>NC_081553.1:186547876-186901001 GCF_963082655.1 Stomoxys calcitrans
GGTGCGCGGCTATTCAGTGCGCAGTCATTTAGTTTGAACCGGGAGACAGGGTTGTTCAACTGTCAAAGGGTTTTTTTTTTTACATCGCCACGTGGCATCACGGTCACAACCGAGCTTTCGCAGGTGTCAGGCTCTCGTAAATTATTCTTTTCCTTTTGATACTCACTCCGTTAACATCGTGCCGCTCAGAAAGTCCAATTTTTAATGGGACATTATATTTAGAGCCCAAGAGCACATTTCGGCACTTGGTAAATCGTGCTGCCGTCGAAATTATTATTTACATTGATTGTAATTGTGTAATAGGCGCTTGGTATACAAGGAGAAGGTAAGATTTCCTTACGCCTCAGGTGGTGACAGAAAACGAAGTTCTAAATTACTTCGTTACTTTCCATTTTTAGGTACTGTGTTGGTGGGTGTATCTACCTCGTGGAGGGTTGGTGATAGGCACTCTGGTGTGCTTTATGTGGACCACCTGTGTATCAGGGGGTATTTTCCATACACGGTCGGTTTTATCGGCGTATCCGTCTTCTTGGACATATTCCACCGAGCCACCAGCGACACGGGGCAAAGTTTGCGTCACTCCACTAACACCACCACCAACACAGCCATATAGAGGACGTCTTACATATTTACACGTGGGCAGAAGGGGCAGATTACTCTGATTCAAGGCCACTGAGATCGGCAGGAGCCCCTGTGAACGCCGTTCAGGAGCTCGTGAGATCATTTGCTGTGCATCGATGAATCGTTTGGAGGGAAACGCATTAGTGAGAAGTTGCATTCGAGTGTGAGATTTGACGGCAACAAGGGTAAAGGAAATACATTTGGTGAGTCCGAAAATAAGCCAAGGAGAGGCAGACCGACAAACCGTTGAAAGGGCCACAGCCAATGTGATCACCACACGTGGTTGTGTGTGCTCCGTTTGTAACGGTACCTGAATTATCGAAATCTTTACCCCACCTCCTACTGCAGCCTACAAACACCACCTATAACCAACTACCTTTACCTTAGTATTAGTCACCCTCCACCTCCCAAACCATTCCTTTATACGTATCCTTTTTTACAATTTCTGTGCGGGCATAAATAAATTCTAGTTCTTGGTAATTTTGTGACACTTTGGCTGCGAATATATACACGATTATTTTACATATCGCTTTTTTATAAAGAAACGAGTGCAAACGGTCGGAATGTATTTGTTTGATTGTTTTCACATTCGCGTTGGGTTTTTTTTTCTGTGAATGCAATAAATTTTCGTGAACCCGAAGGAAATGTATCTATTTAAATGTAATTGAATTTCTTTATGTCCCAAAAAAAATAATCAAAATTATATTCATCTGTAATTAATTCCCATGACTTTATATTATTATTGGTCACCATAAATTACGTGGAATCATACCAAAATTTCGCCATCAATTATACGTTTTGAGAACTTTTGTTTTTCGTCGTGTCACTAGATTTAAATCACTATCAAATAAGTTATAAAAAAAGACAGAGTCTTGAATTCTCTAAAGAATGTTTCTATAACTATCGTATACGCCGTTGTGCTTCATAGTTCATAAGAAATATTAGTATAAATAAGCAGTGGTTAGGGCAAAGTTAAATTTGCTATATTTGTGAGAGTATTTCTATAGATAAAACGTGGACCCCTGCCATTAGGAATCGAGCTCGAACCTAGTTAGGGATTTTTATTATTTTTGTCGGTTTCTAGCATTTTGGGTTTTTCGTAAAAGAAAAACGAAAATTTTGCCCTTTTCACGAACTTTCAGTATTAGTCTGTATATAGCGCTAACTATATTTAAGTATTACGGTTATTAATAGCCAATTATGGATTTTTTTTTACGAGTGAATTAGGTAAATGAATAAATCCATGTACATCTTGAAATTAAATTTTACGTGAATTGCTTTAATATGATTTTGGGGTAAATTTGTGATGAGGTAAGGTAGGGAGGATTATCGCCACTACATTTTAGGGGGCTATCGTAGATTTTGGTAGATGGTCCAAAGGGGGTCATAATCGTGTGATCC
Source organism: Stomoxys calcitrans (assembly GCF_963082655.1). NCBI lineage: Eukaryota > Metazoa > Arthropoda > Insecta > Diptera > Muscidae > Stomoxys > Stomoxys calcitrans. The sequence continues at coordinate 186,549,899 of NC_081553.1, forward strand.
ATGGGAGGGCAATAGGAGAATCCAACGACACCTGGATTCCCACCGGAATATTTCGCTGACGATATCATGCTACAAGGAACGAATAGTTGAAGGTGGTACTATTAATATTTCTATTGTGTTGTTTTATATTGGCTTGGTAACCCAAGGACCTACGCAGGCTGAGCTAAGTCGGAAGGAAACATCAAAGTACCACTGCCCGGTACCAACGTCGATATAACATATGTGTGCTGACTCTATTTGTATTTTGGTCCCTAATGGAAATAGGATTAGTTTGCCACTTTGGCTAAGTGAATGGCAACCTTGCCAGATGAAATCATAACCCCTCATCCACTCACTAGCCAATTTGCGGATACGAGAGGATCTGTTTGGGGGGGGAAGACCTAGCGCAATGGCAAGATTCGACACACATATGTGAGGACAAACGGCAACACAACACATGTGCGGTCCAGTGCGGCTAATATTGATCCTATCTCCACATTATTGAAGGCCCCCTCAATATCCAAGAAGGCCGCCAAAGTGTACTCCTTTTGTCGGAATGGCAAACCTGTTATGCAGCCCATTCTGTGAAATTCGGTACACTGATAAAAAGTTGGACGAAAATTTAAGATTTTTCCTTATTTGTAAGATCATAGCAATGAAAACGAGCCAAAGAACCAAAACTTTTAAAGAAATATGCAACCTTTAAATTTAATGTCCTTCTTACTAATGGACAATATTTTCAAGTGCGTGTCTAGAACTTGCATATACTCCGAAAGTCTGGCAGGAGGTAAGGGTGGTATTTATACCCAAGCACGGCAAGGCAAGTTATGCGACACCAAAGGCCTACAGACCCATAAGCCTATGTCCTTTCTACTCAAAACCCTGGAACGAATTGTGGACACCATGATAAAGAAAAGGACATCTAGCGAACTGCTCAAATACAAACAGCATGCCTATGTCAAGGTAAGGTCGATGGAGACTGCCCTGCACGAGGTTGTGCAAAAAATAGAAGAATCCTTCGATACCAAAACGTACACCCTGGCGGTATGCATTGACATCGAGGGGGCTTTTAACAATGTGCGGACCGACACTATGATCCAATCCTTAGACCAGTACCGGGTGGACCCGGTCTTTAAAGACTGGATAAACCATATGCTAAGGAACAGGTGGATAAATTGTGTGTTTCATGGCATAAATATAAGGGAGAGAGTGGCACAAGGCACGCCACAGGGGACATTTTATCGCCACTCTTATGGGTGACCACCATAAATAACCTACAACGGATGCTGACTGAGGAGGGATTTGAACCCGTCTGCTACGCAGGCGATGTTATAATACTTCTAATGGGTAAGGATCCGAACGAGTTATACAGAAGGGCCGAAAAGGTCTTGCATATGGCATATGACTAGGCTAGACCCAGAGGTCTCAATGTTAACCCAGATAAGACTGAAATATGCCTGTTCACGAGGAAGAGGAAGGTGGACCAATTTAACACACCACGTTTCCTCAATAAGACGATTTCGATATCTGACAAGGTCAAATACTTAGTTGTGATCTTGGACAGGAAACTGAATTGGAAATGTCACATTCAGGAGCGTACTGAGAAGGCTGACATATGTTGGGCGCTATGTAGACAGGCCGTAGGGTCGAAATGGGCCCTGAATCCGATTATAGTTCACTGTCTCTACAGGAGCGTAATTAGACCAATACTTACTTACGCCTCAGTAGTTTGGTGAACTTCTTTGGAAGGAAGGACCATACAACAGGTTCAGAGAACATGTTGTCTTGGCATGGGCGGAGCGATGAGGACCACGCCCACTAGGGCACTGGAGACTATTCTATATATCCGATCCATTGACATACAGATTAAGTGTGAGGCAGCCACTGTGGCTATGAGACTTAAGGCGATGGGAGAATGGATTGAGGATGGGAGCAGCTCATACCATCGCGGCATAATCGAGGCGACGATAGGAAACCTGGAAGGAAGGGAAGAGGTTTCCGGTCGGATACCTGAGAAGAACTTTGAAGTCGAGTGCAAGGCACCGCTGCCATCGGCACAGTCTTGGATTGACGGAACCCTAGTATTGCCATCTGGAAGATCCTGCTACACGGATGGATCAAAGCTAGAGGACAGAGTGAGCCTAGGGGTCTACATTGAGAACCCAGGGACTGAGATCTGGTTTAGAATGCCTGACCATAGTACGGTCCGGCAGGCGGAGATCCGGGCGATCACGGTGAAGTGGTGCGGTGCTAACGCGTGCATGTCGAGTGTGAACATCTTTACCAACAGTAAAATTGCCATAAGGGCAATAACAACCAGGAGGGTAAGGTCACGAACAGTCTTGCAGTATAAGAAGGAGATTAACGCCATCTCTGAGGATGGCAAAATCCGCATCATTTGGGTGCTAGACGATATGGCAGTGAAGGCTGCCATCAATAAACTTGGTTAACCCGAAGCCTTTCGGCTCGACGCAGTCCGAGCTAATGGAGTGGGCGACGATTGCGCATGTAACATTGTGAAACAGCGAAATGGTTGGTAGGGCGGCGAAAATCCCATGTAATACTACGAAAATCCAAATCGTGAGAAGGCGAGCCTTTTACTGAATTTCAACAATTTTTTGACCTTCATTTTAGATTTTTGCTATGATAAAGGTTTTATAAATCTGCCATTTAAAATAAAAATTCTTAATATCAAAGAAAATATCTTTCACCAAAAGGAATGTTTCCTTAAAAAGATTAAAAATTTATCATCTTTGAATTAAGTTTGACTCGAAATTAGAACAAACATTTTTTCAGTGTATAAAGATACATAAGTATTGAAGTAATAACGGTAATAGGTATGTATTCCCCACACCTAGTAAAAACGAAGACTTTAGCTAATAAATGCCTTAAGTAAGTTACATGTCTTCCCCTTTTCTATTTGCTGCTGTTTATAAACCGTGCTCAGGGAAATTTACTGTAATTAAGTAATTCAGTTCAGGCATATTAGGATGTAATGAAAATGTGCATGAAAACATAAATAAACCAGTAAGGAAAGGAAAAAGTCGGGCGGAGCCGACTATATAATACCCTACACCACCTGGGGTACGTGGTACTTTTTATATATAGAACTTATCACGAAATCTAGTCAGACTTTAACCTATTGAAATATCTCATAGAACCTTGTAAGATTTTCCTACGATAGGACAACAAATTTGGATTTCCACATCCTTAAAAGGCCAAATCGGATGAAAGATATATATGGGAGGTATATCTAAATCTGAACCGATTTTTATGAAATTTTGCACACATATGAAGACGTCAAATAAAGCACCCCTTGCCAAATTTGGTAAAGATCGTACCAAAATTGTGTCTGCTACAGCCTTAAAACTCCATATCGGATAAAAAATATATATATGGATTTGCCCCGATTTTTATGAAATTTTACACACGTATGAGGACGTTGGATGTAACACTTCATGCCAAATTTTGTAAAGATCGGACCAAAATTGTGGCTTCTATAGCCTTAAAAGGCCATATGGGATGAAAGATATATATGGAAGCTATATCTATATCTGAACCGATTTTTATGAAATTTTGCACACATAAGAGGACGTTGAATAAAACAATCCATGCCAAATTTTGTAAAGATCGGACCAAAAATGTGGCTTTTACAGCCTTAAAAGGCCATATCGGATGAAAGATATATATGGGGGCTATATCTAAATCTGAACCGATTTTGATAAAATTTTGAACACATATGCAGTCGTCAAATAGAGAACCTCATGCCAAATTTTGTAAAGATGGGAAGAAAATTATGGCTTCTACAGCCTTAAAAGGCCATATCGGATGAAAAATATATATGGGAGCTATATCTAAATCTGAAGCGATTATTTTGAAAATAAATAGCGTTCGTCCTTGGGCCAAAAAAGAGACCTGTGCAAAATTTCATGACTATCGGACAATAAATGCGACCTGTAACTTGATCACAAGAATACATGGCTAGACAGACGGACATAGCTAAATCGAATCAGGAAGTGATTCTAAGCCGATCGGTATACTTATCAATGGGTCTAGCTCTTCTCTTGCTTAGCGTTGCAAACAAATGCACAAACTTATAATACCCTGTACCACAGTGGTGGTGAAGGCTATAAAAATATGTATCTACGAAGGAAATCTTAAAAATTCCATATAGTTTCATATATAAATAATTTTTTTCACTTAAGCGGTTTCAGTTTCATATAAAAGCGGAATGTGTGGTGTGAAAACTTTTTCAGTTTAGCGGTATTTTCAGCAAAGCGATTTTCACTTCTATTGCATTGAATAACATCAAAAATGCATAATACTTTCCATTAAGTTTCCCTTTAGCGGGATTTTTTTTACTAAAGCGTATTACAGTTATGCGGTTTCGACTGTATATGAATTATTTCAAGGACGAATAAATGTAGCGCAAAACGGGTTTAACATTAACTTCTCATCCAACACAAGGAAGTACAAAAAACTTTCCAAAAAAGCAAAAAACCCTTCTTTAGTCTATTATTTATTTTTTGGCACACCCTAAGGCATTTATTTTCTTCCCTTAATAGAACCAATTAAGTATTTGTCACATTTATCACTTTAATATCGCCTTATCTCAATTATCACAAGAGAATCGAGTGAGCAGAAGAAAACATAGACACGCAATACGCTACTCACAACCCGCAAGAAAAAACACTGTGGTTGTAATCCTTTGAAAGTAATTGTAATATCTTTGTAATAGAGCGGGTAGGGGATGGTAAAAAGGATAGGAGGAATAAATAAATGTTTCCTATTATTTATAGGAACTCACCAGGGATTGTCGGGGAAATTGTCTTTAAGCCATAAATGTTGGCTCACTAGTTAATCACCAGTGGATTTATAAGCTGTGTACGATAGACAGGCTGGATGATTTACTCTGATTGGATTATCATGTAGAATATCCGTTTCAGAATATTCTAGCCCCTTTGTTGTAAAAAGGGTCGTATATGCTGATGACGCACTGTAGGATTGAATTAAACAAAACTTGTAAAAAATCTGTCGTTTGAGATAGGGTAGAGATGAAATTTGAAAGCTGATGTGTTAACGAGATTGTATTTTAAGACCCTAGGTGGTCCGGGAGCATTTTGGCAGGCCATAAAATTTGGTCACCTCGGTATTTGGAAAACTTGTTCGAACTTTTGCAAATTTTGCCCATGAACATTCCACTAAGGAACAGGGGCAAACTTTTCAGATATCAATGAGTGCAGTCCGATTGAAGTTTAAGCTCAATGAGTCCGAACGGCGTGCCACAGTGCGACACCTCTTTGGAGAGAAGTTTTACATGGCATAGTACCTCACAAATGTTGCCAGTATTAGGAGGAGAAAACTACCGCTGAAAATTTTTTCTGAGGGTCTCGCCAGGATTCGAACCCAGGCGTTCAGCGTCATAGGCGGACATGCTAACCTCTGCACTACGATGGCCTCCTTGTTCGAACTGCCAAATCTTTATTTGTGGTCCGAATTCCAAAATTCTTTTTTGCTCAAAAAACGTTACAAAAGTCTCAGAGATTTGAGACTTAATTATACCATACACCTCCACTGTGGTACAGGGTATTATAAGTTTGTGCATTTTTTTGCAACGCTAGAAGAGGAGGAGGGCCCATTGATAAGTGTACCGATCGGCTTAGAATCACTTCCTGATTCGATTTAGCTATGTCCGTCTCTCTGTCTGTCCATGTATTGTTGTGATCAAAGAACACTATTGATTTTGACAAAAATCTGTTCAGATTTAGATATAGCTCCTATATATATCTTTCATCCCATATGGCTTTTTTAGGCTGTAGAAGTCACAATTTTGGTCCGATCTTTACAAACTTTGGCATGGGTTGTTTGCTTTGAGGTCTACATATGTGTGCAAAATTTCATAAAAATCGGTCTAGATTTATATATAGCTCCCATATATATCTTTCATCCGATATGGACTTTTAAGGCTGTAGACGCCACAATTTTAGTCCGATCTTTAAAAGATTTTGCACGAGGTGTTTCGTCCTAATATGTGTGGAAAATTTCATGAAAATCGGTCCAGATTTAGATATAGCTCCCACATATATCTTTCATCCGATATGGCCTTTTAAGGCTGTAAAAGCCACAATTTTGGTCCAATCTCTACAAAATTTGGCATGGGGTGTTTTATTTGACGTCTACATATGTATGAAAAGTTTGATTAAAATCGGTCCAGATTCAGATATAGTTCCCATATATATCTTTCCTCCGATATGGAGTTTTAAGCCTCTAGAAGCTACAATTTTGGTCCGATGTTTAAAAAAATTAGCATGAGGTGTTGTGTTTGATTTTTTGATATGTGTGCAAAATTTCGTCAAAATATGTCCAGATTTAGATATAGCTCCCATATATATCTTTGATCCGATATGAAATTTTCAGGCTGTAGCAGCCACAATTTCGGTCTGATATTTACAAAATTTAGCATGAAATGTTTTATTTGGCGGCCCAATACGTGCGCAAAATTTCATAAAATTCAATTTCGATTTAAATATACTACTCCCATATCCAATATTTCAATAGATATGCAAAATTAAAGTCTGACCAGATTTGGAAATATGTTTTATATACTAAAAATAGCACGTATACTAGGTGGTGTAGGGTGTTATATAGCCGCCCGAATTTTGCGTTTTCTTACAGAGTTTTTTTTTGGGTTTTGGCCCGAGATAAACTTTTTTTTTATGTACCCATTTGTGGTTCGATTTGCATTTTGATCCATGATTTGCATGGAAATTTTTTTTTCACCAAATAATATTTGAATCCTCCACAGTCAATTTACTAGCCCGAAATGGGTATTTTGGGCATTTTGGCTATTTTTGTGAACTTTGTGAATTTTTTGTTTTTTTTTTGTTGTTTTAAGGGGACATCTATTTGCAAAACTTTAAAACAATTTTAAATATATCTCTATTCGTTTTTTTTTTCTTAAAATTATTTCAATTTGAACTTTCGTTTTCAGAAAAATTCAGTACTTTTAGTGACCATAAATGAAGATTTGGCAGCCCGAACAAATTTTCAAAACGCCAAGGTGATAAAATTTAGGGGCCTGCCAAGATGCCCGGACTACCTAAGGCCTTAAAATTGCATATGGTCTGTGTATCATCTCAGCTCTAACCATTTACAATTTTAAAAAGATACCTCTAGCCGTTCTCAAACGATAGACTTTTTACAAATATTCTTTCAATTGTATCCCACTATGCGACACGGCCATTGCGGTAAGGTCGAAATTTCTTGGAAGAAAATGGTTTAGACCTATGATGTTATATATAGTGTTGATCTAGCGGAACACATTAAGTGATAAGCGATAATTTTTTTTGTATAACCATTCGGCTTGCCGCTGAGCGTCACCTCTTGAAAAAGGAGTTTCAATTGACTAAAGGCCTTTCAAATGTCGACAAAATTCGAACACAAGCGTTCAGAGGCACATATGCGAATGCTGACCCTACGTTGGCTTTAACGTGAAACCGAATGCCCGTCTTAAATAACAACACCCAAATGCTGTAGTAGTGGCACGTCTAGGCGTATACGCTATGCACAGTGTGTGCATTGCACACTCATACGCAACCATGGTCGATAAAGGCCCAATTGTCTTGTTAACTTCAATTATGTATACTCTCCAGCATAGGATGGGGGAAGTTTCACTTCGTCATTCCGTTTGTAACACAAAGAAATATTGGTCTAATATCCGACAAATCATATATTCTTGATGGTCGTGACATTTTAAGTCAATCTAGCCATGTCCGTCTGTCTGTCGAAAGCACCCTAACTTTCGAGGGAGTAAAGCTAGGCGCTTGAAGTTTTGCACAAATATATCCTATTGATGTAGGTGGGTTGGGATTGTAAATGGACCATATCGGTTCATGTTTTGATATAGCTTCCATATAAAACGATCTCCAGATTACACTTTTTGAGCCTTTAGTGAACGCAATTTTTATCCGATTTGGCTGAAATGCATCATGACTTCTCCCTTGACCTCCGTCATACATGGCAAGTGTGGTCCGAATCGGTTCAAATCCTGATATAGCTCCCATAAAAGTCATTCTCCCGATTATATTTCTTGAGACTCTAGAGGGCGCAATTCTTATAAAATTTGGCTAAAATTTTCCACAATGACTTTTGCTATGATCATACGAGCCAAATATTGTTTGAGACGGATCATAACCTGATATAGCTCCCATATAAACCGATCTCCCGACTTTACTTCTTGAGCCTATAGAGGAAGCAATTCTTATCAGATTTGGCTAAAATTTTACACAATGACTTCTCCTATGACCTTTAACATACGTACCAGCGTTATTGACTGGAGAGTCTCAGTAAGAGGCCGGGCGGCATCGGTGCACAGTGTTGCCTCTTAGTGTATTCGTTAGTTAAAGTTAACATAGAGCTCTAAAACTTTGAACAGAGGTATATTTAAATGCAATATAGAAAAAAGTGTAGTATGGTTCAATTCGGTCTATAAGCTTATATATCTCCAATATAAACCTATCTCTCGATTTAACTTCTTGACCCTCCAGAGGACGTTATTACTAGCCGATTTGTCTGAAATTTTGCGTAATGCATTAAGAGTCTCAACAACAACCACAAGTATGGTCCAATTCGGTCTACAAGCTGATATAGCTCCCATATAAGCCGATCTCCTGATTTAACATCTTGAGCCTCCAGAGGGTGCAAATCCGTATATAACCAGATATATCTCCCACATAAACCGATCTCCCGATTATATATTTTGAGGGCGCATTTCTTATCTGATTGGGTTGAAATTTTGACAATGACTTCTACTATGGTCTCCCACTTCTAAACCAAGTATGGCCCCAAATCGTTCCATAACAAGATTCAGCTGCAAAAGCAAAGAATTCTTATCCCTTTGTTTGCCTAAAAATAGCTTTCGAGCAATGAATTTGACAAATGCGATCCATGCTGTAGTGTATATATGCTTCGGCCCAGCCGAACTAAACTCTCTTTTACCTGTTGTCTATCACACAGTACACTCGAAAGTTGTAAGCAATGGGAAGGTGATTTATTCCTCTGTAGTTGACACATAATGTCTTGTTTCGTTTCTTGTGTACGAGACATACGGACGTATTCACAAAACTAAATGAAGCCTTAAAAAATGTTTATTTGACAGTTCTATATAGGAAATCTGTCAAATAGCATGACATATAGTAGATAGGTGATAGTAGGTTGAGGTTTGCTTGTAGTTGAGGAAAAGGAAGTAAGCGACGCCCGGTCTTCCTTGAATCTTTGCCAGTATTTGGCGTTGTGTGAATATCTGATCTATGATATACTAACCAGGCCCAAAGCCGCATTGATAAAGACCAATTATCTCGCTATCTTTAGATTTTAGTCTCTTACATAGTACACTCGGAAGTATTGTATTTTGTATGCGTTGGGAAGGAGACTTATTCCTTGTCTCTTGTCTCCTGCCTTATCCCTTATTACCTTGTCTTCTTTCTTATGTAAGTTGAGGTTCCATCGGTTATGGGTTCATTCAGCCAGCTGATGCCTAAGCCTCATCAGAATGTCGTCTCGGGTCTTAAATAGTTCGGCTGGTAAGCCATCGGCTCCTGCTGCTTTGTTGCTCTTCAGCCGAAAAACTGCTACGCCGAGGTGGTATACATTCTATGCCGTTATCAGAGTATCCTCATTTTCGCTATTACCGCATACGCACATCTGAGAAAAATATTTCATCTATATCCTAAGCACACTATTTGTATCAGTTATCGGTTTTCCTTTTTTGTCTCTTCAGGAGGATGTGCCTGTACCAAAGACATCGGTTTAATATTTAATTCTTTGGTAGAATTTTTGAACGTCATTCTGACCGCTCAACATATCGATTCGCTCACACTCACGTCCTTCCATTTTTCTCTTTTTCCTGGGAAATAGCTGTTTATCCTCTTTCGTTTTCTTCCGCTAACTATTCGATTAAGCGGTTGTTTATGACAGGATGGCCTAGGCAAATCGCAGCAAAGATGATTTGGGATCGGTCTTGTACCTCTGAAGCAAGAGCTCTTAAATGTGGAGGTGGCGATCTTCGTAAAGCTCTTATAGATGAGCAAGTTTGTTCCAGTCCATAAGACCGCGCGAACCTGATGGCCATTGAGCATATCGCCTTGTCATATCGAGCATTATATGCACTCAGTATTTAAGCAACGGCGCATAGTGTTGCCCCGGTGGACCAAAATGCAAAAATCGGAAATGAGAATTGTAATGTATTTTTTTACAAATCTTTTGTAAAACCTTTCCAATAGGATTAAAAATATATATATATCCCTTTTCAACTATTCGAAGTTTTCGTACGAAGGGTTTTTAACAAATAAATGCTACATATTTTTCCCAAAAATTAAATTTTTTGTTTATGTAAGCAAAAGGGGGTTTTTTTTTAAATTGGGGTACCAAAATAGAACAAGATCTTAAATAGGACATAATTGAAAGCTCATTTGTCAACGACAGGTGTCACAGATATGAACAATTGGTTAGTGCCGTTAGTTTAAAATAAGAGTCAAAAATAAAGCAATAACTGTCAAAATTAAAATTTTCAGCAGGGTGAATCTAAAAAGGGCCGACTTGGGCCACGTTAATTCTTTTTCAGTGTTTTTCAGTAAAGTGTCCTGAATCAAGAAGGTTAAATTTTAGCTTCACGAACTTGCACAAATCTCAAACATAACATAAACACCGGAAATCAGTAAAAGGGAAAACACAATTCAGGAATAAAGTCGCTGTAAGTGAAAGTAAATGCCTTCTATAGGCTTAAGAACTCAAATCAAGAGATTGGTTTATATGGCAGCTTTATCAGGTTATATACGGATTTGCTCCCTCTGTAGGCCCAAGATGTTAAATCGGAAGATCGGCTTATATGGCAGCTTTATCAGCTTATAGATCGAATTGGACCCTACTTGTGGTATTGTAGTTGTTGAGACTCTTAACAGAAATCATAATACACAATTTCAGACAAATCGGGTAGTATTGACCACCTCTGGAGGCTCAAGAAGTCAAAATGGGGAGGTCGGTTTATATGGGAGATATATAACTATACTCTACTCATTCTATATCACACTTAAATATACCTCTGTTCAAAATTTTAGAGCTCTATATTAACTCTAACTAACGAATACACTAAGAGGCAACACTGCGCAACGATGCCGCCCGGCCTCTTGCTGAGACTCTCCACTGGTAACCGCTGATGGTCCACAATTGCAATAACAGTTACTTCGTATGGAGCATTCCACTATCCGCCACGTGTGGACGCGTCTGGTAGATTCCAGCTAAGCTTCAAGTGATACCGATGAACACCACATAGAGCAGAGCTCAAAGATCCTGCCGGCTATCCTGTGCCGGCAAAAATCCTCAAGGCTATCCCGTGCCGGTCAGTAGCGGCAACAGTTGGTTGTCGGCTAGTAGAGCCTGACAGACAGAAGATACGACCTGATACCGTCACAGAAGCTGTAGAACCTTTGGAGTGCACGTTATGCTTCATTCCGGCCTCAATATTTGCCGCTCTATTGGAGAACCGAATCCGACCACCATCACCTTAGATTATAAAAGCTATCAGCAGCTGTTTAAGTGCTTTACGAAAGAAATGTACTCCATTTTTTTAATGTTTGAAATGTGTCGATCAATATTAAAAATAAAGTAAAATGTTGAACCTTTATTAATGTCGCCAGTGTCTCCATTTGGACGTGGAATATTAATTTTGGAAACTTTTCATTTTTGTATAGTTGAATGTTCGTGTATCAATATCCCCATTTTTCTGACACTTAATCGATTACTATTTAATTTTGTATCCTTAACTAACTTAATTAAATAACATTTATAAAAAAACGTATCTTTCGTAGCATAGGCAAAGCAGGGATGACGGTTCAGAAATGTTAGGGATTGTTTTAAACGGGTATATACGATGCATGGAAGTTTTTTCCTATTGTTTCTTGGCAACTGTTATAAAGTGGGTCGCTTGGCAGTGTTGTTGCAATGCTTTCCAATTTCATTCATTACTGGTAAACTGGAATATCGGCCTAGTACATCACATACCTTATAAACTTAATTGACATATTTAGAAGGAACGCACATGGAAATGAGGTAAATATTTATTGAAAACAAGTGAAAGCGTGCTAAGTTTGTCCGGGCCGAATCTTGGGGACCCACCACCATGGATTCTGCTACAATATGGGAGCTATATCTGGTTATAGACAGATGTGGACCGTACTTGGAACACTAATTGGAAATCATAACAGAACACTATATGCAAATTTTCAGCCAAATCGGATTAAAATCGCGGTTTGTAAGGGCTCAAGAACTCAAATCGGAAGATCGCTTTATATGGGAGCTATATCAGGTTATAGACCAATTTAGACCGCACTTGTCACAGATATTGGAAGTCATAACGGAACAACACATGCGAAATTTCAGCCTAATCGGACAAAAATTGCGGCTTCCAGGGGCTAAAGAAGTCAAATCGGTAGATCGGTTTATTTGGGAGCTATATCAGGTTCTTGAACGCTTTGAACCGTACTTGACACAGTTGTTGGAAGTCATAACAGAACACTATGTGCAAAATTTTAGTCAAATCGGATGAAAACTGAGGCCTCCAAAGGCTCAAGAAGTCAAATCGGGAGATCAGTTTATATGGGAGCTATATCAGGTTCTTGACCGATTTGCACCTTACTTTGCACAGTTGTTGGAGGTCATAACAGAACACTATGTGCAAAATTTCAGTCAAATCGGATAAAAATTGCGGCTTCCAGGGGGTCAAGAGTCAAATCCAGAGATCGGTTTATATGGAAGCTATATCCAAATCTGAACCGATATGACCCATTTGCAATCTCCAACAACCTACATTAATATTAAGAATCTGTACCAAATTTCAAGCGGCTAGTTAACGAGTTCGACCTCTATCGTGATTTCGACAGACGGACAGACGGACGGACATGGCTAGTTCGACTCAAAATGTCCAGACGTACAGGAATATATATACTTTATGGGGTCCTATATCAATATTTTGAGGTGGAACAAACGAAATGACTAGATTACTATATACCCCCATCCTATGGTGGTGGGTATAAAAAGGTTTGCAATTTTAAACGGATCAAGATGACTTCACGAAGTTTAAAGTGGTTATAGCTAAATTTTTAACCATAATAGATGCAGAGATTCAGGGCCCTAGAAGTAGAGCAGGCAAAATATCGATGGCACTATCGATATTTTAGTATTTGGCTAAATATCGATTGATATTTTTCCTATCGATACTATCGGCAAAGTTCTACTATTTGCAAATATTGAATAAAAATAAGCGATCCGATCGTGAATGTATCCCGCTGTTCATAGATTTTTTAATCGTCCTTCTTGTTGAGTATTTCAAGTGTCGTTCGATTCAGCCCATAACCAAATATAGCTTCTTTATCATATCTCTCGATTTTACTTCTTGGGCCAATAGATGGCGCAATTTTCATCCGATTAGGCTAAAATTTTGTACAATGATTTCTCTCATAATTAACAACTGACTTTATTAAATTTGATTTTAATCGGTCTATACATTGATATTGCTTCTGTATAAACCGATATCCTGATTTTTATATCCCCCACCATAGGATGGGGGGGGGGGTATATTCATTTCGCCATTATGTTTGTAACTCCTCGAAATATTTGTCTAAGACCACATAAAATATATATATTCTTGATCGTCATGACATTTTAAGTCGATCTAGCCATGTCCGTCCGTCTGTATGTCGAAAGCACGCTAACTTTCGGAGTAAAGCTAGCCGCTTGAAATTTTGCATAAATAGTTCTAATTAGCGTTGGTTGGGATTGTAAATGGGTCATATGGGTCCATGTTTTGATATAGCTGCCATATAAACCGATCTGGGATCTTGACTTCTTGAGCCACTAGAGGGCGCAGTTCTTAACCGATTTGTTTAAAATTGCATGACGTGACGTTCTGTTTTGACTTCCAACAACTGTGTTAAGTATGATTCAAATCTGTTCATAACCGGATATAGCTGCCATATAAACCAATCGTGAATCTTGTCCATAATCTGATATAACTGCCATTTAAACCCATCTGGGATCTTGACTTCTTGACCCACTAGAGGGCGCAATTCTTATCTGTTTTGGCTGACATTTTACATTATTTTGTTATGATTTCCAACAACTGTACCAAGTATAGTTCAAAACGGTCCAGTATCTGATATAGTTGCCATATAAACTAATCTGGAATCTTCACTTCTTGTGCCACTAGAGGGTGAAATTACCATCCGAGGGCGCACCTCTGTCTACAAATTTTTGTTCGGGCAGCGAAAGGCATATTTATGATCTGATTTTCAAAATTTTTTCAGAATGGCAGTTTTGGGTATTTTTGTTATATACTTTGGGTATACTGATTTCCTTTTGAAACCTAAATTTTTTTATTTGAAAATCGGACCATAAATAAGCAGCTTTAGATATTTGATAAATAGCTTCTTATCTTTGCTTAAAACACTCATTGCTCATAATAAATCTATGCCTTAACTGTACTCTTAAGAACTCTTGGCGACTGACAGCCCTAATATGAAAACCCCCAAACGGGAAAAACACTGAAAGGACATCTCATCATTGTCACGCACATTCAATACACATTACTTACTACAAGGGTATGACTTTTAACTGGTAAGGGATACTGATGGGACTCAAAACTCTGTAACTCTAACCTTCCAAATGATAACAAACCATTGTGTGTGTGTGTGTGCAAATGTATGTTCGCATGTATGGGCGCTCTTGTGTGTGTGTGTGCTCGCCTGTATCTGCTATTAGTACTTGCTGGGAAACAGCAAGTTGCAAATGACAAATGCCAAGTGAGTTCTATGGCACCCCCCACAGAAGCTGAGGCTATAAAAGGCGAGTGCCTAAAGAAAGCATACATCAGACACAACAAAACATTTGAAACAAACGCGCGCGGAAATAAAAACACGGAACTTCATCTCCGGCAATGGCAGCAACATAACTCTGAGAAGTGGCATACCAAACAAAACACCTCCTCTGTTGCGGATGAGAAATCATATTGCTGTTGTATACACTCATACGCTCAAATGCAGTAGCAATTGAAGTGAGAGTGTGAGAGAGAGAGAGAGAGAGAGAGTAGTGCTCGTGTGTGTTGGATTTGTGAACTTAGCAAAAAGAACAATACAGTGAATTAATCAAAGTAAGTGGGAGAAAATCACTAAACGTTTGAGAGTGAGTGAGAGTGTGGTATAATTTAATTGTAACAGTGTGTCAAGTGCACATTGTGATGACATTCGCTAAAGATGATTTATTGTGGGCTCTAATGCACAATGTCAAACAAATAATCAAATCTGTAAAAATGTATTGTGGTTATACATTCCCTTCATATATACATACTCGCACATAAGTAGTAAGTACTCAGCCATCGACTCTTACCACCTGCTGAACATATCAAAACTCTCCTTGCTTCCAGTACTGCTGCTGAGTAAACAAGCTTGACACATGAAAACTTTTGCGGCATTTTAAAGAGATACTGAAATTTAATTTCAGATTTTTTTGTTTGTTTTTGAAGAGACTTTGAAGACGGTCTTCTTTCGTATGTAGCAAAATGACACATGCCTATATATATACACATATCCATTGGCATATGTATATGTATGTTCTCAAGCATATGCAGATAAGAGCCAAACAAGAAACAAACTGTGTGTATGTCTTTACACGAGTGTGGCCGACATGCTAAGCATAAAAATAAATCAAGTGTTAAAGCACATTTGAACGAGGCGAAAATTTATGTTGTAGAAATACAAGCAAATAAACAAACGAACACAAGAGTAAAAAAGAAACCTTTAATGTTCAAATTCAAATTATCTAGTGCAAAGGGCAGATTAAAAGAAAGTTACAAGGGATTACGGAATTTAAGCAAATCCCCATAAAAATAACGATAAAGGCTTTAATGTCAGCAAAAAATATACAAAAGTGATTTATTGAAAAAAATTTTAAGTTACTGGTGGTGAAATAAATCTTCAGTGATTCATTTATTGCTGCCAACGTTTTGAAAAAGTTCGGAAAGTTAAGTTTAAACCAGAAAGGGTTAGTCAATTAATCTTTTAAATAGTGTTGCCAATTTTGTTAAATTTTTTTTAGAAATTTCTATGAAAATAAAATTTTGAAACATCAGCTATATGAAATAATTTGCAAAAATATTTCTGCTTCAAGTACATTATAACAGTTGATAAAACTTGGCCTAAAAATTGTAAATATTTTAACAACCTAATTACGTTTTTAATCTGTCTATTAAAGAACACATTAATTTTGTAGTTAGTTTGTTTAATAATTTTTGTAACCTAGTTTGTTTTATTTTGTTCGACCTTTAAAGTGACAAAACAGACAACTTTAAATGTTGTTTGCTGTCACTGGCCGTGAAGATGGTTGCATAGCTTTCAAGTTTTGTTTGTGTTTTTTGTTGCTCTAATAATTATTTTCATGAAAATGCTCACTAACGGATGGGCGAAATATCGAACAAATAAATAAGCAAATCTGAAGACCTCGAGCTTGATTTCACAAAATTTAAATAATTTTTATAGTCGCTAATATTGCGAGACATTTTCATTTTCGTCTACGTACCATATTGTTTGAATTTCAAAGTACGATCCTGATGATGATAATCGAAGATGTCTCGAAATATTGGCTGTAGTCATTAATTCAAATTTTTTCTATTTTTCTCTCGAGCCAGTTTAAAAACCAAAGCAACAGTAAATGTAAAATGTCAGGTATCAATTTTTAAAAACCCGCTTAATCTGTCTTGTTTGTGTTTCTCTGGATACAAAATTTCACTAAATTTTCTCGTAATAGAAAACTTTAACCGCATTTTCTCTAAAATAAAATTTAAATGACAATTTTTCTTAAGGCCAAAATTTGGATAAAATGAAAGACCATTTCAATTAAATGTTCTCTAAATGCAAATTTCTCTAAAGACATTTGAATACAAGTTTTTCTAAAGACAATATTTTAATGGACAATTTCAAATGCAACAAGAGCGTGGTAAGTTCGGCCGGATCGAATCTTATATACCCTCCACCATGGATCGCATTTGCTGAGTTCTATGCGCGGTATCTCTTTTTAGGCAAACAAAGAATATTGAATAAGAACTGTTATGCTATTGGAGCTATATCAAGTTATAGTCCGATTCGAACTATAAATGAATGCTGAACATTGTAGAAGTCATTGTGTAATATTTCAGTTCAATCGGATACGAATGGCGTCTTGTAGGGGCTCAAGAAGCAAAATTGGGAGATCGATAGCTATATCAAGATATTGATCTATTCAGACCATATTAGACACGTATGTTGAAGGTCATGAGAGAAGTTGTTGTTCAAAATTTCTACCAAATCGGATGAGAATTGCGCCCTCTAGGCTGAAGAAACCAAGATCTCAGATCGGTTTATATGGCAGCTTTATCAGGCTATGTACTGATTTACGCCATACTTAGCACAGTTATTCGAAGTCATAACAAAACACCTAATGCAAAATTTCAGCCAAATCGGATGAGAATTGCGCGCTCCATTGGCTCAAGTAGTCAAGATCCAAGATCGGTTTATATGGCAGCTATATCAGATTATAAACCGATTTGAACTATACACTGGCACAGTTGCTAGAAGCCATGACAAAACACTTCGTGCAAAATTTCAGCCAATTCGGATAGAAATTGCGCCCTCTAGTCGCTCAAGAAGTCAAGATCCAAGATCGGTTTAAATGACAGCTATATCAAAACATGGACCGATTTGAGACGTCAAGACCAAAGTTCGGTTTATATGGAAGATATATCAAAACATGGACCGATTTGAACCATACTTAGCGCAGTTGTTGGAAGTGATACCAAAACTATACGTGCAAAATTTTAGTCAAATCGGACGAGAATTGCACCCTCTAGAAGCTCAAGAAATCAAGACCCTAATCGGTTTATATGGATGCGATATCAAAGCATGGACCGATATGGCCCATTTACAATCCCAACCGACCTACACTAATAGGAAGTATTTGTACAAAATTTCAAGCGCCTAGCTTTTTTCCTTCGAAAGTAAGCGTGCTTTCGACAGTCGGACGGACAGACAGAGGGACGGACAGACATGGCTAGATCGACTTAAAATGTCATGACGATTAAGAATATATATACTTTATGGGGTCTAAGACGCATATTTCGAGGTGTTACAAACGGAATGACGAAATAAGTATACCCCCATCCTATGGTGGAGGGTATAATATAGCCAAATGTACATACATATGTATATGATTAGTTCAAATTTTATCCCAAAATGTTTAGATTGGTGATTGATGAAAATTTATTTTATATTTCATTTGGCAGCAATGTGGCAACACTATTTCTATGAATAATCTCAACATACACATACATTCAAACACATTTATAATTTATGATGATAAATTATAGCCCCAAACACCTGTAGGATGTTCTCTCTGGGTGCGAGAGTGTGAGAGTCTCTCCCGCATATTTTGTGTATACGTGTGTGTATCTTGGGCCATTGTACAAATGTCACCAATGGTTATTATTACTACTCGTATACACTTATGTGCCGCTATAATTAAAAAAGAGAATAATTCTATGAAAAAAATAAAGCATCACACAGTGGGATGGATGAAAAAATAGTAGAAAAAACAAGTCTGCCATTTCTGAACGGATGAAGATATTTTAAATGGTTATAGCTGAGATAAACACCAGATTATGCTCCTCAATGGTTCCGAAAAAGTTATGCTGGTTAAAAATCCAAAAATTGCAAAAGCAACTATTAGCTTTCGCTAATAAGTAAACAATCTAAATCTGTTTTCAAATGTTTTCGCAAATTACAAAATACGAGATAAGCGTCGGTAAAAAACAAACAATAATTTGCAAGTTCAATATCCTGACAGCAGTTAGAAATATTGGTCACATAGGGCTTTAGAAACATATTCGAAAAGAGTTTGGCAATCAGATTATAAACGAAAATTACGCAGCACAAAAAAAATGGTAGGGGATGCCTCAATCTGAAGGTCCACAAATCAAATTTCAACTTAAGTTAGGTAAGGTTAGCTTGAAAAGAGGGTGCAGATATTAATCCGCCCCATCCCACTCTGGACATACACCTAAGCCAGTAATCGGCTTGTTGTGCGCTCTTAATACAAAAAATTAACCTCGAAAAAGAAAATCTAAGTAAGGAATTCCGTGCTACTTACAAAATCCTTAATTGTTTTCCATGTCACTCCCCTATGTTGGTTCATGTCTGCTATTGTGTCCCCAAATAACTACCGGTGTCTGTTTGCCGCGAAAGCCGGGCAATGACATAGGAAACGCTCCAACGTCTCATCATCTTCCCCACATGCCCTACACATGCCATCACTTGCCGCACCGATTTTGCATAAGTGAGCTCGTAGTCTTATGTGTCTCGTTATGACACTAAAAGCTCTACTGACCTCCTTCTTACTCTCTTTCAGTAATAGCCTCGTCTTCTCATGATCTGGATCCCCCCCCACAGGATTTTCGCCGTCCCCTACAGGGTTGCTTTCACATTCATCGCCCACGCTCTTAACTCGGACTGCGTCGACCCGAAAGGTTTCGGGTTAACCAAGTTTATTGACGGCAGTCCTCTGGCCTTCATTGCCAAATCCTCTGCCCCTTTCATTCCCCCTTACTTCGTTATGGCCCGGCACCCAACCGATGCGGATTATGCCATCCTAAAAGAAGGCGTTACTCTCAAGGCTGTTCGTGACCTTACCGTCTTGGTTGTTATTGCCCTTATGGCAATTTTACTGTCTGTAAAGATGTTCACACTCGACGTTCTCGCGTTAGCACCACACCACCTCACGCGTTCCGTGATCACCCGTATCTCCGCCTGCAGAACCGTATTATGGTCAGGCAGAACTCAGTCCCTGGGTTCTCAATGTAGAGTCCCAGGCCCACTCTGTTCCCCAGCTTTGATCCATCTGTGTAACATGATCTTTCAGGCGGCAGCGGTTGCTCACACTCGACCTCAAGTGTCGTCTCAGGTATCCGATGGGAAACCTCCTCCCTTCCTTCCAGGTTTCCTATCGTCGCCTCGACTATACCGCGATGGTATGAGCTGCTCCCATTCTCAATCCATTCTCCCATCGCCTTAAGTCTCATAGCCGAAGTGACAGCCTCACACTTAATCTGAAACAAAAATTCCTAAGGCTTCAAACAAATAAATAAATATGTGAAAAAGCAAGCACAGAAAGACAAAAACATCAGACTCAGAGTTCAGAATTCCTACCGAACTGTCGGAACAAAAAATCCTACATTCAAACAGTCTAGAAATTCGTTCTATCCGAAGCGTCGGAAGAAAAAATTAAAAAAAAAAATGTACGACAAGACGATCAGATATCTTTCAGAATTCATTAAGAACTACCGATAAAAAATCCTACAGACAAGCACCAGAAATCGTTCAGATTCCCTTTCTAACGAAAAATTAAAAAAAATTCCTACGACAAGACGTTCAGAAATCATTCAGAACTGTCGGAAAAAAATCCCTCAGAAAACCGTACAGAATTCGGAACGATTTCGGTAAGATCTTGTCGGTAGAGTTCAGAATATGTACAGAAATATCTGACATTCGAAAATTGGTTCACTGGGTAAGGACAGAGGTAGTTGTCGACAAGGGAAAAGAATAGGGCTGCATACCTAGGAACAAGTGGGATGATCAATGGACTGTCATCTGTATAGTCCGATGTCCTTGCGGAATTGCCTGGACCTCCTCCAGTTTGTGACGATGCAGACTGGCATCGGGGCCGATACTAACTGATTGCTTTCGGGGATCAACGCTCAGTTGAAATGTATCGCTAAGAAAGATTGGCGAGATCTGGCTAGCCACAGCACTGGATTTAGAAAAGGAAGAGATTCCTTCTCGACCAATGGCACACGCTTGGACACTAAGGATTTCCTCAAATTCTGAATCCATACTTGGAAGACTAAGGGACTGTAAACCCAATCTTTCAACCATCGACTGGTATATTGGTAGATTGGATAAGGCTGATGGCGATCAGATTTATGCAGTATTTGTACTAAATTCTGGCTGTCTCGCAGACCTCAAAAATTCTGAAGGATTATATTCCACGGATTTAACAAATTGAGACTGAACGTGTATAGAAGCGGTGGGGTTGGGGAATAAACAGACGACTCAGCAGTTGTTGTTGAACACTTGTCTGAGGAACTACCAACCACATCTCTAAAGTCTGGCGGATTGCAGGAGACTGAAAATTTCCCTAGCACGGTCGATACAGGAGGGGAATGCGTCGAAAAGGGACCCGACAAGCCTAGTGTGGGTGGGTCATGCGCTTGGATTGGGCTCAAGGTGGTGCACCAGCGGGGAAGGAAGGAAGGAGGGAACTCAAAAGGTACTTCGACAACAGTAGCTAGTGAAGCATCTAAGGAGGAACCTCCACACCGCAAGTGTCCAATATTTTGAGGAAGAGAGTTAAGAGATGCGTAAGAAATCTCGTCATGACAAGATCGAACGAATTTTGTAAGAATAAACTTCTGGCGGACTCGAAAGACAAGGGTAACGTAACAGTGGTGGAAATTCTTAGCACTCTTAGAGATATACTTCAGGAAGCTCTACATGCGAAGGCAAAGTGGGCTATCGAAAGTGGTTTAGCCGGAAATCCGTTCAAGACAGAAGTAGTTTTCTTCAACAGGAAATACAAGTTGCCTACAATGGCATCTGTCTCTTAGGAGGAGAAAATCTTCCATTTACTGAAAGCGCTCTTACTTCAGAAAGCTCTACATGCGACAGCAAAGTGGGCTACCGAAAGTGGTTTAGCCGTAAATCCGCGCAATACAGAAGTAGTTTTTTTCAGCAGGAAATACAAGTTGCCTACAATGGCACCTGCCTTCTTGGGAGGAGAGAATGTTCCATTTACTGAATGCGCAGAATACGTTATATCAAACATTTTTGAAGATGGCAAAAAAGCAACTCTTGCCCTATATACCTGCAAGAGAGCCATTGGCAAAACCATTTTTACGCCGTGCACTGGGTATAAACTGCAATCGTCAGACCTTTAATGCTTTATGGTGTAGTGGTTTAATGGACGGCGCTTCAAAAGACCACTCAATATTCAATACTCAGCCGGATCCACAGGATGGCTTGCTTGTGCATCTCAGCTGCACTGAGCACGACATCATCTGATAGACTGAATTTAATGTAACACCTAATGCCTCTGGACATTCTGGCTAGACAAATTGCTACGACCCTGCTGTGCGGTTAAGGGAGTTTTCTCTTTGATCCTGCGTCGGCTACAGACACTGTGTTTTCATTGATACAATGCCCGATGTTCCAGGAGCGTAGATTACACATTGCCTGAGCCGCTTTTTGATAAAAAGTACTGTACCATTATTCCTGATAGGTTA
The DNA here is from genome assembly GCF_963082655.1 of Stomoxys calcitrans. Classification (NCBI taxonomy): domain Eukaryota; kingdom Metazoa; phylum Arthropoda; class Insecta; order Diptera; family Muscidae; genus Stomoxys; species Stomoxys calcitrans. Next base: position 186,572,289 of record NC_081553.1, read on the forward strand.
AAGAAGTTACATATACTTCTATACGGATGGTTCCAAACTAGACGACCAGGTGGGATTTGGGATGTACTCTGAAGAACTTGAACTTGTCATATCGGGAAGGTTACCCGACCACTGTAGTTTGTATCAAGCCATTTTATATCAAGCTATGTCATAACCACGGTTGGCCATTAAATCCCTGCAGAACGTATTTCTAAACTCAAAAACCGCCCTAGACGTTCGCAGATCTCTCAACAAGATGGCTGAATAGTTCAAAATTCACCTTTCCTAGATGCCAGGACACAGAGATATCCCAAGGAATTGCAGACGAGCTTGCGAGACTAGGAACAACCTTATACATTCCACATTCAATCCCATGGTAGCAGTTTGCACGTATTGGATTGACTCGATGAAGTCCAACGGCAAGAGCTGCCGTCTCAGTATACAACACACTGACACAACAACAACATTCCAGGGGAACTCGAATCTGTGGGTATGCCTCTGGCTTCATAGAAAGCTACGTGTTCAGAATCAGCCCCTAAAAGCAACGAATGACAGACGGTCACAAAGTGTGGTTTGTGATCACTCCAAAATTATGCGGTCTAATCTAGACTTGAAGAGGTCTGCCGATTTGCTAGAACAGACGCCTCAGTCTTTATTTACGTCATGATAGGTCACACTGTCTGATAGGAATACATGCTGAGAGACTGAAGGTTGTCAGTAACGACTTTTGCAGAAGCTGTGAGGACGTGGAAGAAGAATAGACCAAAGAACATCTGCTGTGTGTGAGTCCCGCACTGGCAGTCAGAAGGAGTTCCACTTTAGGTTTTCATTTCTTTGAGAACTTGTCTAAATTAGCGGATGTGAACATTCGCAAAATGTTGGGCTTTTGAAAACCATCTGGATGCTTTAGCGGTAGGAACTAAAAGGCATCATCCTTCTCCCATTCCTGTGGTAACAAGTCTAAGTGTATCTGATGGAGGTCATCGTGGCGCAGAGGTTAGCATGTCCGCCTATGGCGGTTCAAATCCCGGCGTGAACATCAGAAAAATGTTCAGCGGTGGTTATCCCCTTACTAATGCTGGCTACATTTGTGGGGTATCCTGCCATGTTCAAACTTCTCTACCAAGTGGTGTCGCTATGCGGCACGCCATTCGGACTCGGCATAAAAAAGGAGGCCCCTTGTCATTGAGCTTAAACTTTAATCAGACTGCACTCACTTATATGAGAGAAGTATCCCCTGTTCCTTAATGGAATGTTTATGGGAATTTAAGTTTAGAGTCTGATGGTAGACTGCCACTTAAACCTATCTTAACCATCTTTATCCGTTCAAAAATTCCAGACTTATTTCCATTGATTTTTTATTGACATTCCACTGTGCATCATTGGAAAAATATTCAACAATTTTTGTGAGAATTACTATACTCCGCAGATACTCCCATTACATTTCAAAAACATTTATTTTGTAAAGTAAAATGCATTAACAATCATGAAGGTAATGGTTCGATGAAGCACAAGGAAACTGAGTGAAATGTAACAACATATCCGTAAAACGCAAAATTGAACTTATTTTATTATTAAATAGAAAGGCACGTTTCACTGCCTCCCTTGAATGTGCAATCTAAAGTTGTGTTCATTTAACTTGTATAAACTTTTTAATTAAATTAAAACTGCGAACTTTGTGAGAAAACTTTTTTGAGATACCCACACTCAAAGAAAAGTATTGACTGACACAGCAATATTGCTGGCGGTGGCAATAGAAGCTCTTAACTCATTATTGGGTAAACACGAAATACATTGAATATGGCTTTTAAGGGCTAAGGAATTCAAACCTGCGGAACTTTTAGAGGGCAATATCTATTCATAGAGCTATGGTATATGGCCCCAAAGTCTATTTCCTATACCACATTTCAGTCTAATAGTGTTCTTGAAACATGAGCTTGAAGTCGATTTCATGTAAAAACGGTTCAGGCAAAAAAATAATTCTCTGTTATACATTGTCTGGCCTGCTAGCCCAAGTTTCCGGAAAGTCTAGCGTTTCTGACAAACATCCTTAAATCCGGAATAATAAGACGAATAAAGATGAACATACACCATGAAAGTACCTATAGATTAGCGCCAAGCAACCCACATTACGATGATGTTCAAGGGAGGAAATAGAGTTGGATATCCTACAGTCTCCAATCAGGATTTAGCTTCAAGTGGAGCTCTAAGAATGAATTAGAAACCCCAGCTCATACATGTGAGTTGTACTTCATTTTCGGCCTTATGAAAATGTTATGGATGTTAAGAAGATCAGAAGAATTAAAAACAGGAGTGGTCCGGAAAGAGCAATAGGCTATATCATTTTTTGATATCGCAAGGGGGGCGGACACTCCCCTTACCCCAAAAGTACCACCCAAAAATAAAAGTGGACCGATCGGGACAATATGGGACTCAAATGAAAGGTAATGGGAAGCAGAATACAAATTTGATATCAAAAGTTGGGTCCAAGTACCTAGGGGGTCGTCCCGACCCCAAAACCCCTTCAAATACGCATATTGGGTGATAATAACAGTATGGAACTCAACTGAAAGCTATTCGGGAGTAGATAACGAATATGGTTTGGAAGGAACTAAAGGCTATATAATATTGGGTTGCTCGAAAAGTAATTGCAGATTTTTCATATAGTCGGCGTTAACAAATTTTTTCAACGGTTTGTGACTCTGTAATTGCATTCTTTCTTCTGTCAGTTATCAGCTGTTACTTTTAGCTTGCTTTAGAAAAAAGTGCGCGAAATTTTATTTACATTTGTTTGTTTGGCGTCAATTTTAATATGGAGCCAACAAAGGAGCATTTTCGTCATATTTTACTTCATTATTTCCGTAAAGGAAAAAACGCGGAGCAGGTTGCTAAAAAGTTACGGGATGTGTATGGCGATAAAGCCTTAAAAGGAAGACAGTGTGAAAATTGGTTTCGCAAATTCCGTTCTGGAGATTTTTCACTTAAAGATGAGCCACGTTCAGGTCGGCCAAATGAAGTTGATGATGACCAAATCAAAGCATTAATCGAATTGGATCGTCATGTAACTGAGCGTGAGATAGGAGAGAAGTTAAATATACCAAAATCAACCGTTCATTATCACATAAAAAGTCTTGGACTGGTGAAAAAGCTTGATATTTGGGTACCACATGTATTGAAAGAAATTCATTTAACAAACCGAATCAACGCTTGTGATATGCATCTTAAACGCAATGAATTCGATCCGGTTTTAAAACGAATCATAATTGGAGATGAAAAATGGATTGTTTACAACAACGTTAGTCGAAAACGATCATGGTCCGAGCATGGTGAACCAGCTCAAAGCACTTCAAAGGCTGATATCCACCAAAAGAAGGTTATGCTGTCTGTTTGGTGGGATTGGATGGGTGTGGTATATTTTGAGCTGCTTCCAAGGAATCAAACGATTAATTCGGATGTTTACAACAATTGGACAAATTGAATACAGCCATCAAGGAGAAGCGACCAGAATTGGTCAATCGTAAAGGTGTCATATTCCACCAGGACAACGCTAGACCACACACATCTTTGGTCACTCGCCAAAAACTGAGTGAGCTTGGCTGGGAACTTTTGATGCATCCACCATATAGCCCTGACCTTGCACCATCAGACTACCATTTATTTCGATCTTTGCAGAACTCCTTAAATAGTAAAACTTTCGGCAATGATGAGGCTATAAAATCGCACTTGGTTCAGTTTTTTGCAGATAAAGGCCAGAAGTTCTATGAGCGTGGAATACTAAATTTGCCAGGAAGATGGCAAAAGGTTATGGAACAAAATGGCAATTATATATTTGATTAAAGTTCATTCTAAGTTTTATTAAAAATGCATTTACTTTCTTTTAAAAAATCCGCAATCACTTCCCGGGCAACCCAATATGTTGATATCGAAAGGGGACGGACCCTCCCCCCTTACCGCAAAAACACCACTCAAAACCAAAAGTTCACCGATCGGGACAATATGTGTATCAAATGAAAGGTATTGGAGAGTACAATACGACCCTCCCCCCTTACTCGATAAGTACCACCCAAAAATAAAAGTGAACCGACCGGGAAAAATGCGACTCAAATGAAAAGTATTCGGGAGTAGAATACAAATTTGATACCAAAAGTTGGATCCAAATAATCAGGAGGCCACCCGATCCCGAAAACTGCCCCAGCAATAGACGTACATATCAATATAGAACTCAAATGAAAGGTATTCGGGAGTTATTTTGGGAGTAGATTACGAGTATGACATTAAAATTTGTGTCGAAGCTTTACCTTCTAAAAGCGCTTCAAATAGATTAATTGACCTACTAAGAAAATGGGGGATCAAGCGATAGATATTTTTTAGTGGAGTGCTCAAGTAGCAGAAGAGTAGTTAATTTGTGCTCAAGTAGCAGAAGAGTAGTCGCACAATCTCCCTACAGACGTGACCACCAAAAGACCTATCACGACAATATGGGGTTTAAAAGATCATATGAGGTTGTGGACTGCGAATCCGATATATTTATTATGGAAGGGACCACCTCACCCCAAAACAGTCGATCAATCATAATGATTTCGTTAATTTAGGTACAATAGACAATGTAGGCCGCCTTTCTTCAAAAATATGAATATGCAAACCTTAGCGCCACGGTGGCCACCACAGTAACAGCAGGGATATAATTCACATATCAATCAGTTTTTTCCGATTCAAATTTTAGCTCATCGATAAAGGACCTTTCTTTCCTAGGCACGTCCAAACGACGTGCCACTGGCCAACACTTTTTTATTAAAAAGTATTATATGGTTTAATTACCAAGAAGTGTTGCCGCCAATAGTATGACCATTACAAAATTTATTCTAAAGTCCTCGCCAATAGGTTTATTTGACAGATTTGCTTTATAGAACTTTCAAATAAACCTATTTAAAATCCCGTTTACACTGCTCATTAAGGCTCTCGTCAGCTGATTTTATAAAGGGAAAACAGATGATCGAGCCATCTAATTCGGATTTTAAGAGCAATGTAAACGGGGTCTAAGGTTTCATAAAGTTTTGTAAATGAGGCGGTAAGAATTTTAGTTCGTACCGCTGAACCATCTAGATCGTTTTAAAAAGCCCAACAACTTGCGAATGTTCACATCCGCTAAATCAGACAGGTTCTCAAGGAAATAAGAATCTAAGGTGGAAGTCGTTCTGACTGCCAGAGCGGAACACCACACAGAATGTGTTCTATAGTCTCTTCTTCTTCGATGTCCTCACAACTTCTGCAAAAGTCGTTGCTGGCAACCGTCAATCTGTCAATGACTGAGACGTCTGTTCTAGCCAGTGATAGCAAACCGATAGACCTCTTCAAGTCTAGATTAGGCCACATATTTTTTTGGAATGCTCACGGCCCCCTCTTTGTGACCATCTATTATTTGTTGTCCTTCAGGCCTGGTCCTTACATGTCGCCAGAGGCATACCCACAGATTCCAGTTTCCCTGGAATGTGTACCGTATTTCCTAGTCTCGCAAGCTCGTCCGCTTTACATTTCCCTGGGATATCTTTGTGGCCCGGCAACCAGAACAGCTGGATTTTGAACTGTTTAGCCATCTCGTTGAGAGATCTGCGACAGTCGAGGGCCCACCTGGTCGTCTAGTTTGGAACCATCCGTAAAGAACATCAGATATTTTATCAAGGATAACATAGTGTCCGTAGCCGCCACATGACCAAGGAGAAAGCTCCCTTAACCTCAAGGCAGCGGTCGCTGCTATTTTTTTAACCACAATGTCCAGAGGTATAAGATGTAGCATTAAATTCAATGCATCAGGTGATGTTGTCCTCAGTGCGCCTGTGATGCACAAACAAGCCATCCTCTGAATTCGGTTAAGTATTGAGTAGTAGATGGACTTTTGTAGCACCGTCCACCAGACTACCACACCATATATATACCCATTGCATGACACGCGGTCTATCCCCTGACCGCAATTGTTACACCTTTTTCTTCCAGAGGTGATCTCAAGAGAACTTTACCCTAAGATATGTTTCTTTCAACCTCTTAAAAATCTTCAGCATAAAGGATGACAAGACTAATAGGATGAAAATCTTTCGCCTTCTTGTGGTAGGGTTTTCGGAATGAAAATTACCTTCGTGTCCCTCCATCCCACAGGTATATATGACATTCTGATACAAGCAGAATATATCTCCCTAAGCCAGGGAACCAGTCTATCAGATACAGCTTGTAATTCAACCGGTGATACATCATTCATAAATACCTGTAAGTAAAATATTGGAAGATACGTTGCATAAATAGGTGTTCATTGATTGATTTGTATCATTCAACATGTGCAGACAAACTTGAAAAAAGGGAAGGCATTTTCCATTAAAGTTATTGAATACAAAATGTTGATGGTCCAATGAATGAAGGAAGTCGCATGCCCCTAAAAACCACTTCATTGGACGCTTCAAATTTCTTAAGTTTACTACCAATGAACGGAGAGAGAAGATCGTTCAAATTGCTATAGAACTTAAGTCCCTATGCAGCAAACATTGAACTTCCCGCATATATCTGATCAAGCCATTTGTGTAAAATTAACAAAACTTCTGAAAGACTTGTTGTCTGCAGAAAAAAACAAAACTTTTATTTATTTAAGGAATTGTTTGACATAACCAAGGTAAAAGGCGAATGGATGTGCAAAGAAGATGAAGAAGAAAGTCTGCAAATAAAAATTTTGCCCATGAACATTCCACTAAGGTAAAGAAGCAAACGATTCACATATCAATGAGTGCAGTCCGATTCAAGTTTAAGCTCAATGATAAGGGGCCTCCTCTTTATAGCCGAGTCCGAATGGCGGGCCGCTGTGCGATATCTCTTGAGAGAGAAGTTTTTACATGGCATAGTACCTCACAAATGTTGGGAGGGGAAAACCACCGCTGAAAAAATTTTCCGATGTTCTTGCCAGGATTCGAACCCAGGCTTTCAGCGTCATATGCGGACATGCCAACTTCTGTGCTACCGTGGCTTTCAAAGTCCAAGAGCAAAGTCTGCATTGGCTATTCCAGCGCCAAACCTGCTGGTGCCAATACCATTCACCCATCCAAGCGAAAGAGCGCAAATTGTTCTCAGCCCTCGTTTATTGGCTGAATGTATTTCAAATCCACACATCATTTAGGCAACCAAAAGCAAAAGAAAACGTGTCATGCATAGGCTGTATACTGCAGTTGTCAGGCCTATTATGCTCTATAATGTTGTCACTCCCATAGCAGCCGGTTGTACATACCGAAATGACCCGATGAAGTCCTTCATAGGCAAGAGCTACCGCCTCAGTGTACAACATACTGCTACAACAACAACATCTTGATGTTGTAGTCTGCTGGATGGTACTTCCAAATCCACCTATTGTTCAAATGATCCACCTATTGTTCAATGATTTTTGATTAATGGTTAGTTAAATACGCCTCTTTTATGTCCATGTCAAACAAGTATTAGCGTTGGCACCATCATATGCGCTTTTTGCTGGGAAAATCCAAATTTTTAAAAACGAACTCATTTTTAAAAAAAGAATTTTAATTTTTCTTGTTAGTAAATAACAACTTTTTAACAGAGTCGTTGCAATAGCGAAAACTTGCTGCGAAGGGTGTACAAAGTACAGGCCTTTAGATGTGTTTTCCTTTAAATTTAATATGTATCATTATTATGACTTCTTAACCTTGCAGAAGCTTCACCCCAATTTCAATGAACATCAATATACCTAACCTCAATTACCTCATAAATATGGTATTTGCCAACATGGTTTCGCAATTCTAAACCATAAACGAAACAAAGGACATGAAGTAGCAATCAAATCATAAATCAAATTTAGCTCATGGCTGCCTTTCATTGTTTTTATTTTTCTCCAATTACCGCATCCCATTTTCTAAAAGCCCTTATTATCAAAGTCGCAAACACACACACACATACACACATACCGACCGCAATAGCATGCAGACCACATTTCGTCTTTTAAAAGCCTTTTCCCATGAACCATAAACACCAGGGAGACTCACGCACACAAACATACTCACATACATACTTACTCATATACGCATAACTTTATTCGTAAGCAAAACATACACTTACTCTCAGGGGCCTTAATGTACACAAACACATATACCATAGCATTTTTAGACTTCCTAATGAAATCTGAGATCTATTTGCCTTGTTGCTCCCAGTTACCGTTATAAAAGGCCAATTAAACTATGTAAGAGTATGATGCTGTTAAGGTGTGTGTTAAGGAAATTGTAGTTACCTATTGTGAGCCATGGACGACCCGGAACAAAGTTTCTGGGCTGAACCATATAAACTACCAATTATTCTATGCTAACACAGGTACTCGGCCGAGGACCTGGGTTATCTTCTTCTTCTTTCATATAAAAATTAAATTGTTGCGCTTTGTTTGTTTGTTTGTTTGCTTATTTGTTTGTTAGTTTGTTTGTCTGTTCCGTATAGACTCAAAAACGGCTGAGCCGATTTTCATGAAATTTTCACAGATGGTAGAGTTTGAGCCTCCAACGAAAAAAGGTTACTACATTTTTGATATCCGAAGGGGGGGCAGACCCTCCCCCATAACACAATTTTCTAAAACCCCACATCTCGATGATGCGTGAACCGATTTAAGCGAAATTTTGTATGCCACCTCATGGTACCCCAAAAACACGAAATTGGTATATAATTTTGGGGTCAACTATCCTGGGGGGCGCCCTATCTCAAAACCGAACCGAACGGACATGTTTACAGACTGGGACAATATGGGTATCAAATGAAAGGTATTTAAGAATGGAGTATGAACTTGCCATAAAAATGTCATTTAAGAGTAGAGTACGTACTTGGCACAAAAATGTCACCTAAAGTGTAGGGGGGGGGGGGGGGGGTTTCCCACCTTCAAACAAAACACCTAACAGGACACTTTCATCGCTTTGGGCAATATGGGAATCAAATGAAAGGTATTCAAAAGTAGAGTACAAATCTGACATAAAAATGTTTTTCTTGGTGTCTGAGTGGCCTTCCCTCCCCCCAAAACCCCCAGCAGGACATATTTACCGATTGGGACAATAGGAATATCAAATAAAAGTTATTTAAAAGTACAGTAAAAAGATGATATAAAAGAATTTGGTCCAAGGTGTCTACGGGGCCTCTCCAACCCCAAAAACACCCATGAAACGGGCATGAATGTCCAATGTCACAAAATGGGTATAAAATGAAATGTCTTTGAGAGTTGACTACGAATGTGATTTACACATTTGGAACAGAGTCTGAAACCGGCCCACCCACCTAAGACGCTTCAATAAGACATGTAGTTCAATCGGGAAAATATGGGAATTAAACGAAAGGTCTATAACAGAAAAGTCTGAATCTAATGTTGATATAAGGATTCAGGTATCTAGGTCACGCTACGTCTCGACATTAATGGACTCAAATAAATTGACTTTTGCGTCTTAGCGTCACCAAACTGTCATGTAGGACGACCGAAAATAAATTATATTCAAATGATAGGACATATAAGAGCGCAATCGCCCTCCCCGTCCTATCAAAAAAACGGAATTAAAAATAATATATGATTTATAATATATCTTTGCATAGAGCAAAGACACAATAAAGTCAATATAACAGTAAGCCTTATAAGAAATGACGAGGCACCAGGAGCCGATGAGTTGACAAGTAAGCGATTTAAGATCGTAGGCGACAAGCTGATATGGTGTATAAAACCCGCTTGTTTACAAAAATGCCAATTTTGGAGGCCACCGTAGCGCAGAGGTTACCATGTCCGTCTATGACGCTGAACGCCTGGGTTCAAATCCTGACGAGAATATCACTGGAGAATAGTACTGGCGATATTTATGAGCAACTGTACCATCTGGTATGGCAGCCATGTAAAAACTTTTGCACCAAAAGGTGTCGCACTGCAGCACGCCGTTAAGACTCGGCTATAAAAAGGAGGCCCCTTCATTGAGCTTGAACTTGAATTGGACAACATTCAGTTGTATGTAAGAGGTTTGCCCCTGTTCCTTAATGGAATGTTCATGGGCAAATTTGCATTTGCATTTTACAATTTTAAAGAATGGAATTGCCAGCATCTCCTCCAGATTGAGGGGGGGTGATTCAAACCAATACACTTTGAGGATCATTGCAATAAAAGATTTGGTCTGGAGGACAGCACTCATTGATATGTGAGAAGCATCCCCGCTGTTCCTTTAAAGAATTTTCATAGGCAAATTTGCAATTTTCATCTCCGCACATGGAAACCAAGAAATTCTGCAAATCCTAATCCATAAAAGGGAGACTAAGGGACTGCAATCCCAATCTTTCCACCACCGACTGCAAGAATAGCAATTTTAATCACCCTAATTAATAGGAAAAGTAGACATACCTATGGAAGATCATGTTAGACGGATGGATAGAGTGGGCTTGGGGGTCTACCTTGAGAACCCAGGAACTGACATCTGCTTTAGACTGCCTGACCATAACACGGTCCTTCGGGCGGAGATCCGGGCGATCACGGAACGTGTGAGGTGGTGTGGTGTTAACGCGAGGACGTCGAGTATGAACATGAGTAACAACCAGGACGTTAAGGTCACGAACAATATTGGAGTGTTCGTGACCTTACCTTTTCTGAGGATGACACAATCCGCATCGATTGGGTGCCGGGCCATACCGGCGTAAGGGGGAATGAAAGAGCAGACGATTTGGCAGTGAAGGCCAAAGGGCTGCAGTCAATAAACTTGGTTAGCCCGAAGCCTTTCGGGTCAACACAGTCCGAGTTAAAAGTGTGGGCGACGGACGTTCGGTAGGGCGACGAAAATCCTATGGGAAGATCTGGATCGTGAGAAGACAAGGCTATTACTGAAAGGAAGTAAGAAGTAGGTCAGTATAGCTTTCGCTATCCTAACGGAAAACATGCTCACTTATTCAAAATAGGTGCGGCAAGTGACAACATGTGTAGGGCATGTGGGGAAGATGATGAGACGTTAGAGCATTTCCTATGTTAATGTCCGGTTTTCGCGGCTAACAGACACCGACACTTAGGTGGGAACCAGTGTTGCCACTCAAGAAAATTATTTCCCAGCAAAATTTAAGAAAAATCCTATCAAATCTATTCAAAGCCTATTAAATGTTCTACATAGACGATTTAGGCATGTACGTCCGTCTGTTTGTTGAATTCACTCTACAGCCTTTTGTTCAAAGACGGCTTATATCTTAATATAGTACCTTTAACACCGATCTACCGATAAGAAATCTTGATTTCAATAAGTCGTATTTTTGCCCCGATTTCAATGAACAACCGTGCCGAGTTTGGTTAAAGCTATCTCCCGATTTAAGTGTTTAGCGAAGAAATGAGAGAAATTTTCGCCGTTACAGTGCCTGGACCCCACAATATCTAAGTATGTGTTCCGATTGAATGCATTCAACAACAAGTAAAAGCGTGCCAAGTTCGGCCGGGCCGAATCTTATATACCCTCCACCATAGATCGAATTTGTCGAGTTCTTTTCCCGGTATCTCTTTTTAGGAAAACAAAGAATATTGAATAAGAACTGTAATACTATTGGAGCTATATTGAGTTATGGTCCGATTCGGACTATAGTTGAATTGAAGTTTGGAGAACATAATAGAAGTCATTATGTAAAATTTCAGCCAATTCGAATAAGAATTGCGTCCTTTAGGGGCTCAAGTGATAATATAGATAGATTGGTTTATATGGGAGCTGTATCTGGATATAGACCGATAAAGACCATAATTGACTCGTATGATGAAGGTCATGAGAGAAACATTTGCACAAAATTTCAGCCAAATCGGATAATAATTGCGCCCGCTAAAGCGAGAAGTCAAGAAGTCAAGATCCCAGATCGGTTTTTATGGCAGCTATATCAGGGTGTGTTCCGATTTAAACCATATGTGGCACAGTTGTTAAAAGTCATAACGAAACACTTCATGCAAAATTTCAGCCTAATCGGATAAGAATTGCGCCCTCTAGAGGCTCAAGCAATCACGATCCCAGGTCGGTTTATATGGCAGCTATATCAGGTTATAGACTGATTTAGACCATACGTAGCACAGTTGTTGGAAGTCATAACAAAACACTTCATACAAAATTTCAGCCAAAACGGATAAGAATTGCGCCCTCCTGTGGCTCAAGAAGTCAAGATCCAAGATCGGTTTATATGGCAGCTAAATCAAAACATGGACCCATATGGGCCATTTACAATTCCAACCGACCTAAAGTTATAAGAAGTATTCGTGCGCAATTCTAAACGGCTAGCTTTACTCCTTCAGAAGTAGGCGTGCTTTCGACAGACAGACGGACATGGCTAGATCAACTTAAAATGTCATGACGATCAAGAATATACTTTATGGGTCTTAGACGAATATTTCGAGGAGTTGCAAACAGAATGGCGAAATTAGTATACCCCCATCCTATGGTGGAGGGCATAAAAAAGCCGCATTTCTTACCAAAAAATTTACAAAATTTGGAAGAGATCCCTCAGAACTCGTACCAGTTACAGTCAATATCAGAATTAGCCCTTTTCCAGAAATTTGAAGCAGTGAGACCCATTGTAACAGCATATTGTCTGTCGACATCCAGGTTTTATTCTGCACTCTTAACGAATATACAGAAACGACAAGAAGTAAATAAACTTTGAGCTATCCCCGGCGAATTTTCAGTAATAAACTTTGTATGCCCTAAAAACCTACCAAAAATTGAGGTCAGCCTACTAAGAGAATAAAAACCTGTCAATTTCGGGAGGAACCTACTAAAAACGGCAACCCTGGTGGGGATACAACAGCAGACATGAACTAACTTAGGGGCCTGGTATGGAAAACAACTAGGGATTTTGTAAGTAGCACGGAGTTCCTGACTTAGATTTTCTTTTTTCGAGGTTACTTTTGGTATCTAGAGCTTACCACAAGCCGATTACTGGCTTAGGTGAATGTCCATAGTGACAGGGTGCGGATTAATATCCCCACCCTGTTTTCAATCTTACCTATGGAAATTAAATTTTCTTTGAAGTTTGCTCATACTTTTGTTTCATATTTTGAAAATTCGTTAAATTGTTCTCTGGACTGCAGTTTCAGGTAAAGTAACCAAACAAGAATTGAAGGTCCTTTTACAGCCTATTTGCTAGCCTTTCGATTTCTATTTAATAGCTTTATTGCCATATTGCATACCATTAAATTCCTTATTCATTGTGTCTTTTCAGATACATTGCCCACGGCGGTGGTGACCCAAAAGTGGAGAGAACATATAAACTTACGAGCAACACGCACGCATATAAAATTAACAGCCCATAAAAATGTATGGCATGCTGTACGAGAGTGTGGCCTTCTTTGTGCAAAAGGAGTATGGCCAGGAGGTGTGGAAACAAGTTTGTCATATTGTCGATTGCAAGTACAGCTCGTTTAAGACACATCAAATATATCCGGATAAGCTGATGCCAGATTTTGCTGCTGCTTTGGCTGCCTGTACGGGAGAGACATTTGATTTCTTTATGAATTTCTTTGGCAAATGCTTTGTGCGTTTCTTTAGTAACTTTGGGTATGACAAGATGATACGTTCCACGGGCAGATATTACTGTGACTTTCTGCAATCGATTGATAATATTCATCTGCAGATGCGCTTTACTTATCCCAAAATGAAATCACCTTCCATGCAGTTGACTCACATGGATAATGATGGGGCAGTGATTGTGTATCGCAGTGGCCGTACGGGCATGTCCAAGTACTTGATTGGGCAAATGACCGAAATCGCCAAAGAGTTCTATGGCTTGGATATAAAGGCCTATGTTTTGGAATCGCAGAATGACATTGCGGGTGGCACAGCGGGTCCCATCAAGTTGTCGGATACACCCTTGACAGTCATTGTCAAATATCGCCTTGACTTTGATAATCGCGAGTACATGGCAAAGCGTGTGAATTATGTGGCACATCCCTCGCAACAAAGTCTGCCGGCCATTAACATGGGTGTCTTCTTGGAACTGTTTCCCTTCACCATTGTTTTGGACCACGATATGTGCATCACACATGCCGGTGAGAAGATAGTTGAGACCTGGATTCTTCACAATCCCGGCAAGAATCCCAAGACTTTTATTGGCTCCCATGTTATGGACCTATTCGAATGTCGTCGTCCCAAGGGAACTAAAATCGAATGGGAGACCATGCTGCAAATGCGAACGGTGCTCTTCGAATTCGAGTTATTGCGAACGGGGCGCAATAAGGCGGCCTATAATGCTGCCATGAATATGGATTTCGAGAATTTCGATGAAATGGAATTCTCCGAAGGTAATACCGCTTTGCAAAAGGCCCACGAAGAGGATGATGACGATGAAATAGATATTGCCACGGGCGAGAGAAAGGAGTCGCAGAGCGTTAAATCTATTCTACTCAAAGGTCAAATGTTCTACATGAAAGATCTGGACTCATTGATATTCCTGTGTAGCCCTCTAATAGAAAATTTGGATGAGCTGCATGGCATTGGTTTGTACATCAATGACCTTAATCCGCATGGTTTAAGTCGCGAACTAGTAATGGCGGGATGGCAGCATTGCTCAAAGCTCGAAATGATGTTTGAGAAGGAAGAAATGCGTTCCGATGAGCTGGAGAAATCTCTGGATCTGGCCGACTCCTGGAAGAAACAAGGCGATGAGTTGTTATACTCCATGATCCCCAGACCTATAGCAGAACGCATGCGCAATGGCGAGGAGGCTACTTGTCAAACATTCGACGAAGTTTCCGTTATATTTATAGAGGTCATGAATGTCTATGATGGTGATGCCAATAACCGTGAGGATGCCATGATGGCTGTTACCACTTTGAATAAGGTCTTCACAGCCATCGATGAGGAAATCATATCGCCTTTTGTTTACAAAGTCGAAACGGTGGGCATGGTGTACATGGCCGTGTCGGGGGCACCCGATATCAATCCCTTGCATGCTGAGCATGCTTGTGATTTGGCATTGCGCCTAACCAAAAAAGTCAAAGCTCTACAAATACCAGATCTCTCTATACGAGTGGGCATCAACTCGGGCCCCGTCGTTGCTGGTGTGGTTGGGCTCAAGGTTCCTCGCTATTGTCTTTTCGGCGATACTGTGAATACAGCTTCACGCATGGAAAGTACTAGTGAACCTTTTAAAATTCATTTGTCTTTTGACACGGCCAAGAAAGTACGCGAAGTGGGCTATAGGGTTGAGTCGCGAGGTCATGTCAAGGTCAAGGGTAAAGGAGAAATGGAAACATTTTGGCTGATTGCTGCCCCCAAGGACTAAAAGCACAGCCGTGGTATTGTAAGTCAAGGCAAATGAGTAATTTGTGACCATGGCAAAAGAAAACTGAAAAATAAAGGAAAATACACAAAAAATACAATCCCTCGCACATGAAATGGAAATATATTTATTACAAATAAAGAAAAACTAATTACTATGATATTAACTGTATTTGTGCGTGTTCTTTATTGTTGTGGAAATATTTAATTTGGGTCAAAGATAACAAAACGAAAGAAGAACTTAAAAAAAAGATATTTTAAAAACTAGCAAAGGGCTGGATCAACCAAAAAGTGCTTGGCCATAGATTAGCATATCCGAATATGACGTTGAACGCCTGGATTCGAATACTGGCGAGAACATCGTTATTTATCCATTAGTTTGTATCATAACATAACTACTAGGAAGTGTACAGTAAACAGCTGAGTACAATTTTTTTTCGCGAAGTGCACTATCTGTCAACAAGTTTTGGTTGTGTGTGTGTGTATTATAGTTAAGAACCATAACACACAAAAACAACGAAAAATGACGCGAACTAGTTACATACACAAAACCAGAGTTGCACTAATCACTGATTTTCACAGATTGTGCACTCAATATTTTGTTGTTGGGCAACTGCCACTACCTGTAAATGAATATATCTAGCGCTGTTTTACTCTACTGTAAATATTTACTGGAAAAGTACGCAACAGACCTATTATCATCTGTGTGTACAATGACCTTCGTGTTCCAGAGACGATCGGCACTTATGGACCGCAATGAGCTTGATCCCTGATAGGAGCTTGAAGAGGATCACTAACAACAAGCTACTAACTACATGCTACATGCTAATGTGTGGCTACTACAACAACATTAAATGGTCATGAAGCAAAAAAATGTCTGTTAATGGAAGGTATATATTGTAGAATCTTGTGCGGATGGTTATTCATCTCTTTTTTATACCTCCACCATAAGATGGGCGGTATACTAATTTCGTCATTCTGATTGTAACTACTCGAAATATTCGTCTTAGACCCCATAAAGTATATATATTCTTGATCGTCGTGAAATTTTATGTCGATCTAGCCATGTCCGTCCGTCTGTCCGTCCGTCCGTCTGTCTGTCGAAAGCACGTTAACTTCCGAAGGAGTAAAGCTAGCCGCTTAAAATTTTGCACAAATACTTCTTATTAGTGTAGGTCGGTTGGTATTGTAAATGGGCCATATCGGTCCATGTTTTGATATAGCTGCCATATAAACCGATCTGGGGTCTTGACTTCTTGAGCCTCTAGAGTGCGCAATTCTTATCCGATTGGAATGAAATTTTGCACGACGTGTTTTGTTACGATATCCAACAACTGTGCCAAGTATGGTTCAAATCGGTCCATAACCTGATATAGCTGCCATATAAACCGATCTGGGATCTTGACTTCTTGAGCCTCTAGAGCAATTATTATCCGATTTGCCTGAAATTATGTACGACGGATTCTCTCATGACCATTAACATACGTGTTTATTATGGTCTGAATCGGTCTATAGCCCGATACAGCTCCCATATAAATCGATCTCTCTATTTTACTTCTTGAGCCCACAAAGAGCGCAATTCTTATTCGAATTGGCTGACATTTTACACAGGTCTCCAACATAAATATAATTTAATTGTGGTCCAAACCTGACCATATCTTGATATCGCTCTAATAGCAGAGCAAATCTTTTCTTTTTTTTTTTTTTTTTTTTTTTTTTTTTTATTAAATTCATTTATTACATAGTACTCCAATACATAAAATATAATGCCCCAGCGCCACATGGACATTTTTGGGGCGAGTTGGCAATAAAAACTTTTTCAATTTTTAGTTTTTAATACATTGTAAATATAAATAAAAAAAAAATGAACAAAAAAAGTTTACGAAGCAAGAAAATAAAAAATAATATATATCACATTAGAAGCATTTCCATATTATCCATTAGATACAATTTTAGATTAGACTTAAAACTGGAGATTCTGGGAATATTTTTTATACTTTGAGGAAGATGGTTATATTCAGAACAACCGGAATGCTCAATTCGTTGCCTAGTGGTTTCAAGTCTACACCTTTTTACGTGAAGATTGTCACTATTTCTAGTGTTGAACCTAGTCTGATTTTGATTAAATGTTATCACGTGGTAGCCAATGTTATTTAGTGATTTATACATGTATGTTAAGAGTTGCATTTTGTAAAGCCCACATATTGGCAAAGTAGTCTTAGATATGTTTTTGAATAATAATTCGGTACAATACCTTTGTGGAAGATTGTAAACAATCCGGAGAGCTTTGTTTTGGGACCGTTGCAAGGATTTAAAATCTGCGTTTTTTTTGCCAGCGTATATCATAGGCAAATAGTTATAATGGCTATGTATAAGGGCATTGTATAGTAATAGCTTGGTATCCTTGTCGAATTTATTCTTAAATTTATAAAGCAGGCCAATCGCTGGAGTTACTTTTGACTTATATCCTTTTTTTTTGCCTAAGAAGAGATGCCGGGAAAAGAACTCGACAAATGCGATCCATGGTGGAGGGTATATAAGATTCGGCCCGGCCGAACTTAGCACGCTTTTACTTGTTAGATGTTAGAATCTGTTTAATATCTACATCAACGAAGTTAGCAACTTGGCTGGGACGCGTATTTAGAGCCGCCTTTTCGGTGATTGAAATGGAGGCTACCTTTTGAAGCGCTGAATCTCTCGCTCTGGATCAGATAGATTTAACCTAACGTCACTGGACAAAGTGCGATAACAGCCCATTAGACACCGCTTCGGCAATGTATAAGGTAGTGATCTTTGTCCCCTGTTGTAGGCGGTTAAAGTTTAAGCTCAATGATAAGAGGCCTTCTTTATTTATGCCGAGTCGGAACGAAGTGCCGCATAGCGACACCACTTGGTAGAGAAGATTTTAACATGGCAGGATACCTCACAAATGAAGCCAGCATTAGTAAGGGGATAACCACCGCTGAAAATTTTTCTGTTGCTCGCGCCGGGATTTGAACCCAGGCGGTTGGGGTCATAGGCGGATTTGCAAACCTCTGCGCCACAGCGGCCTCCAGATCAAATCTTACATATATTTCAATGATACATCTAGGAGCTCAATAAGTGTAATCATGGCAGCCGTTGTACATACCGGATTGACCCGCTGAAGTCCTTCACCGGTAAAAGCTGCCGTCTCAGTGTATAATACATTGCTACAACAACAACCAGTGTAATTGGGAGATGGATTTATATGGGAGCTATATCAGGTTTTAGACTTTAACCATGCTTGGCACAGTTGTTTCAAGTCATAAAAACGTCATTGTACAAAGTCGGATAAGAATTGCGCTACCTAGAGGCTCAAGAAGTATAATTGGGAGATCAGTTTATATGAATATATGTTTTGATATAAACATGCACCGATTTCCAATCCCAATCGACCAACACTAATAGGAAGTATTTGTGGAAAATTTCAAGCGCCTAGCTTTGAGGGAGGGTATAATAACTAATGATGGTGCAGCAGTAACCCTGCTGAAAAACAACAAGGCAGCAGGAGCCTATAGGTTTCCGGCTATTCGTATTTGACGTACATAAGAAAAGTCTTCTGGGTACAGATATTGACAGCACATATGTAAAGCACATATCGTGTGACAGCAGCTTTAATATAACCATCAGGCTTTGCTGCAACATACGCAACTCCTATTGAAACAAAATTTAATGTTCCCAAATTTCTCAAAAATCTCTAAAATTGTTCATGTTAAGCTCCCATGCAAAAAATCAATCAAACGACTGCCGCCAACGATTTCATTTGGTTGTGTTCATGATGTTCATTCCAGCTGGCATCTAGAGTTGCCATTACTGCATATTACAGAAGTGTTTTTAACTATGGAAAATATTTAAACCATTTTTTTCTCATTTCAAATTTAGCAAAATTATTAAATTGTTCTAAAAATCATTTGAATTTTGAAACAATTTAATTTATTAAATTGATTTTAATTGTATCTCTCCTTGTAAACAAACGATTGGTAAAAAAATTGTTTGCTTGCAATGTAATTCACATATGAGTTTTTTTTTAAATAAATAACCTAGGCAACCCTGTTATAAACTACGGACCAAACATTAACGCAATTTTGTGTTTATTTGTTCATTATTTAAACAATGTCCAATTTAAAGGATAGAAACGAAAGGAAATGTCGACTTTGCCTAGTAGACTCGGATGCTGAAAAAATGCAAGACCTATTCTCCAAATCGGAATTTCCAGATTCACAGGATATGGTGGACGACAGTATTCCTCAAGGGGACGACTTTTCAAAATTGCCTTTATTTGCAAAAGTTGAATATTGTTGTGGTGTTAAGGTTTTGTATTCATATATGACCTGTATTTGATTTCGTCAATCCAATGACTAGGTTTCTATTTTTCAGCTACTTCCTAAGCCACAAATGCCTACCAAAATTTGTATCAAATGCATCAACATCATAAATATGTGGTCAAATTTTCGCCAAATGTGCTGCAACTCTCAAGCATTTCTAGCCTCTCAAATTCATGTAGTCTCAGAGGAAGATGTTGTGGCAAGCAACATAAAGAATTTACAAAAAATGCGCTCGGAACTGCTCAAGAAAACTACAGAAAAACAACAAGAGCAGCAGCAGGAAAAACTTCAGCCAATTGGAAAGAGTGAACAATTAGTTTCTATAAATTCCACAGATTCCCATATTGAAATTGACTATATTGTGGAAGAAACGGACGATGTGGTAGATGATGATCATCGAGATGAAGACTATGTCTATACGGAATACGATAACGAAGCATGTTCAGACAATGATACAGATACCAACGATTCAAATACTGACATCAAAAGTTTTGATCTTACAAAACTACAAGAAAGTGATTTTGCAGAGATTTTATCTGCCGATGATTTTGCCGAGGCATTTGATTATCTAAATGCCGACAATGATGAGGAGCTAGAGAGAATTATTGACCATTGTGCCAACAAGAATGTTGCATTGCAGACGCTACGGCGTAAAGCTGTTGCCTCGAATATGAGAGAAAAATCGGCAGCCCTTAAAAACAATAGTAAAAGGAAACCAAAGGAGAAAGTTGATGCTGCGGCCAAGAAGTTAATGAAGCCATCAATGTTTATGTGTAACATTTGTGGCAATGTATATAGCAAGAAACCTTTATTCCAGTATCACATGCGTATGCATTCGGATGTTAAACCATATCAATGCGAGTAAGTACATAGGAATTCCAACACATACAAAAAAAAAAAAAAAAACAATTTTTTGCAGCAGATATTAAATAGCTGTTATCAAGGTTTTTAAGATATAAGAAAGAATAAGAATACTGCCAATTGTAAAAAACACCTTGCAAAACCTTTGTCAGGTATTCCTTGAGTCATATATTGCTTAATCCCCTCCCACTCTATGCCCACGAGTTGGCCCGATATAAAATCTATTCCCTAACCGCAGGACCTTTCCATTGCACAAGTTGGGCATAGACCTGGGAATTAACATTGCCTGCACATAGCCTCGCCGGCTGCACAATCATACTAATATTCTTCCTATCCGTCTCGTTTTGCTATGATAGCCTCGGTATCCGTCTCGTTTTGCTATGATAATAGCTTCTTCGTTCCAACGTTTTATATGCCCATTCTTCGCTCATGTTTTTAACTCAGCTCGCGTTACCACAAAGGACTTCGCTGATGGAATAATTTTATAGGGCAGAAAAAGATATAGTAAAACTATCTCCAAATGTCTTCAATTTAATCTCATTTTAAAATTTAATGCAAGAAATATTAACCAATTATCTTTGCTTTCAGAATATGCAGTAAATCGTATCGTATAATGAGCGATTTAAGAAACCACATGTATCGTCATACGGGTGAAAGACCATTCAAATGTAAATTCTGCGATCGTCATTTCATGGACAGAAGTTCAAGGCATCGTCATGAAAGGTATAGGGTAACAAAAAACATCTATATTTTTTATTATTCTGTATTTTTTCTTTTGAACAGAGTACATACCAATTCCCGCCCTTATACCTGCAGTGTATGCAATAAAAGTTTCACCTATTCCGCTATACTAAAGAATCACATGAAATTACATACAGGCGAAAAAGATTACATGTAAGTATTATGTTGCCCATCCATCTATATGGTATGTTAAACGATTTTCTTTATTCCAAAAATAGTTGTGCGGTTTGTAATAAATCATTTACATTGGCCCATCAACTTAAGGCACACATGTTAACATTAACTCATCGTCAGAAGGAAGCAGCTTTCGAAGCCGAAGGTTATAAAGTTATCTTTGAGGCTGTTGAAATGACAAAAGCCGCCAAAAATTAACTAAGTAATGAAAAGTATAAAAGAAGTACATCTTTAATACCATTTTACAATTGTACATACACACAAAAAAAGATCAAGAATAAACATGGAAAAATATAGAATTCAGTAAGCAGGAAAGTTTGTGCGATATTTTGAGGCCTCAGGTTCCGAGCGGGACACATACAACCTTGGCTGGAACTTTGTGGTCCGATCTGAGTGGTGTTCATCGCTGCCATGAAAAGCTTAGCTGCGAGCTATCGGGTGCGTCCACAGGTTGCGGATAGTGGAATGCTCCATTCGGAGTAGCAGCAACGGCAGTCGTAGGCAATTAGCGGTATCCAGCTGAGTCTCAGTGAGAGGCCTAGCGGCACCGGCTCTTGCACAAATACTGAGTGCTCGATTTAACGAGACGAGCTTTTGGTGCCTTCAAATCGCCAACTCCACATGCAAATGTGGATACAACAATATAAACAAACATCCAACACATTGACATCAATACCATCCATGAAAGAAATGCGAAGCCCGAACTGCTTTGGTTTGCCAAAGGAGGTGAACTTTTTCAGGAACTATGGATGGCGGCCGACCTACAAGGTCGGCATTCAGTTGCTAGCTGGGCTGCACTGTAAAATTGCAAATTTTGCCCATGAACAGGGAAACAGGGACAAACTTCTCACATATCAATGAGTGCAGTCCGATTCCAGTTTAAGCTCAATGATAAGGGACCTCCTTTTTATAGCCGAGTCCGAACGGTTTGCCGCAGTGCCACACCTCTTTGGAGATAAGTTTTACATGACATAGTACCTCACAAATGTTGCCAGCATTAGGGGGGGAAAACCAACGCTGAAAATTTTTTCTGATGGTCTCGCCAGGATTCGAACGCAGGCGTTCAGCGTCATAGGTGGGCATGCTAACCTCTGCGCTACGGTGGCCTCCGCTGTACTGTATTCACGTGAATATTGTCTAGACCTGCCCAGTCTATAGGTTCTCTCTTAAGGCCAAAACAGAATGAGCCCATTGAGGTTTGGTTTTGAGAGTCGCGTTGCAAAAATGCAACTCTGCACACAAATTCCACAAAAGCAACGCGGAAAATTAAAAAATGTAAACTTTGGCACTTGAAAGTGACCGTCATTCTGTGTTGCCACACGTTAAGAAGTGCTTTAAGTCGTCAAAGTTAGAAATTGTTTAACTTTTGCGAGTTGCTTTTTTAACAATTGTTTGCAGAGTTGGATTTTTCAACGCATCCAAAGAATAAGATTCAGCCCAGCCGAAATTCGGGCGCTTTTACTTGTTTCGTTCTACCGATATCCAACGTACTAAGATGATTCTTTATCCGTTGTTTTTTTTACAATGTGTTGTACACTGAGGCGGCAGCCCTTGCCCATGAAGGACTTCATGGGCTCAATCCGGTACGTGGAATGCTCCATACGAAGGGCAGGGCAGTCGCAG
The DNA here is from genome assembly GCF_963082655.1 of Stomoxys calcitrans. Taxonomy (NCBI): domain Eukaryota; kingdom Metazoa; phylum Arthropoda; class Insecta; order Diptera; family Muscidae; genus Stomoxys; species Stomoxys calcitrans. Next base: position 186,595,285 of record NC_081553.1, read on the forward strand.
ACAATCAGCGGTATTGAGCGAAGAGTCTAAGTGAGAGGGCGGGCGGCATTGGCTCTTACACAAATACTAAGTGCTTACTAAGTGCTTATAATGCTCGATATGACAAGGGGTTATAGCCGCCTTTAAATAACCAATAGCCATCCCATTTCCACGGCGATCGGTCCTTTGGACCGAAACGAGTTTGCTCACCTACAGGAGCTTGACGAAGTTAGTCATCTCCTTATATCTTAAAGAAAATTTAACAAGTAAAAAGGAGTTAAGTTCGGCCGGGCTGAACTTTAGATACCCACCACCTCGGGTATATATGGAAACCACCTTTCGTCATAATCCGGTGAAAAATGCATAATTTATAGGCCCATAGGAGCTTTATCGAAATATGGTCCGATTTGGACCACATTTGACACGAATATTGAGTGGTCTAATAAGTACGAGTCATTGTACAATTTTGTAGAACAAAATATTGGTCTTTTTGGTAGCCATATCTAAATATAGACCGATCTGAATCATATACGACCCGGATGTCGAAAAGCCTAACATAAGTGTGTCAAATCTCAGCGAAATCGGATAATAAATGCGACTTTTATGGGGCCAAGACTTTAAATCGAGAGATCGGTCTATATGGCAGCTATATTCAAATCAGAAACGATCTGGGTCAAATGGAAGACGGCTGTCGAAAGGCCTAACACCACTCACTGCCCCAAATTTCGGCGAAATCGGACAGCAAATGCTCCTTATATGGGCCAAGACCTTTAATTGAGAGATCGGTCTATATGGCAGCTTTAACCAAATCAGGACTGATCTGAACCAAATTGAAGAAGAATGATGAAGGGCCTAACACAACTCACTGTCCCAGATTTCGGACAAGAAATGCGCCTTTTATGGGCCCAAGACCTTAAATTGAGAGATCGGTCTATATGGCAACTATATCAAAATCTGGACCGATCTGAGTCAAATTGAAGAAGAATGATGAATTCAAATTTCGGAGAAATCGGACAATAAATGCGCGTTTTGTGGGCCCAAGACCTTAAATCAAGAGATCGGTCTATACGGCAGCTATATCCAAATCTGGACCAATCTGAACCAAATTAAAGAAGAATGTTGAAGGGCCTAACACAACTAACTGCCTTTTATGGGCCAAAAACTTAAATCGAGAGATCGGTCTAAATGGCAGCTGTATCCAAATCTGAACCGATCTGGGCCAAATTGAAGAAGGATGTCGACTGGCCTAGTACAACTCACTGTCCCAAATTTCAGCAAAATCGGATTATAAATGTGGCTTTTATGGGTCTAAGCCCCTAAATCGTCGAATCGGTCTATATGGGGGCTATATCAAGATATAGTCCGATATAGCCCATCTTCGATCCTGCTTATGGACAAAAAAAGTGCAAAGTTTCAGCTCAATATCTCTATTTTTAAAGACTGTAGTGTAATTTCAACAGACAGACGGACGGACATGGCTAGGTCGTCTTAGATTTTTACGCTAATCAAAAATATGTATACTTTATATGGTCGGAAATGGATATTCGATGTGTTGCAAACGGAATGACAAAATAAATATACCCCCTTCCTTCGGTGGTGGATTTAAAAGGCATGTAGAAGCATAGTTTTGAAAAATTTAAAAAAGTTGTTAAATAAAAAAACCAAAATATTTTATTATGTCTCTATGTACGTGTGATGAACTTGCTCCACTGTTTTGTGTAGGCTGGTATTTTGATGGGCTTTTAACTGATGAGCTAATTTAAAGGATTTGGCACAAGGTTCACATCTGAAATTATGTTTAACGACAATAAAGCAACTTAATAATAAACATTTGCAAAAGTGTTAAGTTATTTTACCTATATGGTCTTTCGCCTGTGTGAACTCTCATGTGTGCATGCAGGGAGGTGGCCAAACCAAAAGATTTTCCACAATTATCGCAAGTAAAAGGCTTCTCATTTGTATGAATTCTAGAGAGAAAGAGAAGAGATAAGAGAAATTTGAAGAATATCTTCAATTAAAAAATTCAAAATTCCAATTGCAATTACCTCTCGTGTCGAATTTGTGTACTGCGATCTGTGAAACGTCTACCACAAAATTTACATTCGAAAGGTTTTTCACCTGTGTGGATACGCATGTGAGCTTGAAGATTGCAGGCCGTTATAAAACGTTTCAAACAGATTCTAAAAAAAATGTAGTTTATAAAATAATTAATGGATAATAAATAAGTTGGTACTTGATGTTACCCCCTACTTACTCGCATTCGTGTGATTTTTCCTGCCTATGAATCTTCATATGTTTATTCATAAGATGACGATTGCTAAAACTATTGCCACAGAGTTCACAACAAACACTTTGTGATATGATGTTTGGTAAAGGTTTCCTAGTACTAGATAAATTACTTAATTTTCGAACTAAGCGTTTCTCATGTCTTATGTCATTTGCCATTTGTTGCTGTAATTTAGAACTTTTCATTGATATGCCCATGGCTGTGTTGTGTAGTGGACTATTGTTACTATGCTGGCTGGTGGTGCTACGCTCATCTATAACAAAGTCATCGATTATATATTCAGTGTCTCTATTGTTAGAAATGTTGGAATTGCCGTCCTCCAAATCTATTTCTTCCTTCGTTACCACAGTTGAGGTAACATAACTTTGATTGTCATCAAACTCTTCGTCGTTGTGTTCATAGTCATCCTCTTCCTCATCCATATGATGTTTTTTATCTTGCTGTTCTTCGTCCATTGGTAGGTAATCTACATCATCTTCATTATAGGACTCTTTAGGACTTTCTGTATGCTGTTCGTCTTCATTACGATTTTGCTTAATAGTATTTATGATGTAGTAAAGCTCATCATTTTCATCAATCTGTTGCTTAATATTTGTACCCGCAGTGCTCTCTGTTGCCGTATGCTCTATGAAATTCTCATTTGTATCGTCATCGTCAATACTGAAAGTTTCCGTTTCTTCTAGCATATGTTCTACTAAATTTGTGGAGGAAGAAGATGGTAAGTTAATTTGGTCATTGTACATCTCCAATTCGGACTTGTTTGTATGCCCTGGCTTAAAATTTCCTTCTGCCTCTTGGTTGTTAGCAACATCTTCAGCTGGAGTTTTTACATAATTTTGGGAATTCTTATGTTCCAAATCTTCATTTATGTTATCGCCAACTAATTCTAGAACCAATCCCTCTTCATGCTCAATTATGGCTTCATTTACATTCTTTGTAGTTCTTGTAGCTACTTGAGACTCTGATGGCAATTTTTTTTCTCCAGCCTTAATTGTTTTTTGATCCATATTATGATTCCTGCTTTGTTTAGGGCTCCGTTGTTCTATGTGCTCTTCCTCCGTTTTATGGTCTAAAGATACACCATCGTCGCTATCATTTAATGCTGATATGTCCATATCCTCATTATCGTCGTCGCAATAAAAATTGTCATCTGGCAATTCCTCTTCTAAAATATCCTTGCGATGTTCCTGCCTAAACATATTACTAGCCGCTTTGGTACGTTGTATTATTGACTGCAGGTTCCTATCGGATTGTCGACAAGTTGTGCGAAAATACACTGCATATTTAAGTATCTTGATGCATTTGAGACAAATTTTATCCGGAAGACCATCGTTGAGTTTCATCTGAAACATAAGAGCATGTTGATTTAATTCAAATATTGGAAAATTCATTGACACTATTACCACAACGCCGGAGAATTGGTAAATGTTTGCTGCAAGTTTGTTTCCCTCTTCAAAGAGAGGCTTTAGCTGTCCATTTTTATCACTGCTTATTTTACTATCTTCTATGAGACACACACGGCATATATTCCAAGTTATGTTTATTTCCATAATTTTATTATTTTATGATTTGTATTTATTTACAAATTGCTCTCCAATTTTCACTCGAATCAAACAAACAAAATGTTTAGGGGTAAGAAAGAGTTTTTGGCATGACAAATCACTGAACATACCAATGTAAAGCCACTAGGGAAATTTATACAAGGTAAAGTCACTAGCCCAGCTGATGCAAATTGCCAATTTCAAACCCTAAGACCTTATTTGACTATATTTTTTATTAAGTAAAATATATAATAATGAATAGCTACTCAGTTGAAACAACTTCAATGAAAAAAATAATAGTTTTAATTATAAATTATTGGGTTGCCCAAAAAGTAATTGCGTATTTTTCATATAGTCGGCGTTGACAAATTTTTTCACAGCTTGTGACTCTGTAATTTCATTCTTTCTTCAGTCAGTTATCAGCTGTTACTTTTAGCTTGCTTTAGAAAAAAAATGTAAAAAAAGTATATTTGATTAAAGTTCATTCTAAGTTTTATTAAAAATGCATTTACTTTCTTTTAAAAAATCCTCAATTACTTTTTGGGCAACCCTACATGGAACAAGATACGAATTAACACAAAAAAATTATTGGTGAATGATTGACTACTCTTGGCAGAATTAAGAAAGTAAAGTCACTAGCCCAACAACAACGAAATCAGCTATACAACCCTGTGGGAATGGAGGAAATTCCCACCAGGCTGTCACATAACTGTACACTGTTAAATTTATATACAAATCTTAATTCTCATTATCAGGTGTAGTAGCCAGAAGATTAAAAGATTTATCATTACTTCTTACTTCCTCTTTCTAATAGCCTCGTCTTCTCACGATCCGGGTTCTCGGCATCCTACCGAATATTTTACTACGAACATAGAAAGCAGTGGGTCACAAGCGCCGTCATCGTCCACTTCTGCGTCCTCATCGTCTGACTATGTCGGTGAGGTGTAACCAGTGGATACATTTCCGATCTTGCTTTGGCCTCACTTCACTACGTGAGTATAGTCATACTGGATATGGCGCAATGTGCTGAGCGAACATAGCCAGCAGTGGGTCACAAGCGTCGTCGCCTTCTGCATGCTCATCGTCGGACTATGTGACCTCCGACCTCTCCTCTACGGCAATATACGCAACGGCAGCTCCCCGCCCAAATATTGCCGGGAAGTGTATCGTTTTTGCAGCTAAACTGCAACGGACTTTGTGGCAAAATCGATGAGATTGTGGATTTCATGAGTCGGAAAGATATATTGGTCACAGCGATCTAGGAGACAAAGCTGATCAACACCTGCAGCTTGCACAGTTGTTACGGATACAATGTGCTACGTAAGGATCGCTCAAGGAATGGAGGTGGTACACCATTTCGTTATACACCATTCCGTGCAATATAGACCCATCTCGCCTGCGCCTGGCGCTAGTGACCCCTACATGGAGTGCATGGGGATAGCAGTCAGGTCCGGTACTGCCGAGATGAAGCTATACAACGTGTACATAATACCGCCGGTTAGCAGCTGTGTCCCGATTAATGGTCAAGCTTACAACACCGACATAAGTGGGTTACTGGTTCTGGCCATAATCGTCTGGTTCTAGAGGACTTTAATGCGCATCACACTTCATGACATTCTCCCCTAGGTAACGACCAGCGGTGCAAAGCTTTGCCAGAGCAGATTGAATAATCCACGTTTTTCACGGTGATTGAGGATGCCACCACTAGGATTACGAGGAGGTGCAGCAGCTCGCCTGACATTTCCATTGCATCCCCTGATCTCATGATTGACGTATCCTGAAAAGCCGTCATAATTCTCACCATCAACTGACCACCTAACTTCATAACCTCTGATCGCCGGACGTTTATCAATCAGAAGAAGGCCGATTCAGAGAATACACAAATCGCCGCTTCAGTGAACTGACATCCTTCTCGAATGTGCTAGTTGCCGAGAGGAAATTTCGAGACATCATTAACGCAACAGCCACCCGCTTTATACTGAAGAATCTGGACCAACCTGGAGTTGCTTACCTTACAACTGTTCTCAACCTATCTTTGAACAGACTTAAAGTTATCGATGTCTGAAAGATAGGCAGAGTGACGCCTGGAAAGGACCCCAGTAAGGGCGAGTCATACAGACCAATCTCACTACAAATACGCCTAAGGTGAATAATCGAACGAAATGATTCCGATATTCTCCCCACATGCCACAGCAATTTGCGATAAAGTCAAAAGTAGAAACAAGGGCCTCAAGTCACTTACCGGCACCACTTGGGTTGCTGACAAAGAAAACTTGTTGACTACAAAGCAATTGGCCGGTTTTTGGTAAGTAATGTAGCGCCAGAGTGGTCTCGTCAGATCAGATCTGTAAAAAATACCGCCTATCGAACTGCGACGGGCTGTCTCCTCAGTTCTAATGTGGACCACCTCCATCAGAAGACAAAGATTTTACCCGTGCGAAGACATAACCACATGCTGTCTAAGCAATTCCTTCTAGGCTGCTATCGCAGAGACCATCCAAATCATCATCTTAAGGATAGGTATCCATCGCCCAGAAGCCTTAATTTAGATTTACATGATTTAGAGCGTGAAGTTCACCGCTACAAAAGAGAACCTCTAGATCAAGCGGATCTTAACAAAATTCATGCAGACACAGTAGCAGATGCGGTGAATAGCTACCGGGTGAATGTGGTCCTGGGAGAACGACCGTCTGCCACTGCACCGCAAACCAGGGTAATCTCGAGCATATAACGACCCGTCGCCTGCTTAACCCACTCGACTCAGACACAGATCGTTCTGCACCCCATCTTAATCGCAGAGTTCCTGGATCTGGATACTCAACAGAATCAAGCAGATAGAAAGATAGAACACAACATACAACCCGTTATATCCCGGATCTCCGACTACGAACCGTATTATCGTGAGGCAGTCGAAAAAAGATTTCAATCCTTTGATGTTCAATGTAGCCACACAGTATTCGATCCTCTATCCATTGCGGTCTTTTCCAGCTCCTATAGGTGAGCAAGTTCGTTCCGGTCCATAGGATCGATCACCACGAGAACATGATGACCATCGGTTATTTGAAGGCGCCAATAAATCGTCTTATCATTTCGAGCATCATAGGCACTGAGTAGGTGCCGCCCAGTCTTTTATTGACCTCCACCGTTGATTGTCCGCGACAGCAGCATTCCACTATCCGTAACCCGAGGACCTCCAAGAAAGCACTCTGGAGCTTTCAACTAAGCTTCTCACAATAACGTTGATCACCACACAGATCGGAGCTGAAAGTTCCAAGCTTTGTGGTGCTCATAGTTATCCCGTGCCTGTTATATTATTCTGACTGGTCATTGCAAAGTCAGGTGTTTGACGTCGCGCTGGGTGCAGGGAGAGGCAGTCTTCTGCAGGATGTGCGATGAGGACTTGGAGACGTTCGAGCACCTGTTGTGCCTCTGTCCAGCAATTGCAAGAAGGTGCAGGATAATGTGAAAACACCTGTTTTCTTTTCAATATCCGTAAACTGTGGAAGCACCCTGGAGCTTTCAACTAAGCTTCTCACAATGACGATGACCACCACACAGATCGGAGCTGAAAGTTCCAAGCTTTGTGGTACTCATAGTTATCGCGTGCCAATACAACATGTTTTCTGAGTCTGTTATATTATTCTGACTGGTCTATGCAAAATCAGGTGTTTGACGTCGCGCTGTGTGCAGGGAGAGGCAGAATTCTGCAGGATGTGTGATGACGATAAGGACTTGGAGACGTTCGAGCACCCTTTTGTGTCTCTGTCCAGTAATTGCGAGAAGACACAGGATAATGTGAAAACAACTCTTTTCGAGCCTGAATTCCCTACACGCTCTTAGGCCTCTTGTCATTCTTAAGTTCTGTAGGGACCTGAACTGGCTGAATGGATCATACTTTCGACTGTGACAGTATATCCGGGAATATATGTTACATCGGAAATCAGGCACATCCAAATACCACAAAAATTTGGAAAGTTTCGGAACTAAACCTAGAAGACTTGTTGAGCAACTATGCCATAAATAGAAGTCATGCAAAAACTTCTGCCCACATGCAAAAACTTTTCCCCCATTCAATGTGGGAAATGTTGGGGTTTCATTTCGGCAGAGCCCCTTGATATAATCGAACATACATATCAAACAAACTTTAACTTAACATTTTCTCTCAAATTTTGAGAGAATAAAACTAACTCTGTATAAATTTTATGTTGGTATTCATGTATGTATGGCTGTTCTCTCATTAAAAACTCTGCCTCTTACTCTCTGGCTAGTGCTCAAAACCACTAGCCATTCTTTTACCATGTGTAATGGGCTATGACTTACACCATCTAGTTGTGTTTAAGCCAGGTTAAGAACGTCTTACCGTCAAACTACACATCACCTCAGCAGAAATGAGGGAAAAAAAGAAAAGAGCACACCTGTAGCTCGAGTCAGTCTTGGGAGAAACGTTACAAAGCAAACAACTTAAAACGGTTGCGCTTAAAAAAGACACATTTTTGCTGTGAAACTTAGAGCGATGAGAAAAAATGTATAACAACAAAAGAAAAAATAAATTTTCTTGAATGAAGCAAAGAAAAAAAAAAATAAAAGAATATAACACACAGAACAAATAAAGCGCAGTTTTAGCTCGGGCAGTGTTGATTTAATACACAGAAATATACACAAGGGGAAGAAGAAATAGTGGTACAGAAAGATTTATGAAAAAGAAAAATTACATGAATGTGATCGTATACACACGGAGACTTTCACTGCGGTTCAAAGCGCAACAAACTCCAAATTAATAACTAAATTACAAATACATTGGTTTTCGGTTGCCAGTTGAAGTGTCAGCATGGGAAGGGTGCTGGTTGAAGTGGATGTTAGCAAATTTGTACACAACACCATCACTACTAACACCACAAAACAAAAGAGGAAAACCTGTGGGATTTTTGCATACAAAAAAAACAACAATTAATTAATGAGACAAAGGCTTTGGTGAGACTATAAGTCTCCATACAGTTTAGGCAAACGTAACAAGTAAAGATTAATTAAAAATTTTTGTATTATAATTATTGCTATGAAAATGCGGAAAAGTATTGAATAATTTGTAGCCAAAGAAAAACAACCCGATCGATAGTTGCAAAAGCAAGTGGTAAGATTTGTCTTCATCTTCTCCTAATGGATCACGATGACAGCACCGCATAACAAAGCATGGTAACAACATACATACACACACACAGTGTTTACTTAAATAAGCAAGCAGAACTCTTAAAAAATTCAAACATAACGATAGCAGACGGCTTTGAGATATTAACGGCGGCGGCTGCTACTGCTGCTGCTGCTGCTGCTATTTCTTCTCTAGCACACGTCTCTCACCTGTATCTGCGATATAGTAGTATTAAGCCACGGTACCGTTAGAAGTGCCCATTTATGTATGTTGTGTATGCGATTTGAAATATGAGAAATTTATTCATAATTGCCTTAACTAGGCGCTATAGTTGTGTGCGCCTGCGCGCTGTACGAGTACCGACACATGTAACAAAATCTTTGAAGAAATAGATAATGAAGACAGACCGCCACAAATATGAACAAAAATAAGAAATGAAAACAACAACAACAATTAAACAAACTAAAAAAAGTTTAACAAAAAGAAAAAAAATCGCTGTGCAGCTGTTTTATTAAGCAAAATGTAACAAAATAGTGCTCCACAATCAAACAACAACAACAACAATCACAGCAATTGTAATTCTAGTGCTGCCATTGTTCTACTGTCGTAATATATACTCGTACGTATATGGAGCCACCTAATTTAATAACATGGAAGAGACTTAAAAACAGATACCAAGTCGAAAGAGAAGAACGCGAAAAGATAGGTTTAATGGAATTCAACATGCACTTGTACAATTGCTGGAAACATGAAAGAGCAAATTCGTAATCCTTTAAATGATGATATCGTTATGTGCATACACATACACAGACATGTACATAGTAAAGTAATGACGACAGTTTTTATGAAATTAAAATTTTAGCAATATTTTAAACTTGATGACTTGAAACATCTGAGTGTAATTAAATTTTTTACAATTTTATTACTTACTTTACTTTAATTGGCTATGACAGAACATTTGTTCCACTAGCCGAACGTAGAATATCGTTCCCAGCGCCACAATCTTCTGCGCTCATTCCAAAATCTCTGACACCAAGTTGTCTCCCACCACTTGATCTTACCATCAGGCTTTTCGTCTTCCCGGTTTGAAAATGCGTGTTTGCCTTTATAAGACTTCTTTGCTGGAGCTTCTTCCTCCATTTGGACAACATGACCTAGCAGCTGTTGTATTTTGATATGTGTAACTTTGCTATCGTCCTCATACAGCTCGTGGTTCATATGACGCCCATATTCTCCATTAACGCAAACTGGTCCATTTATTTGACAAAGAATCTTTCTCTCAAACACTCCAAGCACTGTCTCGTCTGCTTTCACAAATATCCATGCCTCAAAACCATATAACAACATGGGTTAGGTTAGGTTGAAAAGAGGGTGCAGATATTAATCCGCCCCATTCCACTATGGATATACACCTAAGCCAGTAATCGGCATGTTGTTCACTCTAAATACAAAAAAGTAACCTCGAAAAATTAAATCTAAGTTAGGAGGCTAGGATGTGTCGCACTGCGGCACGTCGTTCGGACTCGGCTATAAAAAGGAGGCCCCTTATCATTGAGCTTAAACTTGAATCGGACTGCACTCATTGATATGTGAGAAGTTTGCCCCCGTTCCTTAGTGGAATGTTCATGGGCAAAATTTGTATTTGTATTTGTAAATTAAGAATCCCGTGGTACTTACAAAATTCTTAATTGTTTTCCATGTCACTCCCCTTAGTTGGTTCATGTCTGGTATAGTGTTCCCACCTAATTGCAGGTATCTATTAGACGCGAAAGCCGGACAATGACAAAAAAAAAAGCATCAACGTCTTATCATCTTCCCCACATGCCCTACACATGATATCACTTGCCGCACCGATTTTACATAAGTGAGCTCGTAGTCCTATGTGTACCGTCATGATACCAATAGCTATACTGACCTCCTTCTTACTTCCTTTCAGTAATAGCCTCGTCTTCTCACGATCTGAATCCCGTCAAATTCACCGTCAAATCATCTGCCCTCTCATTCCCCCTTACTCCGTTATGGCCCGGCAACACGGGTAGTATCAGTGTCTTGTATAGTGCGATCTTCGTCTGTAGAGATGTGGCCTTGTTTCTAAACTGCTTACTTAATCCAAAGTAGCATCTGTCTGCCAGTATTATTCTTCGCTTTATTTCCAAACTGGTGCCATTTGTTTCGGTGACGGTGGTGCCAAGGTAGATAAAGTTACTGAATATCTTAAACTTGTGGTTCCCAACTTTCTACATTTTCTATATCTGATCGGTTGTACAGGACGTTTTTGGAGTTGAAACCATCCATTTCGTCTTATCTCCATTTACTGCCTGACCCATTTTTACTGACTCTCTTTCGATTCTTTCAAAGGCTAAAATTGCTACCTGTGACCGATAGGCGTATAGCATGTGTTCTCTCGTATAATCTTCTCCAGCAGGATATTAAAGAGATCACACGATAAGCTATCTCCTTGTCTGAAACCTCGTTTGGTATTAAATGGTTGAAGAACGTGTATTAGCAAGTGCCACCCTGCAGAGTCGTATTATTTTTGCAGGTATACCAAACTCAAACATGGCTTGAAATACCTTTGAACGTGTAGGGGTGTCGAAAGCGCCTTTGTAGTCAACAAAGAGATGGTAGCAACACCTACAACACCGTCCTTCTCGGGCCTTTTCCAGGATTTGGTGCAGTGTGAATAACTGGTCTAGAGTGGATTTACCAGGTCTAAAGCTGCATTGATAGAGTCCAATAATCTCATTGACTTAAGGTTTTAATCTTTCACACAGTACGCTCGAGAGTATCTTGTATTCGATGGGGAGTAGACTTATTCCTCTGTAGTTGGCATATTCCGTCTTGTCTCCTTTCTTGTGTTCGGGACGTAGAATGCTGGGGTTTCAATCATCGATCGTGTATGCGTTCTTATAGCCAAATTGCGCAGACAAGCTGATGCATACGCATCAGTGTGTCGCCTCCGGTCTTAAATAGTTCATCGGGTAACCCGTCGGCTCCTGCTGCCTTGTTGTTCTTCAGCCCATTATCGAACGTTATCTAGTGGAGGCTAAACTTTCCGACTGTTGGACCAAAGATGTCTTCCTTCCCTATATACGCATTAAAATCTCCCAGAACGATTTTAATATCATGGGCGGGACAGCGGTCATATTCTCCCTCTAGACGCTTGTAGAAAATACTCCTAGTCTGCTCGTTCTTATCTTCCTTCGGGCCATGGGCACATATAAGGCTGATGTTGAAGAATTTGGGTTTTATGTGGATTATGGCTAGCATCTCATCCTCCGGAGTAAAGCTTGAGACAAGGTGTTTCAGTCTCCGACTAACCACAAATCCGCAGCCAAATTCATACCTCGTGTTATGGTACAGTTCGTCACCGTTTGGTGTTGTAACATCATTACCGGTCCATCGCATCTCCTGTAAGGTGTTTATATCTGCCTTGTACTTCTTAAATATATCCGCCAACGCGTATACTGCATTTTCTCTATAAAGAGTGCAGACATTCCAGGTGCAGATCTGTACATCATGGTCCTCTAATTACCTTACATGATGTTAGAGGCATGGAAACCACCGTAGCGCAGAAGCTAGCATGTCCGTCTACGACACTGAACGCCTGGGTTCGAATCCTGGCGAGAACAGAGAAAAATGTTCAGCGGTGGTTTTTTCCTCCTTATTTGAATTGGCACTAGAAGCATGCATACCCATAGATTCCGTTTCCCCTGGAAGGTGTAGGGTAACTTCTAGTTTTCCTCTTCTATTTTGCTCTACCATTCTCAGCGATATCTCTATAGTCCGGTATCCAGAAGAGATTAATTTTGTACCCTTCAGCCATCTTATTGATAGATTTGCAATTTGTTATACATACTTCCTAGGATGACGGCAATTATGTCAATGAAAACACAGTGTCCGTTACCGACACTTGAGTAAAAACCTCACGATAACAGTCGCAGTAAATTGGATAGCCACTTTCACAAGGGGCATTAGGCAAGAAATCCTTCATCAGTGTACGTGTTCGTTCTTTTTTTCTTCATGGGAGAGGCGAGTTATTGGCCTTCGTGATACACCATTCCGTGGAGTACAGACCCATCTCGCCTGCGCCTAGCGCTAGTGACCCCAACGTGGAGTGCATGGGGAAATCAGTCATGTCCGACACTGCCGAGATAGAGCTATATAACGTCTACATACAAGCTCACAAGCCCAACATAAGTGGGCTACTGTCGGGCCACAATCGTCTGGTTCTAGGAGACTTTAATGCGTATAACGTTTCATGGCATTCTCCTCTATGTAATGACCAGCGGGATATAGCTTTGGCTGAGCAAATTGAAGGCTCCACGTTTTGAACGGTGAATAAGGATGCCGGTTTGAACGGTGAAAAACGATGCCGAGGAGTTGCAGTAGCTTGCCAGACATTTCCATTGCATCCCCTGATCCCCTTGCTTTATACCAGTCAATCGAATACCCCAAGTGCAGCCCAATTTTTCGGTGCAGGCAGTGGTACTCGCAGACGAGCATGGGATTCGTTGCGCAGATATCACTAACTCCAGAATCAGCGAGCTGAATCTGGAAATTAACAGGGTTAGGTTAGGTTGAAAAGAGGGTGCGGATATTAATCCGTCCCATGGCACTTTAGACATACACCTACCTAAGCCAGCAATCGGCTTGTTGTGCGCTCTAATCACTAAAAAAGTAAACTCAAAAAAGAAAATCTAAGTTAGGAATTCCGTGCTACTTAGATTATAACAGGGTAGTCAACGAACGGAATTTGTGGCTGGAACACTTGGAGCCATGTTAATTAGCTACTGTTTCAGGCAAGCTGTGGTCTACTGTTAAGTCACTCTCGAACCCCGGTAGACGGGACGACAGGACCTCAGTCACTTTTGGCGATGTAACTGTGACTGATCCGAGGAGGTGTGTCAGGTTATTCAAACGTCAATTTTTTGTGCATCCCGAGGGTGGCGGGACTAGGAGGAGAACCATTGGTCTCCGAGCAGAAGAACAGTTATCACAATTTACTGTGGACGAAGCTACGAATGTCATCCGTGGCACCAAGTCATCCAACGCGTTGGACCCCGATGGAATCTCTACATTGATGCTGAAGAATCTGGATCTGCCCGGAGTCGAGTATCTTAAAACTGTACTCAACCTGTTTTTGAACACTCTTACAGCATCCGATGTCTGGAAGATGAGCAGAGTGATCCAGCTTCTGAAGCCTACATAGGACCCAAGTAAAGGAGAGTCGTTCAGACCGATTTCCCATAGGATCCAAAACTGTGCTCGGTACGCTCCTGAATATCACACTTTCAATTAAGTTTTCTGCGCAAAATCAAAATCCTAAGTATTTGATCTTCTCAGATATCGATGGTCTCTTTCGATAGTCTCCTCTCATATGGCCTGTGTATGATTCGTTTGAATCTCACTTTAAGATCTTTGTGTATAGATATATATAAAATTTTAATGGTTTGATATTATGAAGTAAATTTGCATGTTTTTGAAAGGTGAAGTGCGTTTTTCCGTTTATCATTTTTGGAATAGTATATGTCCAAAAGTTAGTCATAAAAAATCGTAAAAATAGGAATTTACTAAAAGTTTCAGGGTGAGTCGGCTTAATGTATGTTGGTTTGTAGCTGGTGTTTTTTATTGGTGAACTCGACATAAATTGATTTGCAACTATGTAAATGCAGTCTCCATTTATCCGTCAATTGATTGATTTCATCTAGGGCACTTGAAGTTTCGGTGTTGAATTTTAATTATTAAATGATGTTCGGAAGACTTTCAAATTTGTGAAAGACCCCATTATTTAACGATGTATGTTGGTTTGTAGCTGATGTTTTTATTGGTGAACTCGACATAAATTGATTTGCAACTATGTAAATGGAGTCTCCATTTATCCGTCATTTGGTTGATTTCATCTAGGGCACTTGAAATTTCGGTGTTGAATTTTGATTAGTAAATGATGTTCCGAAATCTTTCAAATCAGTGAAAGACCCTATTATTGAACGATCAAGTTAATAATACTCCAAACTTTCCACAGTCTTCTCAAAATATAAAGCAAGTGTGTGATACTTAAATTCTTACGGCAGTATTTACAAAACTTAATGAAGGCTTGAAATAGGTTTATTTGACATTTCTATAAAGGAATTCTGTCTCATAAATCTATTTCAAATCTACATGAGGTTAGATAAGCTTAGGTTGAAAAGAGGGTGCACATATTAATCCGCCCCATGCCACTGTGGATATACACCTAAGCCAGTAATCGGCTTGTTGTGCACTCTAAGAACTGTAAAGTAACCTCTAGAAAGAAAATTTCATGTTAGGAATTCCGTGCTACTTACAAAATCCCTAATTGTTTTCAATATCACTCCCCTAAGTTGATTCATGTCTGGTATTGTGTCTCCACCTAAGTGCCGGTACCTGTTAGACGCGAAAGCCGGGCAATGACAAGGGAAATGCTCCAACGTCTCATAATCTTCTCCGCATGCTCTACACATGCTATTACTTGCCGCACCGATTTTACATAAGTGAGCTCGTAGTCCTATGGGTCCCGTTATGATATCAATAACTATACTGACCTCCTTCTTGCTTCCTTTCAGTAATAGTCTCGTCTGCTCATGATCTGGACCCCCCCTCAAAGGATTTTCGCTGTCCTACCGACCGTTCCACAATGTTGCGTGCGCATTCGTTGCCCACTGCCTTAACTAGGACTACGTCGACCCGAAAGACTTCGGATTAACCAAGTTTATTGATGGGAGTCCTGTGGCCTTCACCGCCAAATCGTCTGCCCTTTCATTTCCCCTTACTCCGTTATGGCCCGGCACCCAAACGATTCGGATTTCCCCATCCTCAGAGAAGGCGTTAATCTCCTTCTTACACTGCAAGACTGTTCGTGACCTTACCGTCCTGGTTGTTGTTGCCCTTATGGCAATTTTACTGTCGGTAAAGATGTTCACACTCGACGTCCTCGCGTTAGCACCACACCACTTCACGCATTCCGTGATCGACCGGATCTCCGCCTGCAGGACCGTATTATGGTCAGGCAGTCTAAAACAGATCTCAGTCCCTGGGTTCTCAAGGTAGACCCCAGGCCCACTCTATCCATCCGTCTTACATGATCTTCCATAGGTATGCCTACTTACTAATTACTATTCTTACAGTCGTACAGTAATTACTCTTACAGAACTTCTCACATATCAATGAGTGCTGTCCTATTCATGTTTAAACTCAATGACCTCCTCTTTATAGGCGATTTCGAACTGCGAGCCGCAGTGCGATACATAGGAAATGCTCCATCGTCTCTTGCAGCTCCGACTTTGCATAAGTGAGCTCGTAGTCCTATGTGTTCAGTTATGGCACCAACAACCCACTCTGTCCCCTAGCTTTGATCCATCCGAGTAGCATGATCTTCCAGACGGCAATACCTCGGTTCCGTCAGTCCAAGACTGTGCCGCTGACAGCAGTGCCTCGCACTCGACCTCAAGTGTCATCTCAGGTATACGATCGGCAACCTCTTCCCTTCTTTCCAGGTTTCCTATCGTCGCCTTGATTATACCGCGATGGTATGAGCTGCTCCCATTCTTAATCTATTCTCCCATCGCCTTTACTCTTATAGCCGCAGTGGTTGGCTCACATTTAATCTGTATGTCAATGGGTCGGATGTCTAGAATAGTCTCCAGTGCCCTAGCGGGCATGGTCCTCATCGCTTAGCCTATGCCAAGAAAACATGTACTCTGAACCTGTTGTATGGACCTTATGTTGCTTTTTTTCTCCGTTGCAGTCCTCCAAACCACTGAGGCGTAAGTAAGTATTGGTCTACACAGTGCCCAACATCTGTGAGCCTTCTCAGTACGCTCCTGAATGTGACACATGCAAAGTGTCCAAGATCACACCTAAGTATTTGACCTTGTGAGATCTACATTAAGTTTAGTGAATACCGGTGTTACACTTTATATGTTGAAAGATATTGACAAACCCCGTACAGTCTTTATGAAATATAAAGAAAACACTCCGTTCTTAAGCTCTACTTCATTAAAGCTTGAACGAAATTAGCAAAATATTTCAACCACTTATTCTTATGATCTGCAAACTATTCAAATGGAAATCCATATTAGCACATAAAGAACTCTAGCTTTGTTCGTTCCAGAGTATATCATTAAATGACACTTAAGAAACGAATACATCAAAATCCTTCTTTAACAACCCTTTCCATATACCCGCATTTCTATGCATGTAGATCAGTTCATTCATGATTTTAAAATCCCTTTCCAATTTTAACGGAAAACAAATCAAAAATCCGTTCAATAGTAAACAAACGGTAAGCATAAGTCAAATACCTAGACTTATAAATAACATTTCAGCAATATTTCTATAGAGCTCCAACTATGCAGTGGTCTAACAAATGGGAATATTCAAATTTAAATTTCTCACTGGAAATTTTCAGCTTTTATTCTTTGACCAGCCCATTCAACGTAGTCTTTGGCTTTAGGAAATTAACATGACAAAAGTCAAAAGCCTTGAGAAATATAAAAAACATACAAAGTGAAAAAAAAGAAAACCCAGCACGTTGTTCCATCATGCGCACATTAAAATGACTGTTCACATAATGGTAACATAATGAATGTCATTATTAGTGCTGGTGTAGGAAACTAACAAAACACATGGTCTTTTTGACATCACTTCGATCATAAGTTTGACAATTACTGCGGCATTTTTCCGCTATTGATAGAGAGTGGTGAGACAACTTGATATTGGGTGAGTGAGCCTTTGTGGGCCTCGTGAGTAAACCTACCATTGGGATTTGTGCACACAAAGCCAGGCTTATGTGTGCATGCATTTATGTATGTATGTGTATGTGTGTGTTTTGAGTAAACCGGTTGGCGGCAAGTTTAGTGAAAAACGCATGGAAAATTTCATTATAACCTGCCTCTACATTTGTGCTTTTGGTGCATGATCTTTCACAGAGAAAACATTGGAAAAGAAAGTGAAGGTTTGTTTTTCCTATGCGTTGGTCACAAGACACTCATGGATAATGCAGGGAAACAAAATAGCCAGACATTAAAATTTCGTTTTTCATTAAAGTTTCCTAATAAGATATATGATGCCTTCAAGGCTTCAGGATGCCAAGGCATTTGCGACGGCAAGACTAATGTATTACTCGAAGTGCACTTGACACATGCGCTAAAGGTCATTACATGGCAATATGTACGAGGGAGGACATACAGATGGTGGTAGTAGTATGAAAATAAATATTTTCGTGAAAAGTGCCCACCTTCTTAAACATATTTTTATGCCCTCCACTATAGGCTGGGGGTACACTATTGGGTTGCCCAAAAAGTAATTGCGGATTTTTCATATAGTCGGCGTTGACAATTTTTTTCACAGCTTGTGACTCTGTAATTGCATTCTTTCTTCTGTCAGTTATCAGCTGACACTTTTAGCTTGCTTTAGAAAAAAAGTGTAAAAAAAGTATATTTGATTAAAGTTCATTCTAAGTTTTATTAAAAATGCATTTACTTTCTTTTAAAAAATCCGCAATTACTTTTTGGGCAACCCAATAATTTCGTCATTCCGTTTGTAACACTTCAAAATATTCGTCTAAGACCCCATAAAGTATTTAATATATTCTTGATGACATTTTAAGACGATCTAATCATGTCCTGCCATCTGTCGAAAGCACGCTAACTTTCGAATGAGTAAAGCTAGGCGCTTGAAATTTTGCACAAATACTTCTTATTAGTGTAGGTCGGGCGGCACGGGATAACTATGACCACCACACAGGGTGGAACTTTGAGCTCCGGCTTGTGTGGTGCCCATCCTTATCACAGGAAGCTTAGCTGAAAGCTACTGGGCGCGTCCACAGGTTGCGGATGGTGGAATGCTCTGTTTTTATGCGGAGTAGCTGAAAATGCGGCCGCGGGCAGTCAGCGATTTTCGAGAGGAGAGTCTCAGTGAGGAGTCAGGTGGCACTGGCTCTTAATTAAATACTTAGTGCCAATGATACTCGAGATGACAAGGCGAGTTATTATCGCCTTCAAATAACCAATGGCCAACATCAACGTCTGTTCCCGGGATAGGGGCGGCTGGAGGCGAACGTTGGATCTTGGAACAAGCGGCTCGCTACAACGAAGGATACATGTGCAATCCCACAAAACCCATGCCGTTGGGGCGCTGGGGCAGTAACCCGCCCCGGACAACTATGAGAAACAGAGGAATAGTAAAAACGAACTCCCACCCAACGTTGACGACCCACGCAAACGGAAAAAGGACCATGATTTGTGGATTTGCACTTGTAATGTCCGCACTTTTTATAGAGAAGGTGCAGTATACGCGTTGGCGGATGTATTAGAGAAGTACAAGGCAGATATTACCATTACCGCCTTACAGGAAGTGCGATGGACTGGGAATGGCGTCACTACAACACCAAACGGTCACGAACTATACTATAGCTGCCATAACACGAGGCATGAATTTGCCTGTGGATTTGTGGTTAGTCGGAGACTGTAACACCTTGTCTCCAGCTTTACTCCGGTGAATGAGATGATAGCCACAATCCGCATAAAAGCCAAATTCTTCATCATCAGCCATATTTGTGCCCAAGCCCCGACGGCAGACAAGGAGGAGCAGAACAAGGATATTTTCTATGAGCACCTAGGGAGATAATATGACCGTTGCCCCGCCCATGATATTAAAATCGTTCTGGGAGATTTTAATACTAAGATAGGGAAGGAAGACATCTTTGGTCAAACTGTCGGAAAGTTTAGCCTCCACGAGATAACGTCCAGTAAAGGGTTGAGGCTGATAGATTTCGCCGCGGCAAAAAACATGGTAGTTAGTAGCACTAGATTTCAACATAAAAATATTCACAAAGCCACATGGCTGTCATCCGATCAAAACACGAGAAACCAAATTGATCGCGTTATGATAGATGGAGGGCATTCATCCAGCGTGTTAGATGTACGATCAGTCAGTGGAGCGAATATAGATTCGGATCCTTACCTTGTTGCAGCAAAGGTTTGGATCCGTTTGAACATGGCGAGGAAAGCACGATCTGATACTGCACGGAAGCTGGACATTGAAAAACTGCAAACACAACAGATGGCAGCGGCATACTTCACTCGACTGGCGCAACTGCTTGATGAAAGCACTCCTTGTTCCGGTGATATAACGACGCAGTGGTAAACTATTGCCCACTCCATGGAAAATGACGCGAAATCCGAACTTGGGTACCGGAAAAAAAACCCATGTACGACCTAGAGTGTCGAGCTCAGGAGTCAGAATGAAGTCCGGAAATTCTACCAAAGAACATCAAACCGATGGCTTTGGTGCAGGCAAGAAAAAACATTTTACCCATCTGCTAGCGTCCGACGTTGGCGGCTGATGGTATAGAATATTTACCTCCTAGTCAGAATGAGGTCCAAGTAGCAGTGACCCGACTGAAGAACAACAAGGCAGCAGGAGCCGACGGGTTAACCGCTGAACTATTAAAGGCCGGAGGCGACATGCTGATAAGGCGTATGCATCAGCTTATCTGCGCAATTTGGCTAGAAGAACGCAAACCCGATGATTGGCACCTCAGCATTCTACATCTCGTACACAAGAAAGGAGACAAGACGAAATGTGCCAACTACAGAGGAATAAGTCTTCTCCCCATCGCATACAACATACTCTCGAGCGTACTGTGTGAAATATTAAAACCTAATGTTAATAAGATAATTGGACCCTATCAATGCGGCTTTAGACCTGATAAATCCACCCGAGACCAGATATTCACACTGCGCCAAATCCTGGAAAAGACCCGAGAAGGACAAATCAACACCTACCGTCTATTTGTATTGGTATTTCAAGCCATGTCTGATTTTCATATCCCTGCAAAATAAATAAGACTCTGCAGGATGACACTTGGTGATACATGTTTTTCAACCATCTAATACCAAACGAGGTTTCAGACAAGGAGACAGCTTAACGTGTGATCTCGAGATGCAGATATGAATAGATGTGGCACATTATTTACAAGAGAAAACATGTTACTCGCCTATGTCGGCGACATCGATATCATACGTCGGTCACCGGAAGTAGCAATTGCAGCCTTTGAAAGAATCGAAAGAGAGTCAGTAAAAATGGGTCTGGTAGTAAATGGAGATAAGATGAAATGGATGGTTTCAACTCCCAAAACGCCTTGTACAACCGATCAGATAAAAAATGGAGAAAGTTGGGAACTACAACTTTGAGATAGTCAGCAACTTTATCTTCCTCGGCACCGCCGTAACCGAAACAAATGAAACCAGTTTTAAAATAAAGTGAAGAATAATACTAGCAAACAGATGCTACTTTGGTTTAAGTAAGCAGTTTAGAAACAAGGCTACTTCTCGACAGACGAAGATCATACTATACAAGACACTGATATTACCCGTGTTGCCGGGCCATAACGGAGTTAGGGGGGATGAGAGGGCAGACAATTTGGCGGTGAAAGCTAGAGGACTGCCGTCAAAAAACTTGGTTAAGAAGTTGGTTGGAAGCCTTTCGGGTCGACTCAGTTCAAGTTAACGGCATGGGCGACGAACGCGCATGCAACACTGTGGAACTGCGAAACGGTAGAAAGGCGAAAATCCTATGGGGGGATCGAGATCGTGAGAAGACGAGGCTATTACTGAAAGGAAGTAAGAAGGAGGTCAGTATATCTATTGGTATCATGACGGGATACATAAGACTACGAGCCCACTTATGTAAAATCGGTGCGGCAAGTGATAGCATGTGTCTAACAGATACCGGCACTTAGGTGGGGACACTATACCAGACATAAACCAACTTAGGGGAGTGACATGGAAAACAATTAAGGATTTTGAAAGTAGCACGGAATTCATAACATAGATTTTCTTTTTCGATGTTACTTTTTTCGTATTTAGAGAGCACAACAAGCCGATTACTGGCTTAGGTGTATTTCCTAGTGGCATGGGGCGGATTAATATCTGCATCCTCTTTTCAACATAACCCGTGTTGGTTCTGAGGCATGGGTACTTCTGAAAGCAGACGAGACAGTGATTGGAGTGTTTGAGTGAAAGATTCTTCGTAAAATATATGAACCAATTTGCGTTATCAAAATGCAACACGGCGGTACACGCAAACCGAAATGACCAAAAGCTCGATGGAAGGATCAAGTGGTGGGAGACACCTTGAAACTTGGTGTCAGAGACGCTTGGAACGCTTCTACGTTCGGCTAGTGCAGCAAATGTTCTGTCATAGCCAATTAAATAAAGTGAAGTAAGTAATAAAATTAAATAAAACTGTTAATAATTAAATTACACCCAGATGACTTAAAATTAAAATATTGCTAAAATTTAAATTTTATAAAGACTGTGGTCATTACTTTAGTATGTACTATGTATCTGTGTATTTTATGCACATAACGAGGCTTTAAGTGTAACAATAAATTCAGTACATCAGATAGCGCAGTCCTCAGTGCGGCTGTGATGCACAAATAAGCCGTCCATTGAATTTGTTTTGTTGTCCGGATTTTGAAGCGCCGTCCACCAGATTACAATACCATTTAGCATTATAGGTCTGACAACTGCTGTATATACGCAGTGCATAACACGCGGTTTAAACCCCCGTCTTTTGCCAATGGCTTTCTTGCAGGCGTATAGGGCGAGAGTTGCCTTTCTTGTCTTTTCCAAAATCCTCAATTGGCCGTCCAGCATTTCAGTGGATTTGCCCTTCCTATATGCATGCTGTTGCTGAGACAGGCAATCTGCAGGGATCTTTGCCCTAAGAAATGTTTCGATCAACCTCTCATCTAAAATCTTTTTTTTTTACATTTTCAAAAGGCTTCGTCTTCAGGCCAAAGAATTTCGTGCTAAATTTCAAAATGATAGAATGGAAATTGCGATCTGTACTTTGATAACACTTACACAAATCGAATCAAGAAGTCATTTTGAGTCGATCCATATAATGATCAATGGGTCTATCTCTCTTCCTTATGGGTGTTACAAACAAATGCACTAAGTTATAATACCCAGTTCCACAGAAGTGGTGTAGGGTATTATAAACACTTAAGTTGCTTCCTTGTCTAGGGAACTTACTCTGCTTGTATCAGCATATCATGAAGAGAAACAGAGGTCATCTCTATGCCAAAATTAAGAACGCAAAAGATTTTCGTCCCATTTCGTATATCATCCTTGTTTCTCAAGGATGGAAATAGATATGAGCATAACTCAGGGTGAAAACAGCCAAAGTCATTTTCCAATTCCTTTTGTAACTCAAAGGAAGAAATTCAGTATCTTGTGATTTGCCTCTAGAACAATATATTATTTAGCACATGTTTGTATATCTGGGTCCAGAGGAAAAATGTATTTTAAATTCAATCACCAATATGCCGAAAAGCCTTATTGTAACCGTTGGATACCCAGACTGCCTAGCACAGAAGTAACCACAGCAATGCCAATTTATTTTAGAAGGTTTTATTAGGGGGTTTTCAAACTTGCTGGGAAATCATTATTTTCAGTAAGAACAACCTAAAAGTTGTCGTTACTGGGGTATGTTTGGCCAAAGGCCGAATTATTAATAGGAATATTTGAATAGAAATTGATTCCCATTTTCAAGTTTACAATCTACACCTTACATAAAAGGTTGTTCTTTTTTATACCCACCACCATAAGATACGAGGTATATTCATTTAGTCATTCCGTTTGCAACACATCGAAATACCCATTTCCGATTCTACAAAGTATATATATTTCAGATTGTCGTACAATTGTAAGGCGATTTCACGATGTCCGTGTGTCTGACCATCTGTCCCTCCGTCTGTTGTAGTCACTCTACAGCCTTCAAATATTGAGCTGAAATTTCGCACAGATACGTCTTTTTGATGCACGCTGGTTAAGTTCTTGGACAGGGCCAAATCGGACCATATTTGGATATAGCTGCTTTATAGACCGATCTGACGATAAAGGGTCTAATGCCCATAAATGCTTTATTGTTGTTCCGAAAATTTGAAAATTTGTTCCGCTGAAATTTGAAACAGTGAGTAGTTTAAGGCCTCCCGACATCTGATCCAAAGATGGCCCAGATCGAACAATATTTAGATATAGCTGGCATATAGACCGGATTTATTAGCTGATTTCGCTGCAACTTGTTATGCAAGTTGTATAGGAGTTCTCGCTACCTGAATCAAATATGATTCCGACCAGCCCCTATTTAGATATAACTAGAGATATGATAATGGAGTTATAACAAAATAGGATGAGTTATATATCCATGTTGATGGGTTCCAAAGTTTAACACGTTTTTACTTGTTTTGTTTTTATAAAATGAAACTTTAAATTTTAAATTTACCAATCATATTTTTTCTTCATGTATGTGTTTTAAAATAACATAATTTGTTGCTTTACAAAAGCCCAATATTAAAATGAGTGGCGTCATAAAATTTAATCGAAAGAAGAAAGGTATATAAACAGATGATTTTATGCTTCTTAACGGTCAAAACACAATATGGAGCTGTCCGAACATGCTTGTTATACCTATGGGACAGGTCGTTGGCACTCATTTGTATTTAGATGTATCCCTCTTAGAAATAGCTAAAATAAAAAACAAATTGATATTCGTCTTTTATACACTCAAAAAAATATGATAGTAATAAAAATAGCACGACTCAACACCACATTTATTTCCTCTGGCAACAGTTTTTCTCTAACAGCTCTTGCTTTTATTATCAGATTCTCGTTTTGTTTTTTGACAGTAAAATATATAAAAATATTTTAAAGTTGTTTTTTTGATATGAATTCGCAACGAAGATGTTGTGTGCTATTGCCAAATTATTTTTTCTATATTTGTGGTGAATATAAACTCCGAAAATATACCAGATATATATCGGACATTGTCAAAATTGTGTATTAGCAGCTCTTTTAAAATAGAATTACATCATCGGTACAAGCTACACTGAAAGGAGAGGAAAATTATTCATCGCATCAATGAAGGCGTTTCATTAGTGTGTTCTCATTAATTCAATGAACATTTTCATAAATACAAAGAAATTTTTCATTAATGCAATGAAAAGTTTTATTACTGTAAATTTTGTTATTCCATGGTTTCATTAAATAAATGAAACGGAATTCATTCATGGAATGAAAATGTTTTTTTTTTTTTTAAATAATAGTAAATTATTTGAATATTGCAAAATTGATATATACTACTATGCATCCTAAAGCAGTATAGAATAAATTAACTAAAAAAAATTTGTTGAAAAACGTTAAAAATTTAATGTTTTTAATTGGACAACAAGTCAATGTTAAGGATTTCATTACCTTAATGACGAATTTCATTACACAATTCGCATGCCATTAAGTACTTGCGAACGAAGGTTCTTTAAACCTATGTTAGAAAATTCGGCATAAAAATATGTATTTCGTTTTTAAATTATTTTTTCCTTTTTTTAATTAAATTTAATTAATTTAATTAAAACAATAGGTATGACTACACAATTATTGTGTAGTCATACCTATTGAGTTATTTCATCATAAGGAAGATGATGTCGGTAGGCTAGAGATTACCAAACTTGAGATCATGAGTTCAAATCAAAAATTAGTAAACGAACGAACGAAAACACGAAAAAAAAATTATTATTAGAAAAAAATATATAATTTTCTTTTGATTTAATGAAACTTCTTGCATAAGTATAAGATTTCATTCCGGATACGAAGGGTTTCCTTTCAGTGCATGAGTTCCTCACAAAGTATGCGAGAAATCATCATGACAAGTGCTAACGAATCCTGCCAGAATTAATACTGGCGAATTTAGACGACGAGGCTATCACAACAATTGTGAAAAATCCGAATCCTGATTATAGTCCGGTTTCTGCAGATAAATCTTCACCGTTAGGCCGCTTCGGCGGTGTGACGTAGTTCTTATCCAGGAACCATGGGTGTGTAGATGAATGGTTCGTGAACTAATTCCTGGATTTAAACTACTCAAACGTAGGGGAATTGGAGATAATGAGCCTATGTTCTTGAAAAGAGTAGTCTTCCGTCGCTAAGCACTGAAGATTCAGTAACATCAAGCCTTGAAATTAGCAAATTGCAAATTTGTCTATGAACAATCCAGGTGCAAACTTCTCACATATCAATGAGTGCTGTCTGATTCAAGTTTAAGCTCCTTTTTATAGCCGAGTCCTGCGTGCCGCAGATCAACACCTCTATTGGGATAAGTTTTTATATGGCTGTCATACCAGATGCTACAGTACCTCACAAATGTTGCCAGCATTAAACCCTGGCGTTCAGCGTCATAGTAAACTCTGCGCTACGGTGACCTTGATATTTAGAAGTCTCATTACTGGCTGGCTTCCCTACGCTCTGAACAAGTAAAAGCGTGCTAAGTTTGGCCGGGACGAATCTTATATACCCTCCACCATGGATCGCATTTGTCGAATTCCTTTTGTTATGGTCCAATTCGGACCATAATTGAATTGAATGTTAAAGAGTCATAGTAATAGTCATTGTGCTAAATTTCAGCCAATTCGAATAAGAATAGCGACCTTTAGGTGTTCAAGAAGTAAAATAGGGAGATCGGTTTATAGGGAAGCTGTAGCAGGCTATAGACCGATTCAGACCATATTTGACACGTATGTTGGATGTCATGGGAGAAGGCGTTGAACAAAATTTCAGCCAAATCGTATAATAATTGCGCCCTCTGGAGGTTCAAGAAGTCAAAACCCTAGATCAGTTTATACGGCAACTATATCAGGTTATTGACCAATTTGAACTAAATTTGGCACAGTTATTGGGAAATATAACAAAACACGTCATGCAAAATTTCAAATCGGATAAGAATTGCGACTTTTATGGCTCAAGAAGTCAAGATTCAAGATCGGTTTATTGGCAGCTATATCAGGTTATGAACCGATTTCTACCGTGCTGAGCACAGTTTGTGGAAATCGTAACAAAACGCTTCATGTAAAATTTCATCGTATAGGAAATGCGCCCTATAGAGGCTCAAGAAGTCAAGACCCCAGATCGGTTTATATGACAGCTATATTAGGTTATGGACCGTTTTGAACCAGACTTAGCACAGTTATTGGAAGTCCTAACGAAACACCTCATTCAAAATTCCAGCCAAATCGTATAGGAATTGTGCCCTCTAGTGGCTCAGGAAGTCATGATCCAAAATCGGTTTACATGGCAGCTATATCAAAACATGGACCGATATGGCCCATTACAACCTAAACCGACCTACACCAATAAGAAGTATTTGTGCGAAATTTCAAGCGGTTAGCTTTACTTGTTCGAAAGTTAGCGTTCTTTCGACAGACAGACGGACGGACAGACGGAGGACATAGCTAGATCGACATAAAATGTAATGACGATCAAGAATATATATTCTTTATGGGGTCTTAGACCAATATTTCGAGGAGTAACAAACAGCATGATGAAATTAGTATAACCCAACCTATGGTGGAGGGTATAAAAAGCACTCTTAAAGATATACTTCAGGAAGCTCTACGTAAGACGGCGAGGTGGCCTACTGAAAGTGGTCTAGGCGTAAATCCGTTTAAGACGGAAGTTGTTCTATTCAGAAGATACAAGTTATCCGCGGTAGCTCCTGGCTTCTGGGGGAAGGGAATCTTCCATTTGCTGAAAGCACAAAATAACTAACCAATAAGCTGGGTATTTTATAAAGGGCAAAAAAGTCAACTCTAACCCTATATACATGCAAGAGAGCCATATAGCAAATGCGACATGGTGTAGTGGTCCGGTGGACGGCGCTTCAAAAGTCCACCTTCTGTTCAATACTCAGCCGAATCCAGAGGATGGCTTGTTTGTGCATCACATCTCTGGACATTGGGGCTTGACAAATTGCTGCGATCACTGCTGTGAGGCTAAGGAAACTTTCTCTTTGGTCATGTGGCGTCTACGGATACTGTGTTATCCTTGATACAATGTCCGATGTTCCAGGCAGTGTGGATGATATATTGCCCTAGCCGCTTTTTGATAAAAAGTACTGTACCAATATTCTTGATAGAATCGATTGGAACTAGGATAGCGCTTGTTATTGAAGTAACATATACAGATGGTTCCAAACTAGACGACCAGGTGGACTTTGGAGTGTACTCTGAAGAACTAGAACTGATGATATCAAGAACGTTACCCAGCCATTGTTGCATACGCTATTCGTACTAATACCAGGTGTAGGCGAAATGGGTTATACTACATTAAATGGTATATCACGAAGGCCACTGGTGCTGAAGAATCTGGATCAAACTGGAGTCGAGTACCTAATGACTGTCCTCAACCTGTCTTTGAACACTCTTATAGTACCCGATGTCTGAAAGAAGGGCAGAGTGATCTCACTACTGAAGCCTGGAAAGTACCCTAGTAAGGAGGAGTCGTACAGACCGATCTCCCTACTATCACCAGTAGCCAAGATACTTGAGGGACTATTCCCACCAACATCAGCATGGATTTCGAACACTGCACAGCACAGCAACTGCTCTGCATGCCATCACTGCACACATTTGTCATGGCTTCAATCATCCCAGGTCATGTTATAAGACGGTCCTCATGGCACTGGACCTATTAAAGGCATTCGGTCGGCCATGTCAAACTATTTAAGGACATCGCCAACACGTCCCTCCAGCCAGGCCTGAAACGTTGGATCGCGAATTATCTGTGTGATCGCCAGTCATTTGTGGAATTTAGGGATAAGAAATCGAAACACCTTAGAGTGAAACAGGGTGTTCTCCGGCACTGTTTAACCTGCTGCTTCAGTGTACAACACACTTCTACAATAACAACGAAGGCCGAAGGCAACAACAACAATGAAGACTAATCCCCATCTCCTCACGATCCTTGCGTAGCACATTGGAGGCCGCCGTAGCGCAGAGGTTAGCATGTCTGCCTATGACGCTGAACGCCAGGATTGGAATCCTGGCGAGACCATCATAAAATTTTCAGCGGTGGTTATCCCCTTCTAATGTTGGCGACATTTGTAAGGTACTATGCCATGTAAAAACTTCACCTCAAAAGAGGTGTTGCACTGCGGCATGAGGTTCGGGCTTGGCTATAAAAGGGAGGCCCTAATCATTAAGCTTAAAATTTAATCGGACTGCATTCGTTGATATGTGAGAAGTTTGTGATAACTGTGCAGGCTGAAGTTTTTTGGTCAGCCTTGTATCACATCGTTTCCGTGATAACTGTGCAGGCTGAAGTTTTTTGGTCAGCTTTATCTGCTGGATCGCTGCAACCAATGTGTTCTTCCGACTCATAAATTTCTACTATCTCGTCGATATTGCCTCGGAGACTGTTGCAATTCAATTGTAAGAATGATACATTTCTGGGCACAGGCCCGGCTATATTAGGACTGGGATGATGCTGTTTCGTATATTGCCGCACGGGAGAGGTCGGAGGAGTCACACAGTCCGATGAGGAGGACCCCGAGGGCGACGACAAAGACGCTTGTCGCACAGCACCTTGCAACATATTCAGTGCGATTATACCCTCGTAGTGGGGCGCCCCAGTAGCCGAGTTTGTAGCGTGCTTGGATTACCAGTGCATTTGTCGTGGGTTCGATTCCCGCCAGAAGCCTTGGTTTGTTGCTACTGTGGTATCACAATGGACTTAAAATTGTCTAAGTGGGTCTGTAAAGGACTTGGCGATGAAGGGCTCCAACTTTTCATTCCGGTACATACCGGAACCGGCTGCCATAGTTGTGATGTGCATTAGCATCACTTCCCACAATGAGGCGTTTTTTCCGTGCCGTGGCGTCTACAACCAACAACTTAAGGCTTAAACACAATAAATGCGTTGAACTTTGGTTTTGAGCGTCGTGTTGCAAAAATGAAACTCTGCACACAAATTCCAACAAAACAACACTGAAAAGTTAATAATTTTCAATTTTGACGCTTAAAACCGAGCGTCATTCGGTGTTGCCACACATGAAGTAGTGTTTTTAATCGTCAAAGTTAAAAATGGTTTAAATTTTACCAGTTGCATTTTGCAGAGTTGCATTTTTCAAAGCAACGGTCCTCATACTGTTTGGGCCTTTAAGGCTTGAATGCGTCTTTTCTGGATCGTGTGCTATAAGTAGGGAAGCCAACCAGTAATGAGACTTTCAATACTTGCTACTACTGAACCTTTAGTGCAAGAATACAGGCTCAGTGTAACATTTCAAGTAAATTGAAGCCAACCAGTAATGAGACTTTTAAATTTCAAGACTGGCTACTACTGAACCTCCAGTGCTTAGCGAGGGAAGGAGAAAAATATTTGGACTACTCTTTGCAAGAATACAGGCTCAGTGTAACATTTCAAGTAAATTGGCGCCAATATTGCAAGTCTGGTCATAATTCTATTAAACAATTATTGATTAAAATATCTTAACATAAACATTAAAAGCTGTCAATAAAAAGCTGAAAATACAAGTATTATCACCAAAGCCCAATAGCTTCAATAAGAATACAAGTGAACTGTAAGTGCGTCTTTAAAAGTTTGTCAAGAAACTCGAAACACTTTTTTTTATTGTATGCAAAAAGAACTCCCATAAAGAACAGGTTAGGCACTTGCACTTTGTGAGAAAAAAAAAAGAAAAACAAATTTTCAAACTGGATTATATGTGCGAACATCAATTTCAGTGATGGTAGTTTGGTAAACGTAACAGACTCTGAGTGTTATGCGCATGTCTGAACGACAAATATGGAAAACCACTGAAAACTATTACAACATGAAGAAACGGGTTATTTACACACATTCGAATTGTAGCCGCACCGATTAAGGAAAAAGTGAAATTTTCAAAAAAAAAAAATTGATGGAACACGTGAGAGACAGAGAAAAATTGAAATGATTGAAAGCTCTCATTTTTTTTTTCAAATGAAAATTTTTTTTTATTAAAATTTAGCAACCTACTTGTAATTTAATGTTTATAATAAAAGGCATTTGGAAATAAATCCGAAACAAAACAAAACGCTATAAGTAACGTAATCCCAAAGAAAACATTAATTAATAACACATGCGCCAAACAACATTTGAATTTTACACATTTAAATCGAAAACGAAATCCACAAACGTTTGATAATTATCCGCAGCATCGTACTACTCTACGCAGAAACCATTAACTCAGTGAAACGATCAGCATAAGCAAACCCGTTGACCCAGAAACCCAACAACGTTTTCGCTTAAATGTTTAACACAATGCGGGAGGATGACATAGAGTTCGCCATCAAAGTGGTCATTGTGGGCAATGGAGGTGTGGGCAAATCCTCAATGATTCAGCGCTATTGCAAAGGTATTTTCACCAAGGACTACAAAAAGACCATTGGCGTGGATTTTCTTGAGAGACAAATCGAAATCGATGGCGAGGATGTGCGTATTATGCTGTGGGATACCGCAGGCCAGGAGGAATTCGATGCCATCACCAAGGCCTATTATCGTGGTGCTCAGGCCTGTGTTTTGACCTTTTCCACAACGGATCGTGCCTCCTTTGAGGCCGTACGTGAATGGAAGCGCAAAGTGGAAAATGAATGCCAGGAAATACCCACGGTGATTGTACAGAATAAAATCGATTTAATCGATCAGGCCGTTGTGACGGCCGATGAAGTTGAGTCACTGGCCCAGCAGCTCAATTGCCGTCTTATAAGGACATCGGTGAAGGAAGATGTGAATGTGGCCTCGGTATTTCGCTATTTGGCCACAAAGTGTCATCAGCTAAGTCAGGCGTCCTATATGGAACAAAATCAGCTGGCCCCAGCGAATGGCGGTGGCCTTGGCTCATCATATAATCATGATAGCCATAAGACCATTAGTGCGTTTAGTCCCACATACACGAAATCGAAGACCACGGCAGGCACCATCAAGCTGCAGAAGAGTTCAACGGCACGAAAGCGTAAAATAATATTAAAAAAATGTGGCATAGTATGAAGCAGGCAGCGAGACAACTGGCCCCAGCCTGGACAGCCGCCAACAACAAGTAATGTAACTCCATATCAAACAAGCACATGCCACATGTACTTTTATCACCACCACCACCACCACCACCACAACATCAGGCAATGCCTTTTGATGAGAGTAGCCAAAACGAACCGAAACTGATTTCATTAAATTCACATTAAAACAACAACCAACATTGATGATTAATCAACGGCGCAAACACCT
The DNA here is from genome assembly GCF_963082655.1 of Stomoxys calcitrans. Classification (NCBI taxonomy): domain Eukaryota; kingdom Metazoa; phylum Arthropoda; class Insecta; order Diptera; family Muscidae; genus Stomoxys; species Stomoxys calcitrans. The sequence goes on from NC_081553.1 coordinate 186,627,349, forward strand.
TTTTTATCAAAAAAAAAAAAAAAAATAACTGGAGCATAGTCAACACCTAAATCAAAAATTAAAGAAACCACATATTTTTGTTGTTAATTATAAGCAAAAACCCACATCCCCGGCTTATTATTCATTCGATAGATAAGAGATGGTTATTTTCTGCTTTGGATCGAAATCATAATTGGTATGTCTTATAACTGAAACCCAACTTTTATACATTTAAATGAAAACTATTCAATAAGACGAAAGATTATTAACTTAATTTTTGTTTCTTTTTGTATTTTCTTTCTTTACAGTTCTACTTAGCGTTTGATAGAATGAATACATCCATCCCTTGGTCGGCCTTATTAATTAATACTCTGTGAACGAACTAAGCTATGATTTATGAAATACTCTCTTACTTGTACTAACATGCATACATACATACATACATACATATATATGTACTTGGTTTACTCGGAGACTGATACCATATACTATTATAACAACTGTAACTAATTCCTTAAAATGTATAACAAGTTATTTTTTTTTTATTTTATTTATATATATATTTTTTTTTTTTACATTTCGTGCAATTGAAATCACAAATGTATGTAGTCTAGACTAAAGAGGAAAACCTTAAATTAAGTCTACAGTCCTATTTATATTTAAAAATAATTATTTAAAATATGAATAAAAATGTAACTAAAACATAACAAATTTAATCAAAAACAAGTAAAAAATGGCCTTATGTTGAGTCAGATCGGACTTTTGAATATCTATTGAGTCAGATCAGACTATTGGATGTCCACCATTGTGGTTGACGCTGAATTAGCGAAGGACTAATATTATTCTACTCTATATCGGATGATCGGTCTATATGGCAGCTATTGGGTTGCCCAAAAAGTAATTGTCGGTAATATAGTAGTAATATAGTCGGCGTTGACAAAATTTTTCAACGGCTTGTGACTCTGTAATTGCATTCTTTCTTCTGTCAGTTATCAGCTGTTACTTTTAGCTTGCTTTAGAAAAAAAGTGCGCGAAATTTTGTTTACATTTGTTTGTTTGGCGTCAATTTTAATATGGGTACCACATGTGTTGAAAGAAATTCATTTAACAAACCGAATCAACGCTTGTGATATGCACCTTAAACGCAATGAATTCGATCCGTTTTTAAAACGAATCATAACTGGAGATGAAAAATGGATTGTTTACAACAACGTTAGTCGAAAACGATCATGGTCCAAGCATGGTGAACCAGCTCAAACCACTTCAAAGGCTGAGATATCCACCAAAAGAAGGTTATGCTGTCTGTTTGTTGGGATTGGAAGGGTGTGGTATATTTTGAGCTGCTTCCAAGGAAACAAACGATTAATTCGGATGTTTACTGTCAACAATTAGACAAATGGAATACAGCCATCAAGGAGAAGCGACCAGAATTGGTCAATCGTAAAGGTGTCATATTCCACCAGGACAACGCTAGACCGCACACATCTTTGGTCACTCGCCAAAAACTGAGTGAGTTTGGCTGGGAACTTTTGATGCATCCACCATATAGCCCTGACCTTGCACCATCAGACTACCATTTATTTCGATCTTTGCAGAATTCCTTAAATGGTAAAACTTTCGGCAATGATGAGGCTATAAAATCGCACTTGGTTCAGTTTTTTGCAGATAAAGGCCAGAAGTTCTATGAGCGTGGAATACTCAATTTGCCAGGAAGATGGCAAAAGGTTATCGAACAAAATGGCAATTATATATTTGATTAAAGTACATTCTAAGTTTTATTAAAAATGCATTTACTTTCTTTCAAAAAATTACTTTTTGGGCAACCCAATATATCCAAATATAATCCGATCTGGACCACATTCAACAAATAGGTGTAGTGGTCGACCCAAACTCAAATTGCCAAGTTTTAACGAAATCGGATGAAAATTTTTCCTTTGTAGGCTCAATACACTATATTGGGAAATCGGTATATAGGCTGCTATATCCAAATATGGTCCGATGAGGACCACATTTGACAGGAAGGGGTAGGAGTCTGCTAGAACTCACTGTGCCAATTTCCATCAAAATCGGGTAATAAATGGATCTTTTATGGCCTTAATATCCTATATCGGGCGATCGAGAGGTCGGCCTATAGGGCAGCTATATTCAAATATGGTACGATCTGGACAACACTTAACAGATATGGATAGGGTCTACTGGAGCTCACTGTGCCAAATTTTGTCGAATTTTATCGAAATCGGATGAAAATTTTTCCTTTTATAGGCTCAATACACTATATTGGGAAATCGGTATATAGGCTGCTATATCCAAATATGGTCCGATGTGGACCACATTTGTCAGGAAGGGGTAGGAGTCTGCTAGAACTCACTGTGCCAATTTTCATCGAAATCGGGTAATAAATGGATCTTTTATGGCCTTAATACCTCATATCGGGAGATCGGGCGGTCGGTCTATAGGGCAGCTATATTCAAGTATGGTACGATCTGGACAACACTTCACAGAAATGGATAGGGTCTACTAGAGCTCACTGTGCCAAATTTTATCGAAATCACGCGAAAAATGACAAATGTTTTGCTTCAAGACTTTAAGTCTGAAAATCGGTCTATATAGCGGCTATATATAATAAATTCCGATTTTTTTTTTAGATCAAAAGGTCAGGTTTATATACAAAGAATACGAAATGATCGAAATTTGTATGCAAAATGCTTTTATAAAAATTTAGATTTTATGGCCTTAATACCCTATATCGGAAGATCGAGATGTCGATCTATAGGGCAGCTATATTCAAATATGGTACGATCTGGACAACACTTCAAAGAAATGGATAGGGTCTACTAGAGCTCACTGTTCCAAATTTTATCGAAATCGCGCGAAAAATGACAAATTTTTTGCTTCAAGACTTTAAGTCTGAAGATCGGTCTATATAGCGGCTATATATAAATAAATTCAGATTTTTTTGAGATCAAAATGTCAGGTTTATATACAAAGAATACGAAATCATCAAAAATTGTATGGAAAATGCTTTTATAACCAAGATATCTACAAAATTATAAATACCAAGCCTTTGGGTATGTAAGTATGGGTAAAAACCTATTTTACCGGGTAAATACATTTTGGGTATTTATCCATCGGCCATCTCTATCCATACGGAGTAGCTGAAACTGCAGTTGCAGACAATCAGTGGTATTAAGTAGATAGTGTCAGTGAGAAATCGCACGGCATCGGCTCTTACTTAAATATAGAGCACTTTGATGATCAATATATAAGAAGGTGAGCCGGCACGCCAGTGTCGTGAGTTCATAATAAATATGACCAAAAATAGAAGGAGTTAACCTAGATGGATGAAACATGGCACATATGTTATTTATTATAATAGAAGACTTTAGACCAAATATGGATAATATAGGCTGAGTTTTAAAATAATGTGTTGTTTTAAGCATCCCATCATACGACACGAATATGGTTCACAATGGACCATATTTAGATATAACTGTCATATGACCGATCTGCCGATTTAGGGTCGCATTTATTTACCGATCGAACAGTGGGTTGCTTTAAACCGTCATTCATCCACCCAAATATGGTCGGACTATATTTAGATATAGCCGCCATATAGACCAATCTGGCGACATAGGGTCTAAAGCCCGTAAAAGACGCATTTATTTTCCGATTACGCTGGAATTTGAAACTATGATTTGTTTTAAGCCTCCCATAATCCGACCGGAAATGGTCTACATCGGACAATATTTAGATATAACTGGCATATAGACCGATCGGCCGATGTTGGGTCTTAAGCCCATAAAAGCCGCATCTTTTACTTCGCTGAATCTTTGAACAGTGAGTTGTTTTAAACTTTCTTTCATCTTATTTAGATATAGCTGCCATATAGACCGATCTGCCGATATAAGATTTATGACCATAAAATCCGCATTTATTACCCGATTTGAGTTATAAACAATGAGTTATTTTAAACCTCCCAACATCCTACCCGAATATGGTCCACATAGGACCATATTAAGATATAGCTGCCAGTGAGTTGTATTAAGACTCCCGATACCCGACCCATATAGGGTCCAAATCTTACTATATTTAGATATAGCTGCTATATAGACCGATCTGCCGATTTAAGGTCTATAGAACATAAAATCCGCATTTATTATCCGATTTCGCTGCAATTTTAAACGTTCTCTTGTTCGACACGAAAATTGGACTATATTTAAAAATAGCTGCCACACAGATCGATCTGCCGACATAGTGCCTAAATCAGGTAAAAGACGCATTTTTGGATTATAAATTTTCGCTGGAATTCTAAAAAGTGAGATGTGTTTAGACTCCCAACGTCCGACCCAAATATGATTAACATCTAGAACCCACCACAAACTATTGCGAAAATTTTCCGAAAACATAGTTGAAGCACATATGTATGTATACTTTACATACCAAATACCGGCACACTATGTATACATTTCATACTAAATCCCGACAATGATAGCTGTGAGCATCACACAGGTTTGATCATTGAAGTCCGATCTGTCTCCACAAGTTGCGGATAGTGGAATGCTCCATACGGAGTAGCTGCAAATGCAGTCGCGGACAATCAGCGATATCAAGCGGAGCAGCACTGGCTCTTGAATAAATACTGTGTGCCCATGGTTCTTGATATGAAAATGCGAGTTAATGGCTACAATGTTCCCGCGGCGATCGGCACGGCCTGGGTCTGCTGATAGGAATTCTGACTTTCATTGCAACGTCGGTTTTGACGTGGTCCTCTTTACAGAGAGAGACGGACATCGGCAGAGTTTGTTGTTATAAGGAGTTGAAGGCAAAGATCATCTCTTGTGCCACTGCCGTTTCGGCATTGTGGACTACACAATCAAAGCCTGATACGGCTGACAAGAAAAAGCTATCACCTACGAGAACTTTTTTCCGACGTATTTCTAATAATTAAGCGCTAAACTAATCAGTATCAGATATTTTAAGTTTTCTACATCATGTTCACGCTCGGTTTGATAACATGTTTTTTACTTACCTTACCTTTTGAAGATTTATATATTTATTTAATGTGCGTTATATACGATCATATTAAAAATGTTGAATTTTGCACTGGTAACTGCTAATTTTTAAGTTTCATTCTCTCTACTTATCGATATTACCCGATAACACACTAATTTAGTACTAAATAGAAACAAGGGTGGTTCGATTATGGCGAAATTCTTTCGTGATTACTTTATGACCCGTTTACATGGCACAACTGATGCATGGTGATTGTAATGGCCCGTTTACATGGCACATCTGATGCAAGGAGATTGTAATTGTATTGGTGAAAACAATGGTGTAACCATCCACACCACCAACCATAACCATCAGTCAAGGCTGAAAAATCGAAATCATTTGATTCTTTGCAGGATTCACTGAATAAGGTTAAGCCAAGCGATCAGCCGATATACTTTTTTTTTAATATTTGGCAGTACTTGGCATTGAGGATGTCAACTTGTTCTCTTTTTACATTCATTCTTTGTTTACGTTTTCTCCTATATGATGACATTTTCAATCGTCAGATTTGACATCCTTAATGATGTTTATGGGGCCTATCCACTTTGTGTTTTTGCATGTGACCTAACCTTCTATTAGTGAATCCTGGATTCTTTGATAAATGACGTCTATCGATTACCGTTTACAAAGAAATGGGCAATCATTAATTGACAGCTTTTGAAAAACACGTTGTGCGCCAAATTAAGTTAAAAAATGAGAAGTAAAGTATAAAAAATTAAATAAAATTAAAGGAAAGAAAAAATCGATGTACTATTTTTGGTAAAACCTGTAATCAACACGTACACACGATGAGTTCGATCATGTTGTGCCGTCTAAAAGGGCCATAGTACTGGTGGAAACAAAGGGATATGCGCCATGTTTCCACATCTATCTAGATTTGCGACTAAATTTCGAAAATCTCGTATTTTGCAAAGAGGTTTCCCATACATTTTCAATGTGAGCAAATCTACTTACCTCAGGAGACTTGCAGCAAATTTCCTTCCAAATTCAAATGCAACACCGCGTTTGCATTCAATACCGGTTATTATTGAGATTTTTGCGCATATCATATCTTTGGCGCTCTGAAACGCGTTCAAATTGGTTAACTTATTCTCTCAGGTGCGTGCGTTCATTTGTTGTGTAACTCACACAATACAAACCAAACTATTTTGAAATTTTCTGACATGCAAGCGTAAGTGCTGCGCGAGGTATGCAACTTCAGTCATGCCTGAAAATCAAAATCATTTGATTATTTTCGATGAATGGCGTCTATCGATTAGCTGTAATCAAAGCAGTCGTCGGCAAAAAAATGACTTGAGACTGAATCCATTAAATTTTTTTTACTTTTCGACTTTTTTCACTTTCCGGTTTTTATCGACTTTTAGACTCCTTCCAACTTTTCGACTTCAAAGTCGATTATTCGATTTTTTTTAATCAGTGAAAGTCGACTTCTGCGTTTTTACAAAAAATAGTCGATTAGCCGAAAGTCAACTTTTAGATCCATAGGTTGTTGTTCTTGTAACAATAAGTGACAATTTATTATTAGCTTAATAACTTAAAAACGCGTATAGTATTATAACCATGCCTGTTATCGATGTCAACAACTTAAAGGAAAGTTCATAATTTTATAAAATTTAGTCGAATACTAATTTATTTACTGTAGGTAGCAGATTTAAAGCGTGAGCTGAAAGAGCGGGGCCTTTCTGTTGCAGGCAATAAGAACGAGTTGCAAGACCGTTTACAAGCAGCCATGGATGGGGAGCCATTATTGGAAGACTCTTCAATTGTTGGAGAAGATATTCTGGACGAAGAAGGTGTTTTATCAGACGAAGAAAAGATTCTAGGAGCCGACGAAAATGAACTATTAAAGAGTCCTACGACTACTCCCACCACCATACTACCCAAAGGGGAAGGCGGTGATGCTACGCTGGTAGAAGACGAAATCTTAGAGTCGCCGACATCTACAGCCAAGAAAATAGTATTGAAACGTAAAATATCCGTCAATAGTGGCCAATCGAACGAGTCCACCAACACAACCAAAGAGAATACAGAGCCCATTGAGACCAAAATGGCAAAAGTAAGCGAGCGGACCCCAATAACTGTAGGTGATTCCAGTTCGTCGGTGGGGAAAAAGTTTACAGAGATGACCATGCAGGAACGTTTGGAGCTGAGAGCCAAAAAATTCGGCATTAATGCTCCAGCCGCAACTGCAGCTGCGCCAGCTGCTTCTAATAACAGTGGTTCAACTGACAAATCGATTTCTCAAGCCCCTGCAATGAGCAGTGAAAAACAAATCGAACTACTCAAGAAACGTGCCGAACGTTTTGGCTGTGTTACTTCAACGAATCTGGCCAAATTAGATGCTGAAGAAAGGCGGTTGAAACGTATGCAACGTTTTGGAGGGGAAAAGCCACAGGAATCATCTACTACCACCACGAATGTATCCACGGACGATTGGGCTGAGAAGGCCAAAAAACGTTTGGAACGATTTGGTGGCAGTTCATCAACATCTGCCGCACCGACAGCTGCCACGCCAGCAGTCACCGCAGCAGCTAGCAATTAATTACATACACATATTCCTTTTTTCTAATAACCTTCTAATCATAACTGTACCATTCTAAATTTTATATTTTGATTTTGATAACAAACACATACAGTTTCATACACATACATACATATATATTGTAAGAATCAATTGGTAAAGAAGCATTTCCTATAGTAGCAATATAAAATTTTGATCGTAAAAATATGTAGGTCCTGTTATGCGTCCACCACCATCCACCTTTATATATAGATATGGCAATAAACAGTAAAATATAAAATGGCTAAAATTTACGATTAAAATTTATTGTAGTTATGTACCATTAACGCTCTTACCAGAGTCTTCTGAAAGTTCGACCTACCAAAAAATTTTTTAAGTTGCAATGGACTTGCAACGGATAAAATTTAATTGGAATGCCTACGAGATCAAACGGTATACAAAGACTTCACGTAACGTCTAAAGCCCTTATCAGCTTCCAAATAATTTTCATATGCTACATATTGAGAAGAGTTCTCCGGAAACTATATATGTATATATATTATATACAAATTTGTGTACACACACATGTATGAAAGTGAATTGTTCTAGACTATTGCCCAAAAATAAATGGGATTAGCTTGGCAAAATATTGAGAAAAGTCTCAAAAAACTTTGGGAAACCATTAGAAATGTCTATAAAAATAAAAGCATTTAGATAATCGCCAGTGTGTTTTCCTATAGGCCTCCTGATATATTTATACACTACACCACTACTGTGGTACAGGGTATTATAACTTTGTGAATTTGTTTGTAACACCCAAAAAGAAGAGAGATAGACCCATTGATAAATATACCGATCGAATCAGAATCTCTTTCTGATTCGATTTAGCTATGCCCGTCTGTCTGTCCGTCCGCCTGTCCATGTTAATTTGTGTACAAAGTACAGGTCGCTGTTTTCATCCGATCGTCTTCAAATTTAGTACAAGAGACGAAGCCTATTGAAATTGGAAAACATCGGTTCAGATTAATATATAACTCCCATATATATGTTCGTCTGATTTTCAGTAATAATGCAATAAAATGATCATTTGTCATTTCATGGAAATCGGTTCAGATTTAGGTATAACTCTCATATATATATATATATATATATATATCGACCGATTTTAACTTCTAGAGTCACTGCAAGCGCATTGTTTGACCAATCTTGCCAAAATTTTGCACAATGCTTTTCTCAACGACTATCCCATTATCTAAGAAGTTTGCTTAAAATCGGTTTAGAATTAGATGTAGCTCCTATATATATGTTCGTCTGATTTTGGGTAATTTGCAATAATGTTATTATTTGTCAACCGTAGATATTACATTTTGAACATATTTGCTCGCCGAGGTCCATGAAAATTGGTTCAGAATTGGATATAGCTCCCACATTGTACTTATAGTGTAGGTGTAGAGTATTATACAGTCGGCACCGCCCGAATTTTGCCCTTCCTTGCTGGTTAACGAATGTTTTATGATTTTTTTAAGCAGGCATATTGTTGGTGTTAATGATAATATATATTCATTACCACCGTAGCGCAGCGGTTAGCATGTCCACCTATTACGTTCAAAGCCTGGGTTCGAATCCTGGCGAGACCATCAGAAAACATTTCAGCGGTGGTTTTCCCCTCCTAATGCTGGCAACATTTGTGAGGTACTATGCCATGTAAAACGTCTCTCCAAAGAGGTCTCGCACTGCGGCACACCGTTCGGACTCGGCTATAAAAAGGAGGCCCCTTATCATTAAGCTTAAACTTGAGTCGGACTGCACTCATTCATATGTGAGAAGTTTGCCCCTGTTCCTTAGAGGAATGTTCATGGGCAAAATTTGCATTTGCTATGATAATCTATTTTGCTTTGGGAAGAGTATAATTCTAAGATAAAATGAAGTATAATATTGGCTGAAAGATTTTACTCCGCTGTAAGCAAAAGAGCCAAGTCTTCTCCTGACAGACAATTCACGGCTCTACAATTCACTTAAAATGGTCTTATATATGTGCTCTTATAGCTCCAGCCGAAGACATTTGAATTGAGCCTGGCACGGGATAGCTGTGGGCACCACGTAGACTGGAACATTGAGGTCTGATCTGTATGGTGTTCATTGCAGTCGCGAGAAGTTAAGCTGCGAGTTACCGGACGCGTCCACTGGTTGCTCCATACGGAGTAGCTGCAACGCAGTCGCGGACAATTAGCGGTATCGAGCGGAGAGTCTCAGTGAGAGGTCGGGAGGCACCGGCTCTCTTTCCACAAACTTAGTTGAAGCACATATGTATATCCCGACACTGTATAACTGTAAGCATCACACAGTCTGGAACATTGAGGTCCGAACTGTGTCGTATTAATTGAAGCTTGGCTGCGAGCAACCGGGCGCGTCCGCAGGTTACGGATAGTGGAATGCTCCATACTGAGTTGCTGCAATTCCAGTCGCGGACAATCAGCGGTATCAAGCGGAGCGGCACTGGCTCTTGAACAAATACCAAGTGCCTATGGTGATCGATTTAACAAGGCGAGTTATTGACGCCTTTAAATAACCAATGGCTGCATTGTTCCCGCGGCGATCGCTCCTTTGCACCTTCAAATGAAAATGTTGCTACAACAACAACCTCAAACTTCCTCCTCGACCAATCGAGGTCGATTATGGATAACAACACAACACTAGTTACATTACCAACGTGGAAATTTGTTAAATAAATGTCAATTTTTATATTGAATTACGAACTTTTGTAGATTTTACTAAGTAGCTGAACGTTTAAATCACTGATATTCAATGAAATTTCCCCACTTTATACAAGTTTGTAATGGATTATCCTTTATCGAACCATTCGTTGTTGTTGTTATTGTAGCATTGTTTTGTGTTCTATCTTTCGTCTGCTTGGTCACAGGGCCTTGGAAACCCTGCAACTCACAAAATCAGTGCTCGCCGTATGTGCGGAGAGCTCCAACAGCTACCAACAAATCCCGAAAACCCTCCCCGTGGTACGAGGATTCTCTTTACATTTTCTTACCGCATGGACCGACACCGGAGCCTGTAGCGCGTCGGAAGTCTGCAAAAAGTTTCTTGAACCTTCAGAACCTCGGTGCCTTCTCCAATTAGGACCCATCCTTGTATATAGAAGATCCAGGGATATATCCAGCTTAAAGCTGCCTCTAGCCCCTAACAAGTAAGTAACCCCGATACAAAGTCTATCACGCGACAAGTATCTCGCCTCCACGCCGTATCATTAGTTGCCAACAGGGCGGAAGGGTGTTCAAAGTTCGTGGATCCGGTTGCCGAAACCCTCAGTTTAAGGACGATCTTTTTGCCTCGTTTCCTCATCCAATGTGGGAGGCGTCTGCTGTGTACCGTCTCTAGCTCCAACCAGCCCCATTTTTACCATCTCCTCAAAAAACAAGTCCAGGTACTTGACTTTCGGAAAGACTGGAAGCACAACAGGTACGTCAAATACACCAATGTTTCGCCATCTGGTGATTAGTTCTAGCCCCCAGCCCCCACCAAGACTTATGATGATTTCATGAGCTAAAGTTCATAACTCATTATTTCTCTTATATAAAGAAAGGATATGATATAAGTAAACCTAGAATTATAATATGAACTGTGGACATTAACTTTATAGCAAAGAGGGAAGGCTTTAATCCCCAAAGACGCATGTATCTCTATTCACGCGAGATATCTATGAGCACCACACTAATTGGAAGCTCAGCTTAGAGCTATCGGATGCGTCCCCAGGTTATGAATCCCAATAGTTATCGCACTATGAGCACCGCACATCCCATGGCAGCCGGTTCATCGGCAAGGGCTGCCGCTTCAATGTAAAACACACTGCTATAACAACATAAGCCCCGCACGATATGGAACTCAATAGTTGTGATTTGTGTGGTGTTCCTTCTTTTTTAAAAAGTGGAGAGTCTCACTGAGAGACACCGGCAGTTGCTCAAATACTGAGCGCCCATGATACTCAATATGAGGTCTGTTCGCGTACTTCTCTAGTACAAATTTGCAGGAGAGTAAAAAGAGCCTTTTCTCTCTTTTGCTGTTTATTTCAATTAAACGGCTGGTTTTCACAAAACAGCTGGTTGATGTTGCAAATTTCTGTGGGAAAAACCTCCAGTAGAAAATTGCAAGTTCTCAATTACCAAACTCTCAAATTTAAGCTTGCCCTCACGCACTCTCCCTCTCTCTTCTCCTGGCAAATAAAGTACGGAAACGAATTCCAGTAACAATTTTTGAGTACACGAACAATGTTATGACAAAATAAGTTATTAGGTCTGTTCACGTACTTCTCTAGCAAAAATTTGCCAGTACAAAATTGCAGGAGAGTAAGAAGAGCCTTTACTCTCTTTTGCTATTTATTTGAAGTAAACAGCTGGTTTTCATAAAACAGCTATTCGATGCTGCAAATTTCTGCTCGGAAAAAACCTCCAGTATAAATTTGCAAACTCTCAATTACCAAACTTCCAAATTTTAACTTGCCGTCACGCACTCTCCCGCTCTCGTCTGCTGGCAAATAAATGTGGAAATTTGCATACATTTTTGAGTACACGAACACACTTGTGACAAAACGAGATTGGCGCATTTAAATAACCATCGGACATAACCTCCACATACGACAACAACAATCGTAGTGTTTTTCACCAAGCACGTGGCAAATTTAAATTAAAACTGGCAATGAAATACAAAGACAGTTTCTATATATTCTTAAAATCTTTTTCTTTATAATTTATTAAGAAGGAAAATACATTTTTGTTTTGGCATGTTTAATCGCTACTGTATAATATATATATTTTTGTTGTCATAGATCGATTTGAATGCAAAATGTAAACACACCGGAAGGAAGGGGGCGTAAACTACGATTTTTTGTCGGCAGGGAAAACTCTTGGATGATTTATTATTATTTTTTTTTTTTTTGTTTTGCACTTTTAACTCTTTATCACACCCATGTGATAAAAGTTGTTTGGTTTCAAATAATATACGAATGTCTGGATAAAAATACACAAGAGTTCAACTTAAAATATGGTCTAAATGTTAGAGTCATACATAATATTATGTTTTAGATTATATACTTATAATAGGTATTAAAACTTAGGGAAGTGATGGACTAAAGTCAATGTTTAAAAGTGTTACGGAGGACAAGCACTTTCATCACTTCACTTCGTTACATTTCTAAACCAAAGCAGGTGGTGGGATGGTGTGTGTGACTATTTTAAAAATATGTCACTTTTACGGTACGCCCATCCATGCGAGAACCATCCATAAGAGCTATAAGCGAAAAACAAACGAATATTAAATGCAATGTTTCAATTATTGAGGTCATTGTTTGGCAAATACCTATGGCTAGTTCCGCATCTCTTTCTTTGAAGAAACGTACTACACCCAAATCATTTCCTCTGATTTCAGCAAATTTCACCTCACCAACATCACGGAATTTATCTCGAAGTGTCTGCCAAGTGCAGCTTAATGGAATCTGCAACAAGGAAAATAAATTAAAATAGAAAAAAAGTTATTTTTGAAATCGGTTTAGTCCTCTTACATTTTTAATGATAATGGTGTCAGATTTGCGCATGCCTCCTGAATTATTACCGCCATTACCACCTGAGCCCGAGCCATACATATCCAGGGCATTGCCAGCTCCATAATCGCCATCTAGAGCAGGACCAGAATTGCCGCCTCCACTGGAGCTGTTATAGGCGTTAAAACCACCTCCACCGCCAGAATTACCAGGTGGGGCATTGAAACCAGATGCACCGCCAAATCCAGAGCTATAATTATTGCCTCCAGTGCTATAGTTATTCGAAAGACCAGCATTTCCGGTGGCCAAGGGGTCATCGTTGCCACCTCCTTGCCCTTGACCCAGGTTTATACCCAAATTATTCAATGAAGTTGTCAACAGGGGATTAGATAAGGCAGCTCCTAATCCACCTACAACATTGGTGAGAGCAGCAAGATTTAGTCCAGAATTGGTATTTAAAGGCATGTTGCCTTGGGCTTTGCTATTGGGTCCGACAGGTGCCACCGGAGCAGGCTGTTGCACCCCACCATTGTTACCAAACATACCTCCAACATTCGATCCAGCATTTCCCATGCCCATGCCGCCGTTACCACCCATTCCACCGCCAACACCCATATTGCCATTGTTGACTCCCATCGATTGGTTTTGCTGATTGGCATTGGGCAAGTTGCGAGCTACATCCTTTAAAGGTTCGCCATTGGGACCCAGGCCAATGCCCACACCACCCAGGCCTTCGGGCAATTTTATACTCTCACCCTTGTCCGGAATGCGATCTAAACGTACAGTCATGCGACGGTCATACAACATTTGACGATCCAGCATAGAGATGGCTTGAACAGCTTCCACTGGGTGATCATATTCGACTACAGCAAAGCCTCGACTATTGCCATCTTTGTCCAAAGATAAATCGACGCTTTGTACTTTGCCAGCCAGTTTAAAGACTTGCTTAAGCTTCTTAGAGTCCACTTTATAGTCAAGCTAAATAGGAGGGGGGAATAAAAGAAATATTTCAGCTATTAGAAATTTTAATTCAGCTAAATCCACACATAGGTCGGCTGGCTTCTTGATGAACTGAGAGATCTTTGGCGATCATAAGAAATCATATTAAATTCGAAGCAGAACTGTTTTTTTTATTATCTCATTCTAATATGCCAAGAAATAAGAAATCAAGGAAAAACAAATTCCACACAACTCATATAACTCATCGTTTATTCCACAGCAGCCTTCTGGTTGAAAGGAAGAAAATAAAATCAACGGTACTGAGACAGAGCAAACTGTGATTTAGCCCTCATAGTACATCTTCATCTTCATATTCACCATGAGATATAAATTAAAAAAAAAAAAAAAACAATCCGTAATAATAACAAAATACAACTACGGTTACCATTTCATATTCACAAAGGGAGACGCCCCATTCGAATGGTGGATGATAAAACATCAAGCAATTCAATGGAAATTTTCATTACATTTGGAAGGCAAGTACAAGGTGTAGTATAGAAATATTGCAAATTGAGGATATCGATCAACCCATTTCAGGGATGTGTTTCTCTTTTTCACTTCAAATCGAACGAAAATAGCAAGCCGAACCAATCGAACAACGACAACAACAACTTACACTTTTGTTTTGTTTATGGTTTTTGTTTTTGTCTGTCAATTCTTAATAAACATGTTGGTAAAATACTCACATTAGCAACGAAAACTTTATTATGCAAAGGTCCAGTAATGCCAAGATTCTCCAAAAACGACGCTGAAAGCCCATAATAATTATAATTCGCTGGTTGGTTAACAAAATCATTTGACATCATGTTATAATTATTACGACCAGATCTAAAAGGGAAGATACCAACAACACACAAATAAGAACACTTTACAAAACAACAAGCAGAACAGGAGAAAGTGGATCAGATCAAATCAGGCAGAGAAAGAAAAAATTTGGCGCTCATCAAACCACCGCTCAGCGCGCCCACATATCTACTACATATGCGATATTTGATGGTGTTGATATTATCTCTCACAACACCAACAACACAGGGTAGAAAGCAAAGGCAAATACTATGTTAATTACATTATCATCAAGGCACATAAAAAAGGGAGAATAAGAAGGTTGTTATAAACTACGATTTATGGCCCATTGCTGGCAGCAACTTCTTACCCTAAAAATTAAAAATAAAAAAGTAAAACAAGTCTGTATGTTTGAACAGGCCAAACTTTTGTATACCCAACATCATGGATGTTCTGCGAACCAAGGCCTAATCAGGATATTAGTTTTCATTCATATACAAGACGGAGGTACTAAGCATATCCTTCCGTTAGCTTTCGATTTTTAATTAAAAAAAAATTGACTTATGTGCAGAACTATGCACAACTTAGAATAGTAGAGGCAAATAGTATTTCGATTCGAATCGAAATCGAATGAAAGAATATTCTTCTTCCGCATCTCATGAAGTTAAAGCGTGGGCCTATGTCTCTTGTTTCTATTGTAGGAGGGGCAAATAGAAAAGTATGCCCATATTTCTTATTCTTTGAAAAAAATTTGTCTACTGTATCCTCAAAAACTAAAATCGGGACATAAGCTTATGTTAGGAGCTATATTATAAAGTGAACCTATATATTCATGGCACAGATGTAGGACATACAGAAATACAGTTTTTAAATGTCTTTAATATTGAATTATAATTGCATAATTTAGGAGGAACTTGAATAACAGAGCATGTATATCAATGCAATCCATGCATTACATGGGTTGAATAAAATGAAAAGAAAACTGCTTCTCTGTGTCTTTAAAAATTCAAATGGAATGGCCGTAGACCGATGTTCACCAAGCTTGCCACAATTATAGGATATTGTTATATAATCAATGTAACCAAAACCATTCCAAATTTGATCGACATCAAATGGCAAATATGTCCCCTGTGCCCTCAATAAGTCAAATACGGAGATCCGTTTTTATTGGGGTCTTATCGAAAACTGAACCTATGACTTCGTAGAGTGAGACATTTCATGCAAATCGAGTGGATATATCATTTGTCCCCAAGAAAGCAAATGGGAACCATGTATATCAACCGGCTGCAATCCCATGGCAGCCGGTTGTACGTACCGGATTGACCCGATGGAGTCCTTCACGGCAAGGGCTGCCGCCTCAGTGTACAACACACTGGTACAACAACAACAACAACATGTATATCAACGCCTAGTTCTATGTAGCCCATCTTCGATCTTTACCTATGTTGTTTGTGTTGTAGCCGTAGATCTGCAAAAGGCCAGTAGAACTCGGCCAGGAATGAACGTAAATAGACTACGACATGTAAATTTGAGTTTTTTTTTTCAAGAAAGGTATTCTTTTTTAAACTATTTTGCTCAAATTTGAAACAGTAATTTGCGGAATACGGCATAAATATGAGAATATTTGAATATAGCCGACATGTAGACAGATATTCCGAACAAACTGTTTAGGCTTAAAAAGAGGTTTAACATTTGTGTACAACTATCACACAGACCACCGTAGCGTAGAGGTTAGCATGTCCGCCTATGACGCCGAATGCCTGGGTTCGAATTCTGGCGAGATCATTAGAAAAAATTTCATCGGTGGTAAAATTTGTGAGGTACTATGACATATAAAACTTCTCTCCAAAAGAGGTGTCGCACTGCGGCACGCCGTTCGGACTCGGCTATAAAAATGAGGCCCCTTATCATTGAGCTTAAACTTGCATCGGACAGCACTCATTGATATGTAAGAAGTTTGCCCCATGTTCCTTAGTGGAATGTTCATGGGCAAAATTTGCATTTGCATCACACAGACTTCTGCAATTAAACTATTGGAAATAACTAACTTAATCGACCCACTGACTACAATCCCATGGCGGAGTTCTTCATCGGCAAGGGATACTGCCTCAGTGTACATTTTCGTCTTTTTTTTTTGTCATGGGAGAGGCACATCCTGGAGTGCAACCTCCGAACGCTTCTGGGTCGTGATCCCCGGACCCTGGAACCGCCTCCATCATCGGTCGGTGAGGTGTAACCGGTGCATAGAGAGGATATATTTTCGATCTTGCTCTGGCCTTACGGCACTACGAGAGTATAGTCACACTGAATATGTTGCAAGGTGCTGTGCAAACATGCACAACAGTGGGTCACAAGCGTCGTTGTCGTCGACTTCTGCGTACTCGTTGTTGTTGTTGTTGTTGTTGTAGCAGTGTGTTGTACACTGAGGCGACAGCCCTTGCCGATGGATAACTCCATCGGGTCAATCCGGTACGTACAACCGGCTGCCATGGGATTGGTTGTTGGGATTGTTGCGTACTCGTCGTCGGACGATGTGATCCCCCAACCTCTCCCGTGCGGCAATAGACGCAACAGCAGCATCCCAGGCCCAAAATTGCTAGGCCAGTGCCGAGAATTGTATCATTTTTGCAATTGAATTTCAACTGTCTCCGAGGAAAGATCTACGAGATAGTGGATTTTATGAGTCGGAAGAATATATTATTTGCAGCGATCCAGTAGACAAAGCTGACCAACACCTGCAGCTTGCAGAGTTGCCACGGATACAATGTGCTACATGAGGATCGCTTAAGGAATGTAGGTGGGGGATTGGAGTTCAGAAGGCATTCCGGGATATGCCTCTCCCATGACGAAAAAAGGACAACACGTACACTGAGGGGGCAGTCTGTGTCGATGAATGCGTACCGGCTGCCATGGGATTGCGTCCTTGTCGTCGGACTACACCATTCCCTTCGTTATACACCATTCCGTGCAGTATAGACCTATCGCGCCAGCGCCTGGCACTAGTGACCCCTGCATGGTATGTATGTGGATAGCAGTCAAGTCTGGTACTGCCGAGATAGAGCTATACAACGTGAACACACCGCCGGTTGATTGTTGTGACCAAGCTAATGGTTACGTTTACAGGCCCGACATAAGTGGGACTAGGAGTCTTTAAAGCGCATCATGTTTCATGTAATTCTCCCCTGAGTAACGACCAGCGGGCATAGCATTGGCAGATCAGATTGAAAGCTTCACGTTATGCATGGTGAAAGAGGGTGCCCACTTTAGGATTACGAGAAGGTGCAGCAGCTCGCCAGTCATTTCCATTGTATCCTTTAATGCTCTGAGTGACTTATTTCTGTGGGATCAGGCCAACTGCTCATAATACTCACTATCGACCGACCACCCAACTTCATAACCTCTGAACAACGGGCGTTTATCAATCAGAAGAAGGCCGATTGGGTCAGCTTCAGAGAGAACACCAATCGCCGCTTCAGTGAGCTGAAACCTCCTTCAAATGTGCTACTTGCCGAGAGGAAATTCCGAGACATCATTAACGCAGTAGCAGCTGGTTTTACTTCTCGCACTGCGGCACGCCGTTCTTACTCGGCTATAAAAAGGAGGCCCCTTATATGTGAGAAGTTTGGCTCTGTTTCTTAGTGGAATGTTCATGAGCAAGATTTGGATTCGTCCAGAAGCCTCAAGGTAGATCTACATGATCCAAATTGTGAGTTGCGGCATTACGGGAGAGATCCTCTAGACCAGGCGGCATATCAAGCGGGTCTAGACAACTTTCATGCAGACACGTGTGTCCCGATTGTGACCTGGGGCCACACGACACACATCACCTGTTTAACTGCCTAGCCAGACCCACTCGACTCAGATCCAGATCCATATGAACGCACCCCTACCTTAGTTCCTGGATATGGATATTCAACAGAACCAAGCAGACGAAAGATAGAAGACAACACATTGTTACAACATTAACTGGGTAGATATGATTTGGATGTCAATATGTTATACAAATACCTTTAATCCCATATTATCATGATCGATGTGTTTACCTATTATGAGGAATTTTGAATTTGAACCCCTTTATATCTATTTAAGATTTAGGGCGGCCTTTCATATTCACTATCTTTCGTTTGTGCCTCATATTTCCAGTTTTTAAATATGTCATACAGTATAATCGAAACGGTAGCCGATTTAAAAGTGTGATTGGGTTTTCTTTGCGTCAGTTCAGGATTTCTATTTCCCCCAGAGGTTTTGGCCTGTTGTTATAAAACAAAAACTTAATCATAATTAATTACAAAAATTTAAGGTATTTTTAAAAGATTTACATTTTAACCAGGACATCGGATCGATAATTCAAAAGTTGCAAACGTTATGAACCCTATACCCTTATAGTGGAATATACTCGCACATTAAAACGGACAAATAAATTGGCAATATGTTTGTTTAACCCTATCCACCAAAGAGGTGTTAGGAAACATGAATCAACGTTGGACAAATGTTTAACCCCTACAAAACATATTCTAGCAATGCAAACTGCTATGCCATTATTTGCCCACGAACAAACATATCATTAAGCAATAAACATTTCTAGCTTTTACATTAATAAATACATTAATAAAGGTGTCTAAACGGTGAACCGTGGAGCGACACTACTTAGCGACTTATGTGACTCAAATACGCATTATTTTTGCCGGCATTTAGTGAGGAGTTTGCCAACCCTGAGAAGTATTTTTGCGCTATGCTCACACATGCGCTATGTATGGTGGGCCCATGAATTATTATTTTATATTTCGGGTACTTCTTCATTTCCATTTTCTTTAACAAGTAAAAGCGTGCTAAGTTTGGCCGGCACGAATCTTATATACTCTACACCATGGATCTTATTTGTAAAGTTCTTTACCCGGTATCTCTTTATAGCCAAACAAACGATAACGGTTAAGAATTGCTATTGGTTATAAAACGATTCAAATTACATTTCGCACGTTGGTTGAAGGTCATAGCAGAAGTCGTTGTGCAAAATTTCAGCCAAATCGAAATAGAATTGCGCCCTCTAGACGCTCAAGAAATAAAATCAGGAGATCAGGATTTTGAACGTAAGGTAGAATTTATAGAGGCAGTTACTGTGCAAAATTTCAGCCAAATCGGTTAAGAATTACTCCCTCTTAAGGTAAAAGAAGTAAAATCGGGAGATCTGTTTATATGGGAGCTATTATCACGTTATGAATCGATTCAGAACATATTAGGCACGTATGTTTAAAGTCGAGTAAAAATTCACTGTACAAAATTTCAATCAAATCGGGCGGTAAATGAGCATTTAAGAGGTTCAAGAAGTCTAACCGGAATATCGGTTTATATGGTAGTTATATTAAGTTATGAACCGATTTGGTTGGAATTCATAATAAAACAACTTATACATGATTTTAGCCAATTCGGATAAGAATTCCGCCACCAAGAGGCTGAGGAAGTCAAGATCGGAGATCGGTTTACATGGCAGCTATATGAAAACGTGGACCGATTTGGCCCATTTACTATCTCAACCGACCTACGCTAATGGGGAGTATTTGTGCCAAATTTCAAGCGCCTAATTTTAATGCTTCGACATGGGTAGATTGACCTAATATGTCATGACGATTAAGAATATATTGACCCTAGGGAATCTTACACGAATATTTGGAGGTGTTACAAACAGAATGACGAAATAAGTATACCCCCATCCTATGGTGGAGGGTATACAAAGTTTGACTTCACCTTACCACTTAAAGGACGATATCACAAGGAACTAATTTATTGTTAAGAAAAAACTGTAGCATAAGCTTTTGTGTAAAACAAACAGAAAACCCCAATCTCTACAATTTTGTTAGAAAAAAATTATTTGCAAATAAAAATATAAGCAATTACAAGAAGTTATAAGAAGTTACGGCCCAAAGGCACGTGTCGAAGTTTACTATTTTTCACAACATTGCTCCTTTACAACGAGTACTGAAGGATTAAGTTTTTGTTTATTGAGAGAGTTCCCATTTTGAAGAAGCAGAACGAAGAAGTCCTAACTAAAATGTTGTCACTAAAATTTGTAAAAGAGGTTAAGTATTAATGAAAAATCTTGATGGGGTAGAAACCCTAACACCCAAGACTCCAACCTCCAGCGACAGTTTATAGAAAAAAATTAACGAAACCCTATAAATCAACTTCTAAAAGATTTCAACTAACTCTATTCTGTTATTTTGAAATAGATGCGAAAAACATAACACATATCTCGCTGTTTGAGTCAGCACAATTACGATCTCTTACAGTTCCTAGTGTAAATATAACATTTTAATTATTAAAATTTAATAGAACTTAACAGTCGTGTATGTGAAAAGAAGAAATAATACCAGACCTAGTTAAAATATTTCTAAAACAAACGATATTCGAACATAAACTAAATGAGGCATCTATTTTATTTCAAGGCACACCTATGTATGAAATAGCTGCCTCCTATACATTATTGTACATGGTCCAATTGTTTAATGAACTGTATATGACAGTGGTACGTACTCAAGGCGTCTTGGCTATAGTAATTCTGACGATTTTTTCGCTGCTGTGTTTAAGCATCACAAATTCCAGCTTTAAGAAATTAAATCTAAATGAGCCAAAGATACAAAATGTTTTAAGAAATATGCTGGAAATTGCTCTAGCATCATGTAAACAACCACATAGGGAATTCTTTCTTTCGACTCTTGAAAACAAATATCATGAACATAAGTAATCCCTGAAAGCATGAAGCCACTTAACCTATTTCCTGCACATTTCCCGCGTATATTTCAATGAGAAACTTGACGGAGACTTTTGTCACACATTGAACGAAATCTGCGCATAGCGTACCTCTTAGCAATTTGTCATGAAAAACATTTCAATCAATTTTAAAAATTCAATATAATGCTAAATATATTTATATAACAATTAGATAATAGGGAATGTGTTCATAAAATAAAAGCTCAATACTTACGATCGATCGTCATCGCGCCTTCCACCGCCGCCACCACCATAACCATCATTTCCACGGCCACCAGCTCCACCACCACCACCGCCGCCACCACCTCCTTCTCGGATAATGCGTCCACATTGATCACGTTGTTCGCCGTGATCCTCCTTTACAACTAATTCACGGCCATTTACCTCATAACGATTCATTTTCTCCAATGCCTTCTGGACATTATCGGGATCTTTGAACTCCACAATACCACAGCCACGGGCTTTTCCATTTTCATCGTGGAACAATTCAACGTATTCTACAGAGCCAACAACACGCCTAAACAAATCCTTCAAGTCTTGCCAGCGATAATCGTAGGGTATGTTCGAAATGTAAATGCGGCAGTTGCGACGATGTTCGCGGCTGCGGTCACGTCCACCGGCAGCAGAGGAAGTGTCTGCATCGGAAAAGCGGGAACCTCGTGCTCCACGACCACGACGATCACGTTCCTTCTCACGATTCTCCGAACCAGCGTTATTATCCATGTCGTCCGAAATTTTGAAGAGCTATATAAATGTAAAAGCAATTTTTATTTCTTGAAATTCGATATTATGGTATCCGATGCTGCTGCTTTGTGAAAATTAAAATGGCGTCTGCAATCCGGCAAGTAGAACGCCTTTTATTGCCACTTACCTTGCAAAGATACTTGGCAGAAAAGTAAATTGATGGTTAGTTTCCGCAAACGGCTTTTGCAGTAAATAAAACTGTAGGTATTTTGGGCAGAATTGCTCGCTTTACAATATTTATTTCCCTTTTCTTTTCTAAGAAGGATAGAGCGTGAACGTAGATGAACGCGTGAAGAACAAATATCACGTATACATACAAACGTATAGCATTTTTGCGAAGGAATATCGTTGCCAGGTTGAAATGTTGTCAAGTTACAAAGCCATACAATAAGTGTATTCGGATACATTTGCAGTAAAAATTTGCAGAGAGTAAAGCTGAGTATTTTGTTAAGTTTTTCGAGCGGAAACCTGTCGGATTAAATGGCTCGTTTTTCTTTATTTATTTCAGAAAATATATATAAATAAAGAAAACAATAAGTGCAGATAAAGAAACTTGTTTTGGTAGGGAAACAAAAACATTTGAATTCTGTTAAATTTCGCTCGCAAAGCAATTAAAAATTTCAGCGGCTATTCCGAAAGCAAAATAGAATACCAACCCTAGAGCAGAGTTTAGAATGCACAACTGATTTATGGTCATTGTAATAGTATTAGTGAAAACAAAGGTATATTCGTCACATGTACATATAACCATCAGTCATGGCTGAAAATCAAAATCATTTGATTTTATTCTATGAATGACGTCTATCGACTACCGTTTACAAAGAAATGTGTACTATTAATTGACAGATATTGAAAAACACGTTCTATGATAAATAATGTTAAGAAATGAGAAGTAAATTATGAAAAATTAAATAAAATCAAAGAAATAAAAATTGATGTACCGTTTTTTGGCAAAACCTGTAATCAAAACGTATACACGATGAGCACGATCATGATGTGCCGTTTAAAAGGGCCATAAAGGTGGAGTTACATACTTCGCGCAGCACTTATACGTGCATGTCAAACAAAACTAAAATAGTTTGAATTGTATTGTGTGAGTTACACAACAAATGCACGCGCGCATCTGATAGAATAATTTAACCAACTCTCAACTTTAAACGCGTTTCAGAGCGCAAAACATATGTATGATTCAAAAAAATTTATTAAATCGAGCAATTATTTTACTAAAATCATTTTAAACAACATTGTTGACCATTTATATTGAAATTAGCTTTGGAAATGGCATAAATAAGCAGATTTTTCAAAATTCGTAGGTAGAAAAAGGCGCATGATATGTAACTCAACCAAATGAACGCATGTGGGCGTATTGACTCCAGCTTTACATACCTGGCGCAGCACTAATGCCTACTTCTGCGTGCAAAAAATTAAAATAGGTTGTTTTGTATTATGTCAGATTTTTGTTTGCATACTCATTCTTGTTATCTTTTTGGTACATACTCTCCACACACACACGCTCGCCAATCGAAGATAGCGATTTTACCATATGGTTTTTATGTTGTTGTAAAAATGAGAAACCCCTTAAATCATTCAGCCATGATGGCAATATTGATTTTCGTTGCGAAACCTGAACATATTTTCTATTGTTAACCCCCCATTATCGTAACTTCGTACCAGTCCTGGCAACACCACTCTTTTTATACTATGGCAACTCTATAAAAACAGTAATATCAGCTGTCTTTTCTATACATTTCCACATTCGTTGGTCAGGATACCAGTTAGAATCTTGGATGAGAATGTCGGGATTAACCAAATTAGTCAATGTTTCACATGGCGTCAGGATATGCTGTGAATCCCTCGGTAAATTAACGCTTCAAAATTCTTCCAGAAATGTTGGTCAATTGTTGAGGTATGATTAAATGGTTTTTGGCATAGTTTTTATGTAATAATAAGGGAGTTTTCTATTAAAGAATTCATCAAAATACAAGCCCACAAGTGAACATGGGGGCATTAACCTTCGCCGCGCGAAATTTCTCTACAACTCATAGCAGAAGGGATTTAATGCAATTTTTTGACGACCCTAAAAACTGGCCGGAAAATGAGGTTAAGGTGGGCAGAGCTTGGAAATTAGATGAACTCCGTATCAAGTCTAATAAAGAGTTGCACCAGCTGTGGTATATTCTTCTAAAAGAACGCAATATGTTATTGACTATGGAACACGAATGTAATGAGCAAATGGAATTGTTTCCAAGCCCGGAACGTTTGGACAAAGTGAAAATATCTATGAAAAACTTAGAAACTGTCGTTAGGGAACGTAATAAGGCTTATCATTTGCTGGAAACAGGCGAAACTGGTGAACGGCCACAACGATTGATGGCTAACAGTTTGGGTATACGTTTTATGTACAGGTAACTTTTAATAGGATTTTTTTTTGTACATTTCAAGATGATTCTTTAAAATTTCTTAATGTTTAGATCATTGGAGCATGTCTTACCACCTTTTATGAATGTGAAATGGATGAAGACCCGCTCTTTGGGATATGGAGGTCGAGCAGTACGTAAATTTTTGCTTCAGTACCGTGAAAAGCTGTATAATGAGAAACGTAAAGCTAAAAAGTATGTACACTCCAAATGGAACTTCTTTGAACTTTTTTTTAAGTAAATGTTTTATTTTTTCAGTCGTTCTCGGAACGAGGTTATGATGCTACTCCGCCGTAACCCAAATTTGGACGTTGATTTATTGCGAAGCAAATACCCAGATGTCGATATCGATAAGTTGAAGAGTTCAGACAAAGTGCGTGGTCATTATATCCCAAAGATTTGAACTAAGTATTTTGTTATTAAAATGTCTTGTATTTAAGGAAAAAATGTTTAAATTGGCTTTTTATTCATCATTGTCGAAAGATATCTTTTTACCCTGAAAAGCAGTTATAACAGGTTTTAGTTTTTGTTTTGCTGCCCACGAGGGATGTAATGAATCTGTATTTAAATTTTCCGGTTTGGTATCTTTTATTGTTTTACTTTTTTGGCTCATTGCATCGCTACCCCGGGACTCTGCAACACCATCCTCGTTGGTGCCAAAGGTTATCTTCTTACCTTGGAAGTTTGTTATAACCGGCTTCAGTTTCTGCTTGGCTGCCCAAGATGGGTGTAGTTTTTCGTCTTGTTTCTCAAATGTTTTTCTGTTAGGAGGCGTTTTGGTATTATTATTCCTTTGGAAGTTTGTGTCGCTATTCCATTGCAGACGGTTGTTTTTTTGTTTCTCTTCTTGCCATTTTCTTTGTTTTTGCGGATAATTGTCTTTATGGTGACTCGTTTGTCGTTGGGAATATTTATTGGCTGTCTGCTGCAGTTTTCTTTCGCGATATCCATTGTTAGGCTTTTTGCCATTTAATTTAATCATATGCAAGTCTTCTTGGGCTTCATCATTTTTCTCTTCATTATCTTGATTTCGATTTGAAACAGCTGTAGATAAATAGTTTTCTCCTGTCTCTGTAACAAAAAAGGGATCCACAACATGAGTGTCTTCGGCCATTTCTTCTTCGCTCGATTCAAAATTTTGTTGAGGGGAGGATTCAAGTGCTTTCTTTTTATTTTGTACTTTATTTTCCTTAACATCAATCTTCGATTTCTTTTTTAAATTTTCCTTTTCGCGTACTACATTCTGGTAATCCGATTGTATATCGCTTGATTCAAAATTTTGTTGAGGGAAGGATTCAAGTGCTCTCTTTTTATTTTGTACTTTATTTTCCTTAACCTCAATCTTCGGTTTCTTTTTTAAATTATCTCTTTCGCGTACTACATTTTGGTAATCCGATTGTATATTGCTGGGATATTCCTTCGTTTCCTGTTTAATTTCTTTTTGAACATCCTCAATTTTCCAACCACCTACTGTTGAGACATTGCCGTCGGAATCCTTTTCATCTTCGCCCGTAGTTAAACCATCGCAATTCTGCTCCATCCATTCCTGTCGTTTACGTGCAATGGCCTTTTGTTCTTTTAGCTCCATTCTTTTCCGTTTCTTTTCTTCTGTCCTTTGAAATTTTTGTTTTCTTTTGCTACTCTCTTTCAACTCATCCCTCCAAGAACTGTTTGTTGGATCCTCTAGTTTCAATTCCATCATAAAACGTTTTGCTAAACCTTGCATAACTTTATTCATGGCCAGCAGCGCAACTGCCATTTCCTCAGGTGTGGAAAGTCCATTGGTAATGACAGCAGCTGGTGGCCTCTCCAGCAATAATACTGCCTTCATTATATCAACACGCTTAAACTTCTATAATAAGGTCAACAAATTTCAATTTCAATTGGTAGAACATATCGGCATTTGACTAAGTTAATAAAAGCACTTACTTTAAGTTGTTCCATGGTTTCAGTTGATTTATTAATCCTTTCTTTACATTTACTGTCATTCGGCTTTTTTTCCTGTAGATTTTTCAGCTTTCGTATTTTGTGAACGAGTTTATTGATGGTTTGTATTCGAGCCTGTTGTATGCCCTTCTTATTAGATATCACCTAAACAAAAGGAAATTTCAGTAGTTGGGTATGGGAATTTCCTTAATGATATCTTACCATGTTGTTAAATTGCAATTTGTTCAGCATTTTCGCTATTCTAGTATCAGTTTTCTTTGATATTTCAAATGATTAAATTGTTACCAAAAAAATACACACGTTTGTGGTCAGCTGCTTAAAGGGAGGTTCACACTGTAGATAATGACAACAGTTTTATCGACATTGTAAATTTGCACATGAACCCAATGCCCATTAACCCTTGAAAGTCATTCTTATACAATAAAATAGCCGTCACAAGTCGTCGTTTGGACTAAGGATAACTGTCAAGGGTAAAGGAGCAGGGGCAAACCAAGATATATTCATTTACAGGTAGTGGCAGTTGCCACTACAAAATATTGAGTACACTATCTGTCAAAATCAGTGATTAGCACAACTCTGTTGTTGTTGTGTGTAACTAGTTCGCGCCATTCTCCATTGTTTGTGTGTGTTATGGTTCTTAACTGTAATACACACACACAAACAAAACTCGATGACAGATAGTGCACATCGCGAGAAAAAATTGTACTCAGCTGTTTACGGTACACTACCTGGTAATTATGTCATGGGGCAAACTTATCACATATGAATGAGTGCTGTCCGATACAAGTTTAAGCTCAATGATATGGGGAGTTTTTACATGGCAAAGTACTGAAATAGTTTTTTTTTACCTTTGTTTACCTATTGTGTTCTTATATGAGCAAAATGGCTTTGATTAAAAATTTGAATAATCCAATCCAATCTACATTAAACAAAAGAAAACAGCATGGTAATGTACTCACATTTTCTCATTTAGCATATGTATTATAAGCAAATTCTTTATAAACGGTACATCGGGCTACATCAATAATTGGAAAATTCATGTTATTGATGTGTGGCCATGATAGAAGATCTTGTGTACACTTGGTGAATTCCATTGCTGCAATCCGCCATCTCGTCATTATATATGGACCCAGGTAAAATGAGAGAAACACAAACAAAGAAAACATGCAAGAAATGGGGTGGTTTGTTGTGAATGTAATCACAAAACTGACATCTTAATACCGTCAAACTGGCCTGCTGTTTTCAGCTGTACGCCTGAAACCACCTTTTTAAATCCACCGTGCTGTATCATGTAAATGCACATGACAAGCAAAAGCAGATTATGTACTTGAACTCATAGTCGATTATTCAGTTTCTGTCCACCAAAAATCGACCTCGGCTTTTTTTCACATCAAATGTCGAATAATCGATTTTGACAAACGTCAATTGTTTATTGTAAACAATTAATTTCTTGGGCATAATTTAAAGAAATTAACAAATTAACAAAATGCCTGTTCATAAAATGTGTCGTATATGTTTGGCCGAGGATAAAGCTCGAATGGGGATGCAGCCATTGTTCGATGAGAAGAACATACGTTGTGCGGAAATTGTGCAACGCATTGAGGAGTGCGGCGGTATAGTGGTATGCTTGGAACGCTTCACGGATTATGGGCTCTTTTTGACTTTTATACGTTTCTTTTTTGTATTTCTAGTTGAAACACCATGAGGAGTTCCCAACAATGATATGCTTTCAGTGTTTGGACTCACTAAATACATCATACAAATTTCGTTTAATGTGCCAGTCAAGTGAACAGGCATTACTGGACGCAATTGTGAAGGTAGGCATAAATAATTCTTCTGCGTCAGAAAGAAATATAATATACTATTCTTGTATTTTCCAGTCTGAACTTAAAACAGAGCCTATAGAATTTGCTACATCAAGCAATTCAGGTCCAATTAAAACCAAATCAAATGGAGACGATGAAGATGAGAATGAAGAAATGTTCTTCGATCTGCGTTCGGACTTTATTGAGGGACAAGAAGTTGATTTTGATGAATTGGGCGATACCAAGCATGACTATAGTGATAATGATCGAGATGATGATTTTTTTGTTGTAGAAGAGCAAGATCTGGATGAAATAGACGGAGAGGAGCATTTGGATGACAGTGATACAGAGAACGAAGTCGAAAAACTAATTGATGATGATGAATTTGTGCCAATACCAAAAAAGAAAAAATCAAAAACTAACACAAAAGTGGGAAAGAAACCGAGAGCGAAAAATGCCACAAACAAATCATCTGGCGAAAAACCGCAGCCCAAGGTACGTGGACGTAAAAAGAAACCTGAAAACGAATCAGAGTCGAATATTTGCGAGATATGCGGCAACATCTATGCTAAAAGAAGTTTATTAAATATGCACATGAGACGCCATCGATCGGAGAAACCATTTGAATGCGAGTAAGTGGGCTTTGTTTTAAAACGTCCAAAATATTCTTATTTTTTGAATTTTGCCTTTTTCAGAATTTGTGGCAAACAATTTACTTGCCCCTCAGAAATAGGACGGCATATACGAATTCATACTGGTGAAAAACCTTATGTATGCCGCTTCTGTGGTCGGACATTTGCTGACAGGAGTACGAATATAAAACACGAAAGGTAAGAATTAAATAACATTTTTTTTTCAAACTTTTTTTTTTTTTTAATAAGAGAAAAATAGTATCATGGGAATTTAATTTATACATATTAACGTTCGCCTTGGTCGAGACATACAGATATAGGAATAGTCTTTCTTTCAATTGTTTGTTTAGGTTCATCCTTCAGTGTTCGCTTAGGGTTAACTGGTGCCTTAAACGTTAGCTTTAGGTCACTTAGGTTGGAGTGGCGGTCTATTTTTTAAATAGTCTCAGACTTTTTTAATCCATTGTAATACCCCAGTTGCTACAGACAATGTCTCGAGTGGGTATCGATCCCACGACCCCCACACTGGTAATCCGAGCACGCTACTAAATCGTCTAAATGGGCGACCTAAACAACTTCATGTTTTCTCCTTTTACATCCAAGCCCACTTTAGAAGTTTTTAATTTTTCTAAAGACTGCAAACATAGCTCGCTCTGTATGACCCATGATATCGATATAATCGACAGATGGGAAGAATGTAGGCATTATCGGCCAGGAGCTGGTGCGGCACCTCTGTATACTTCCCGGAGCGCCTGCTTTGATTACTTTTGATCTGCGGCATCTAAAAGTTGTAACCGTTTCATTTTCGTACGTGCTATGGCTAAAAACTATGAGTATATTCATACCGACAACTTTCTATGTGAAGGTAGCCATCCTTGTCAAGCTTCTGTAGATGAGCTAGCTCGTTCCGGCCCAAAGGATTGATCGCTGGTGGAATAATAAACCGCCTTGTCATATCGATCATCATAGGCACTTAGTATTTGTGCAAGAGTCGGTGCCGGCCAGACTCTCACTGAGACTCTCAGCTCGCTATCGCTGACTGCCGTTGCACCTACTTGGTATGGAGCATTTCACTATCCACAACCTGTGGACGCGCCCAGTAGGTTGCAGCTAAGCTTCTCGTGACAGTGATGAACGCAACACAGATCGGACCTCAGAGTACCAGCCTGTATAGTGCTCACAGCTATCCCTAATAGTCAGTCAGTCATTCTCAAACGTTAACAGAAGGAATGATAGGAACTCAGTCACATTTTTCGCGACAATGCAGTGACTGATCCAAAGAGATTTACTAGTTTGTTCGGTTAAGTGAGTATACCAAAAGTGATAGGGCTTAGAGAAGAGCCATTTGTTCCATCCTTGATCTTCGACCCCATGACCACCCCTTACAATTAATTATGGACGAAGTATTGGCTTCCAACGGAATCTCTACACTGATGATGAATAACCTTGCTGTACAGGGAGCCGAGTACCTTGCAAAGATCTTTTTATGGTTTCTGATAAATGGGCCTCCGTAGCGGCCAGAAGTTAGCATGTCCGCCTATGACGCTGAAAACATGGGTTCGTATTCTGCTGTGAATATCAGAAAAAATTTTCAGCGATGATTATCCTAATGCTGCGACATTTGTGAGGTACTTTGCCATGTGAAAACTTCTCCCTAAAGAGGTGTTGCACTGCGGCTCGCCGTTCGGACTCCGCTATAAAAAAGAGACCCCATCTCACTGAGCTTAAACTTGAATCGGACGGCACTCATTGATATGTGAGAACTATGTCTCCGTTCCTTAATTGAATGTTTAGGGGCAAATCTGTATAGCATTTGTAAATGGTTAGTGGAATCTTGCTACTGAAGCTAAGAAAGGATTCGTGCAAGGGACAAACGTACTCACCATTTTTCTTAATCTCGCCAATATCTAAGGGGATTCAGGCTCTACTCCACCAAAAACTTATTGGAGAATTTTCAAGTGCTTACCATCAGAATAGCGTCCAATGTCTGGTAAATGCCCGCTACGAAGACCATCGTAGCGCAGAGGTTAGCATTTCCGCCTATCACGCTGAAAGCCTAGGTACACAATTCCATGGCCGCCGGTTATACGTACCGGATTGACCCGATGTAGTTCTTCATCGGCAAGTGCTGCCGCCTCAGGGTATAACACATTGCTACAACAACAACAACAACAATAAATCGGTATCGATAGGAGAGTCTCAGTGAGAGGCCATGTGGCACCGGCTCTTGCTTAAATAATGAGTGCCTATGATGCTCGATACGACAATGCGAGTCATTGGTTTAAATTACCAATGACCATCGTGTTTCCGCGGCGATCCGTCGTATGGACCAGAACTAGGTTCCTCCTATAAGAGCTTGACGAGGATCGCTAACTTTACATGCAAACAACAACAACTATAAAAATTAAGACCCTTATCATTGAGCTTAAACATAAATCGGACATCACTCATTGATATGTGAACAATTTTCGCCTGTTCTTCAACTTCTTTTCGCCTGCTCATGGGCAACTTTGCATTTGCATATTTATATGGAAATGAACAGTGGAATACAGCCACTGAAGCCAAGAAATGATTCGAGCAAGGGACAAACTTACACACCGATTTTTCTTGTCTCCCCAGTGGATAAGACGCTTCAGGCTCTACTCCTCCTAAACCTAGTTAGAGAATTTCCAAGTGATAACCATCTGAATGAATTTCGCAAATGGCTTAGCATATGCTTTATGAACATAATAGCAGAGCAGGACTCAACCAGGTCAAATATATCAAAGTGTCAAACAATACTTCTAAGCTGCAGGAAACCGAATCTGCTATGTAGAAAGACCGAAAGGATATAAGTTATTAAGTTATTGGCGCTTTTAAATAACCAATGGGCACCCTGTTCCCGCGGCGATCGGTCCTTTGGACCGGAACGAGGTTGCTCACCTACAGAAGCTTGACGAGGATCGCCACCTCCACATGAAAATGTGTCTACAACAGCAACAACCGAAAGGGTATTAAAAGTTCAACATAATCAAAAGAAAACTGAAATCTGCCAGTTTATGAGGAAGACTAAGATTGGCCCGTTCAAGGCGCCAGGTTTCCTCCAAAGAGCGATTTCGATATCTTCGAAAGGAAACTGAAGATAGAAACAGGTTATATTAACGCGGGATAATCGAGGCGACGATGGGAAACCTGATTCGATTGGAATCGGTTTCGCATCAAATACCGGTGACTGCACTTGAGGTCGAGTGCAGAACACAGTTGCCAACTGCGAGGTCATCGTTTGACGAAACTCTATTATTGCCATTTGATATTTCATGTTAAATGAATGGCTCACAGGTGGAGAGGAGAACAGCCATGGGCGTCAACATTAAAGACCCAGGGAACGAGTTAAGCTTTCGGCTACTCGAGCATAACACGGTCCTGCCGTAGTCAGTGTCAACTTCAAGACATCGGTAAAGGCGAAGCTTTTTAAGTTGGATCAGCCTGTGTAAAACGAAACCCCTATAGCGAGATTCGAATCGTGGCTAAACGAGGCTTTCACTGAGAGTTAGTAAGAAGGAGAAAATATTGACTTACGGCATCATTATGGTTCACATTAGATTATGCGGACAGAATAGACGGGGCAACTGTTAGCATGTGTAGGGCATGCGGAGACAATGACGAAACGTTGAAGCATTTTCTTCGCCATTGCCCGGCTTTGCGGCTAGTAACCTTAGCAGTTCCTATGTTTATCGACTTAAGGACTTAAGAATGGAAATGGTAGGGGATTTGGAGTTAACATGGAGTTCGTAAAATAGATTTTTTGAGTTTACTTTTCATTGGTTAGAGTGCACAAGAAAACCGATTACTTCCTATTAGGCGTATGCTCGTAGTAGCATGGACGGAATTAAACATACTTCATCTTCTTAACCTAACCTAACCTAACCTAACTATGTATTGATAGTTTTAACGATAATAACCTTTTTATTGTTTCTTTCTTAATAGAATACATACAAATGAACGTCCCTTCACCTGCCAGACATGTGGTAAATCATTTACCTACTCAAATGTTTTGAAAAATCACATGCTAACTCATACCGGAGAAAAGCCATTCCCGTAAGTATTTTCTAGAGAATAGTAATTTATTTACTGCATTTTTTTAACTTATACACCATCAATCTTTGCAGCTGTTTACCTTGCAACAAGACATTTTCACGTAAACATCAGTTGGATCAACATTTAAGCACCATCACACATCAGCAAACAGTTAAAAATTTACTACCCCAAACTGTTCAGGCCCAAGATGGTACTGAATTTAGAGTACAAATAAATGACACTCGTACCCAAACTGTAGAAAGTAATAATGAATAAGTTAAGTGCATATATGTTTGTGCAATCCGTAATATACTTTTGTAGTTTTACATTTCATCTAACATACATACGCATGTATTTCATAGAATAAATAAAATTATTCTCCATTAGACATAAATAAATCCTTTCCTGAGTCCGATTTAATGCCGCATACAAGAATTAAACAGTAGATTTTTCTGATGATATAACCAAAAGACAAGGAATACGAGATACCACAAAATTCTCTTCACCGTGACGTTATACAGGGTAATTTTCAAGATGACGCTGGAAGTGTAAAAATTTCCCTTCAATAACGAACAAGACAAAAAACTTTGTTGGAATTTGATAAAGTTTTCAACTTGTTGACACACAAATGTTGGTCGTTGTTGTCATGGTTCTACGGCTGCGGTTGAGGTTGTAGCTTGGCAGTACTAAGCATCTGTTATGGCTCGTACTATGTTCGTTTTTTTATCATAGAAAACCCCTTTATCGCGATTACTTTTTGAAACATTACGAAAATAACAATGATAAAATAACATTTTTATTAAAATTTTACAATAAGTTATGAGGGAATGGAAATGGAATAAGTTATGAGGGAATACTTAACAAAATCAGCAAGTTTTTTTTTGCTTTAAAATCTATTATCTCAAAAAAATAAACGGCGAAAAATATTGTGAAAAACGAATATAGTACCAGCCTTTAGATTGGCGAACATCCAAAGAGTTTTCCATGTTTTCCTATCAATGTTAGCTGGCACTATTCTTCTAGCTAGAAAGAGAAAACAATCTCCCTTATTCCGGTTGGCGATGGCGTAGTCGAATGTCGAAATTTTTACAAAATGGTATTATGGTTGTCGAAGACGAAAATTCGTTTTAATTTTTGGAATCACATAAGTCGAATTCGGCTGCCACATTTAACGAAAACGATCGATATATAGCTTAATTGCAACTATTGGGTTGCCCAATAAGTAATTGCGGATTTTTCATATAGTCGGCGTTGACAAATTTTTTCACAGCTTGTGACTCTGTAATTGCATTCTTTCTTCTGTCAGTTATCAGCTGTTACTTTTAGCTTGCTTTAGAAAAAAAGTGTAAAGAAGTATATTTGATTAAAGTTCATTCCAAGTTTTATTAAAAATGCATTTACTTTCTTTTAAAAAATCCGCAATTACTTTTTGGGCATCCCAATACATCGCGCCTGTTTGTCGAAAGAGTATGAAACCTACTTTTATATTATTTTTTTATTTACCACAATATTTTTTTATTAGCAAACTGTCGAAAGCGAATAAGCTGCAGAGTATCACGAAATGTGAAATTCGCCTTCGACTACGACTGCTGTCGATTTTCGCCTTCTACAACTCGAATAAGGGTGGACGTTGGTTGTTTCACAAAAGTTGGCTTTCTGGCTAACCGAATTCTTCACAAAGCTTAAAAGCACCACAGCGCAAGTATTTGTTGAAGCTCTATTGCAAATCAACATCCAACAGCATAGAGTTGGTAACAACCATAATATATTAATTTCCAGGAAGTGGCAGTTGCCCAAGAACAAAATATTGAGTGCACTATCTGTCAAAATCAGTGATTAGTTCACCTCTGATTTTGTGTATGTTACTAGTTCGCGCCATTTTTCGGTGTTTGCGCGTGAATAGTCCTTAACTATAATACACTCACAACCAAAACTGGTTGACAAATAGTGCAATTTTTCTTTCTTTTGGTGTGTTGTGGTTCTTAACTATAATACACACACACAATCAAAACTCGTTGACAGATAGTTCACTTTGCGAGAACAAATTGTACTCAGTTGTTTACGGTACACTACTTGGTACCGAACAAGTAACGTACACAAAATCAGAGTGGAAATCGTTGATCAATATTTTGTTGTTAGGCAACTGCCACTAACTGTAAATGAATATATCTTGGTTATAATCCTGTTCTTCGGGTGTCATTTCGATCAACTGCGCCACCATAAGGTTGGTCAAGGGAAGTACTTCATATTTGCACCAATTTTTGAGTTCCCGAACACAGCTAATGTGTGTTCGCGTGCTCAAAAATTTGCACAAATTGTTACTGGAACTCGTTCGAGTACTTTATTTGCCAGCAGAAGAGAGCGGGAGAGAGCGTGAGAGCGAGCACAATTTTGAGTGTTTGGTAATTGAGATCTTGCAAATTTCTACTGGAGGTTTTTTCCCAGCAGAAATTTGCAGCATCGAACAGCTGTTTTATGAAATTCAGCTGGTTAATTCAAATAAAAAGCAAAAGAGTGTAAAGACTGTACTTACTCTCCTGCAAATTTTTACTGGAAAATAAATACTGGAACAGACCTATAACTTTCATATAGCATTTTCATGTTTTCTCAAAACTTCTGGTGTGAAATCACGTACGTTCTTTGAAAATCAGAAATCACCACACAATTTCTTTATTGTTGGTTGGTTGGCTATTGGGTTTGGTATTGAATACGAACAACGAGTTGCAAGCGTTATTAAATAATCTGTGTTCGAGAACTCAAAAATTTGCACAATTTGTTACTGGAACTCGTTAGCGTACTTTATTTGCCAGCAGAGAGATCAAATTTTGACGTTTAGAAAGTAGAGTACTTGCAAATTTCTACTGGGACTTTTTTCATGACATAATTATAATCTGTCAACGATTTTAGGTTGTGTGTATTGTATAGTTAAAAACCATAGCACACACAAAAACACAAAATATGGCGCGAACTATTAACATACACAAAATCAGAGTTGCACTAATCACTGATTTCGACAGCTAGTGCACTTAACATTTTGTTGTTGGGCAACTGTCACTACTTGTAAATGAATATGTCTTGCTTTTTTTGCCAGCAGAATTTTGCAACTTTGAACAGATGTTTTGTAGGTCAGCTGTTTTTATGAAAAGCAGCCGTTATATGAAAATACAAAAGTTAACGGCAAAATGGATCAAAAAGGCAGAGGTAAGTAAAAAATATAAATATTGTTTATTTTTATTTACTTTTAATGAAGATTCATGGCAGCAGCTAGTGTTCAAGTACAGAACTCGATAAATCATGACTGCTTTACATTAGTAGATAAGTGCAAAATTTGCGGAATTATTTGAAAAATCTTTAAAAATGTTTATCCTTCCAGAAACCAAGAAAAGAGCAATTATTGGTTTCTTAAGTGTTTAAAAGGAATTATCCTCATGGGAGAGCTACGATGAAACCAACAGCGTTCCTTTGAATTTGTTAAGGAGTGAAGATGCTGCCATGGGATTGAGTGGATCTAGCTGGGCAGTTAAACAAGTGACGCACAGCGGGATTAGAAAAAATTTAGTGGAAATTAGTCTGCCAATTGTGAACGGATACAGATATCTTCAATGATAACAAAGTGTCAATAGCGGCCACATGACCAAATAGGAAGCTCCCTTAGCCTCACATCAGTGGTCGTAGCAATTTATCTAGCCAAAATATCCAAAAGCATTAGATGGTTAGTCCAAGGTATCTTTGTCAGCACAACAAGTGTACGGTGATGGCATGTAAAGCAGTTGTAGTCCTATGTAGCCTTCAAAATGCATGCTGATGCTCGGATGGAATGGAAATTTTCCAACGAAAGACGCGGGAGGAGTGGTCCCTCATGCGTCTTGGCTGCTGATGAGAGAAGGGAGATTGGTCTCTATGACTCTCCCTTTTTAAGGTTTCAGTAGCGGGATCATACTGTCCATCTTCCAAACATCGGGTACTATAATAGTGTTTAGATAGGCTGAGGACTGTTCTAAGGTAATCGGCTCCAGGCAGATCCAGATTCTTCAGCATCAGTGTAAAGATGCTGTCTGGAACCAGCGCTTTGCCCGACTTGGCGTCACGGATGGTTATTGTTGTTGTTGTAGCAGTGTGTTTTACACTGAAAGACTCATACCAAGGAAAGACTCCATCGGGTCAATGCGGTACGTACAACCGGCTGCCATGGGATTTGCACGGAAATTTGTGATGGCTGTCCAGCAGCACGGAGATCACGGATATACAAATGGCTCCCCTTCTGGCCTTTTTACTCTCGGGTCAATAAATTGACGTTTATCTAAGGAATATACCTCAAAAGTATCGCCAACTTTTTTTTTATTTAAAAAAAAAATGTTTTCCAGCACTCATTGATATGTTAGAAATTTACCCCCGTTCCTTAATGGAATATTCATTTACATTTGCAGTTCGTAATAATGTTTCCTTGCCTTTCTATAAACCCACAAAATAAATAAAAATCATGAACTTTTTTTAAATTTATTTTTTATTTGATTTTTTGTTTCACTTTTACATTTTTTTTCCTTATTTAAAGCAAATATATGTTTGTTTTAAGTGTGATTTGTTGTTTTTGCTTTCTTTTATGTTAACTATATACATATCGTCAGTTAATAAACTGCAAACTTTTCTTGTTGTTTTTCTGTTTGTTTGTTTTTTTTTTATAAACAACGTATTTCCTTGCTATCGAAAAAAATAGACAAAACTATTTACAAAGAGGAGGATTTTTATTGTTGTTCTATATAAAGAATTTAAATGTTGTTGTTTCTAAACGTAGTTTTCAATTTTCAAAAAATAATAATCATAATTAAAGTGTAGGTAAAATTAGAACAATTCTAGCAAATGGGAAAATATTCAAAGACAAAAAGCTATCACTTTATTAAAAAAAAAAACATTAAAAATAATTTTGAAAATTTTATATTAATTTTTGTAAAAATTATTTGTTTTTTATAGATTTTTTTTTACTTAAAACTTTATTTCTTGAAGAAATTGTTGTTTCGGTATTTACGGATGGTGTGGATGGTGGTTGGTTGCTTGTTTGTTGTTCTGTTACAGGATTGTTTTATTTTGATTTGTATGTCAGGGTCAAATTTAAAATTTTTTTCGTCTTCTGAAGCAAAATTGTAAAATTACTAAATTATTAATATTAATTAAATATAATTATATATATATATATATATATATATATATATATATATATTTTTTTTTCTCTTGTTGTTATCGTCGTCCATTTGTTATTTCTCATTTCCAATAAGACTAATTTAAAGTAGAAAAATTAAAAGTATTTCTATTTGTTATAGGTATCAACTAAATTTTTGTTAAATGGTTACATATAGATTGGTTGGTGGTGGTGTTGTTGTTGTTGTTGGTGGAGGTGGTGGTAGATAAGTGTTTTGTAATTTATAGGTTACTCGTTGTGTATATGTGTGTGAGTGAGTGGGGGAGGGGGGGATTTTGGTGTTGATTAATATATTCTAAAAACTGTCAAATATCCTTTTATAAAGGATTTAACCCGACAAATTATGTAAAAAACTACATACAGCTTAGTATCAGACAGGTTATGTGTAGAGCAGAGTTGTGTGTTGTGTATGTGTGTGTGTGTGTTGGGTTTCATCACTATATCATAATTTTTCGTTAGATATTAAATTTAAAGAGGGAATAAAAGGTTTAACCATTTGTTGAGTGTCTCCGTTAGTTGTTTGTGTTTGTTGTTGTTATTGTTGTTTTGTATTAATTCATAAAATTGGACAAGAGATAGAGAATTGCAAAATAATTCTGGCATATTTTTTCTTTTTTTTTATTATTTATTATTTTTTTTTTTTTTTGATTATAATTAAACAGCTACTTTGAATTTCTTTGTCACAGGATCGTAAAGGAAAAGGGTCCTTCTTAAATTTGTTGTATTGTTAGCACTATCCATATATTATTGTATATATCATTATTATTATAATGTTTTTGTGATTTTCTTTGATGGTCTATATTTGTTTTAATGGGTTGTGGGGGGAAGGGGGGGAGGAGGGTAAACATTGAAAGTATAGCAGCGCACAACATTAAAGGAGTAGTAGTAGCTATAGTAGAGTGAGTAATAGGCATTTCTTTCTTTTTTGTGTGGTTTTGTTTCTGCTTTTAACAGTTACAAGAGAATCATCGACCTTTATTTTAATTACTATAGTATTCATATTGTTGTTGGTCAGCATATTTGCCATCACCATTAACTTAATGCTGATGATGATCATCATCATCATCATCATCACCATGTTCAGCATCTTTGCTACTTTTGCCACCTCCATCATCCATGGGAGCCGTGGCAATAGTTGTAGCAATATCAAGAGCATATAGCATTGAAATGATGAATTTCAACACTATTCGGATATCGGAAAATCCTGATCATCTTTAGGTTCCAAAGATCTATATTCATCCGAATCCTCACTTGTGGTGGTACCAATTGATGTTGGTATAGATGGAGAGCTCTTCTCCGCCATTTCCGATGGTGATGATGATGATGGTTGTGGTGGTGGTGGTGATATAAAGATAGCTGCTGTTGTTGTGGCCGATAATTGCTGTTGATGATGCAATGTTTCCATAGAAGGTACCATAATTTGTGGCATAAATGTGCTAGCTGCATCAACATCATCGTCGTCTCTATTACCGCCTACTACTTCAGGCATATTTAATGCTGCCAATGTGCTCGCTGCTGTATTGGTGTTTAAGGAGGAGGAGGAGGACGAGGAGCAGACGGTGTTATTATTAATGTTTGTCACAGTGTTTTCTTCCGCTTCACCAGTCGGCTCTATTGTTATGGTGTATGGTGTATCTGTTGTAGTATTTATATCAGCAGAGGCCAACATTAAATCTAATTCCAATTTGCTGGCTGTTGCTGTTGGCTGCTCTGTTATCACAGTTGGTTGCAAATTTGTTGCTGTTACTACTGCTCCTAATGTTGGAGCAGTTGCTGCTGCTACTGTTGCTGTCGTCGTCATTATCCCCGCCATTGTCTCTTCCACCATCTCGGCTATAGCATTCTCATCTTCTTCACTTACACTAATGTAACGACAACGATCACTGAGCAACGATATCGGTTCATCGTCTTCTTCTGTTACGCTTGTGATGCTCATTGTACGCTCCTTGAATGCTAACATTGGTGTTCCACCAGCACTATTCGCCATAGACTGACTGGCTGTGGTCGTTATAACAGTTATGGGCGATGTAGCTAAGGGAGGCAGTGCTTCGGCACCACTTAATCCATCCACAATATCGTTTGCTGTAGCAGCATTAATTGATGTTGTGACAGTCATCGACGTTGTTGCTGACAATGAAGATGAGGATGCTGGTGCTAGAGCTGCATAGTTATGAGTCTCGCACTGTGATATAGAACGGCTGATTGACATAGTGAAGTCTGCAAGTTAAAATAATATTGCGAGTTTGTAAAACATTTCAATAAATAATAAAACATAAGTATAAGGGAGAAAGTGGCAACAGGTGGGCATTTTATCACCACCCCTATGGGTGACCACCATAACTGACCTATTACAGTTGCTGACTGAGGAGGGATTTGAACCCGTCTGCTTCGCAGACGATGTTATACTACTTCTAAGGGGTGATGATCCGAACGAGCTATGCAGAGGGGCCGAAAGGGTCTTGCATATGGCATATGACTGGGCTAGACCCAGAGGTCTCAATGTTAACCCAGAGAAGACTAAAATATGCCTGTTCAAAAGGAAGGCGAACGCACCATGTTTCCTCAATAAGACGATTTCGATATCTGACAAGGTCAAATACTTAGGTGTAATCTTGGACAGAAAACTGAATTGGAAGTGTCATATTCAGGAGCGTACTGAGAATGCTCACAGATGTTGGACACTATGTAGACGGGCTCGAC
This sequence comes from Stomoxys calcitrans, assembly GCF_963082655.1. Taxonomy (NCBI): domain Eukaryota; kingdom Metazoa; phylum Arthropoda; class Insecta; order Diptera; family Muscidae; genus Stomoxys; species Stomoxys calcitrans. The sequence goes on from NC_081553.1 coordinate 186,668,467, forward strand.
ATGGCACCTGAATCCGAGAATAGTCCAAAGGCTCTACAGGAGCGTGATTATATCAATACATACTTCCGCCTCAGTAGTTTGGTGGTCTGCTATGGAGAAAAAGTGCAACATAAGGACCATACAACAGGTTCAGAGAATATATTGTCTTGGCATGGGCGGAGCTATGAGGACCACGCCCACTAGGACACTGGAGGCTATTCTAGATATCCGACCCATTGACATAAAGGTTAAGTGTGAGGCAGCCACTGCGGCTATGAGACTTAAGGCGATGAAAGAATGGATTGAGGATGGAAGCTGCTCATACTATCGCGGTATAATCGAGGCGACGATAGGTAACCTGGAAGAAAGGGAAGAGGTTTCCGAGAACTCAGAGACTGAGATCTGTTTTAGACTGCCTGACCATAATACGGTCCTGCAGGCAGAGATCCGAGCGATCACGGAATGCGTGAAGTGGTGTGGTGCTAACGCGAGGACGTCGATTGTGAACATCTTTACCGACAGTAAAATTACATAAGGGCAATAACAACCAGGACGGTAAGGTCACGAACAGTCTTGCAGTGTAAGAAGGAGATTAACGCATTCTCTGAGGATGGCAAAATCCGCATCGTTTGGGTGCCGGTCCATAACGGAGTAAATGAAAGGCGAGACGATTTGGCGGTGAAGGCCATAAGACTGCCGTCAACAAACTTGGTTAACCCGGTTGATCGGCTGAGTTTTCTTTGTTTTTGTTCGAACAAACGTTGTCCTTGTAGCGAATAATGTGGCGGATATTGATAAACAAATAAGCGTCAAGATTCGTAAGAAAAACGTTAATTTTGCCTTTTTCATGGACATTTTTTACTAATCCCTCGATCTAAACTGTCTGAGCATGTAAAGTTTTGTTGGTGTTGTTCTAGCAGTGTGTTGTACTCCATCGGGCCAATCGGGTATGTACAACCGACTGCCATGGCTTTGTATTAAGCTCATATTAATATTTTATAATCTGTACTTACATTCTACACGTTCACGTCTCATAGATTGCCTGGACATCAATGGTGCTAATTTGATACGATAGAATTTGGAGCCTTTTTTGACACGATAACGATTTTCATCCTATAATAAATATGTTAACTATTAAAATTTGATTCGAAAGAAAATTACAAGCAAAGACCACATACCTTGCGTGCCTGACAATACTGCTTGTCAATCACACGTCCTATGGCATAATAAGGCAGCGGTATTGTAGGTTCATCACTATTGTCCGGTAAACCCAAATTTAAAGCTGCCAAACTATCGCCATGGACAAAATATAAACTGGGCGAATCTTGGACCACCATAAACTGTCCATGACGCAAGCTCCAAACCACAAACACCAAATCACCCTTGGTGCAGCCTTCTAAAACAATAAATTTATGACTAGAGCCACTTGATTGGGAATGGGGTATAACAGCTTGTTCATGAGTGGACCTGAAAGGGGGAAATGATTACATTAAAAAAAAGCATAGTTAATAAAAAAAAATGAGTATAAATGAAATTTAATTGGAAACAAGTTTGATAGACCCGGTTTTTTGAGGTTATAGTGGTAGTCTGTTTCAGATACATTTGGACAATTTGTAGTACATTGGGATGTATCGGAGCCGCAAGAGGTTAAAACATTAATGGGAAAATAGAATAGGGGTATGTCAGAGAAACATCGGATAACGGAACGAGGCTTATAAATTTCGCCGTGACAAAAAATATGGTAGAAAACCAACAGGCCAGAACCCAATTCTTGCAAATGCAAATTTTTACCCATGAACATTCCACTAAGGAACAGGGGCAAACTTCTCACATATCAATGAGTGCAGTCCGATTCAAATTTTAAGCTCAATGATAAGGGGTCTCCTTTTTTAACCTAGTCCGAAAGGCGTGTCGCAGTGCGGCACCTCTTTAGAGACAAGTTTTACATGGCATAGTCCTCACAAATGTTGCCAGCATTCGGAGGGGAAAACCACCGTTGAAAATTTTTTTCTGATGGTCTCGCCAGGATTTGAATCCAGGCGTTCAGCGTCATAGGCGGACATGCTAACCTCTGCGCTACGGTGGCCTCCACCAATTCTTACTAGTCCATTTTGACCAGCAATGTTTGGTCTTTCGGCGGTGGTTCTGCCGATTCTCACTAGTAGAAGTCTGTTTTGCCATCTGGCGGCAACGAAGTTGCACCTTAGACTGAGGTGGTTGGGACCTGTGTTACTCCACCTTTGTGATACTTCCGCTCTGTTAGGAGTTGGAGATGCAACTTGGTTGCAGGGTATATATGCCCCCACGAACTATCTACCAAGAAGAGGGTTCCTCTTTGTTAAGAAGAATTAAAGGCGCTGACGTCGGAAGAAATATAGACTGGTTATGAAATCGTTTTCAAAGAGCATCTTCAAAAGCAGCTCAGGCTTTGCTTGGTCCCAGGCTCTCAATTGATGGAAAATGGGACGGCTAAACCACTGGCTAGGAATAAACAGATGGTGAGTTTTGTTCAGGCTAATGAATTAAAGAACCCATCCCTGTGAGAGCTTCTTAGTGGAATAAGTTTTCTACCCGGCACGGGATAACTATAAGCATCACATAGGCTGGAACTTTGAGCTCCAATCTGTGTGGTGTTCTTCATCATTACGAGAATCTCATCTGAGAGCTACCGAGCGCGTCCAAAGCTTGCGGATTGTGCAATGCTCCATACGGAGTAGCTGCAACTGCAGTCGCGGACAATCTGCAGTATCGAGTGGAGAGTCTCAGTGAGAGGCCGGATGGCACCAGCTCTTGTTTAAATACTGAGTGCCTATGATGCTCGATACGACAAGACGAGTTATTGGCGCCTTTAAATAACCAATGGCCATCATGTTCCCGCGGCGATTGGTCGTAAAGACCGGAACGAGCTAGCCATCTTTAAATGCAAGTGCAAATAACAACAACTTCCCATTTATAGGCAAGGGCTAATACTGTGAGCTGCAGCGTGGTCAAGTCCCTGTGAACATGTTTTTCATGGAAAAGCACTTCACCCTGATAGGTCATTGGAGACCCAACCAATATGCCGTGAAGAATGTAAAACGAAATATAAGTGAATTTTATGGGTCAAAACTCTTTAATCGGGATATAGGTTTATATGGTAGATATATGCAAATATGGTCCCATCCGGTTGTTGTTGTAGCATTGTGTTGTACACTGAGGCGGCAGCCCTTGCCGATGAAGGACTTCATTAGGTCAATCCGGTACGTACAACCGGCTGCCTTGGAATTGCGATCTGGTTGTCGACCATACTGGGTACGGGATGACTATGAGCATCACACGGTTTGGAACTCTCTAGTTCCCATCGGTGTGGTGTCCATCGTCATCACGAGAAGCTCAGCTGAGAGCTGCCGGGCGCGTTCACAAGCGAATAGCGGATTGCGGTATCAGGTGCAGAGTTACAGCACCGGCTCTTGCTCTTGCTGGAAGTGGATAGCTTAGCTTGTCCGCCTACGACGCAGAATGCCTGGGTTCGAATCCTTGCGAGAACATCGGGAACGATGGCTATCCTCTGCCAATGCTAGCGACATCTGTGAGATATTATGCCATGTAAAAACTTCTCCACAAATAAGTTTTGCATTTCGGCACGCCGTTCGGACTCGGCTATAAAAATGACTTCCCTAATCATTGAGCTTAAACTTGAATAGGACAGCCCTCATTGATTTGTGCGATGTTTGACCCTGGTTCCAAATGCATATTTTCGTGCTTAAATACTGAGTGCCAGTGGTACTCAATATGGCAAGGCGAGTTATTGGTGCTTTTAAATAACCAAATTACCTTCCCCGCAGCGATCGGTCTTAAGGACCGGAACAAGCATGCTCACCTATAGACGAGGATCTATAGGGAAACAGCTGTTTCCCTTTATAAAGTCAGCTGTTTTTAACGAATTGCGAAACGTGTGGCAGAAAGAGAAAAAAAACAGTGATCTATGACGTAAGACTAGTCCGATCTAGACAATCTAGGAACTTAAACTGCCTAAAAAATGTCAGCTCAATGTCTAAATTTGTAAGAATATAGCGTGAATACAATAGACAGACGAACAGACGTGCATGCTTAAATCGTTTTAGAATTTTAGGCAAACCCTTAGTCTGTATAAGATCGAAAATGCATATACCGATGTATTGCAAATGGAATAGCCAAAAAGACAGACAAACATAAACAATATTTGTGTTACGTATATATTTGTTCTTACCCCCTCAGAGCAGCAACTGATGTTTCCATCTCTAAGCGTTTCGATTTTTCTTGATTTAGTTCCTCCTCTAGACGACATTTGTCACGATGCAAATAATCGATTTTCTCCTTTAGCCAACTGTTGCCTTCCTCATTGGTGAGCGCATCCAGGCGCGTTTTTAGTTGGTAATTTTCTTTAGTTAACATGAGATCTTTTTCACGCAATTGTTCCAATTGCCTTTCTTTTTCCTCGAGCATTTGCTTAAGGACAGTAACGTTAGCCATCACAGATTCTGAATTTAATGGGAATATTTTCGCCATTTCAATGGCGGCCGCTATGGCTCTCTCTTTTTCAGCTTCCAACTCCATGCGCAATTGTTTTAAAACGCTCTCGTGCTGTGTCTTGTCAATGACATGCTGCTGTTCCAATGACGATCGTTCACTTGTTGTGGGCGCATCCAAGTTCTGATCAGAGGGATATTTTTCCATTGATGTCATAAGCTTAAAACGCTGACGCAGTGATTCTATTTCAGTTTTATGTTCATGTATAAGTTTTTCCCGTGCTTCAGACACAGCCTGATTTCGTTCCGCATCAACAAATTTCAATTTCTCACGCAACTCTTCTAATTGAGCCTCCAGAGTGGCACATTTTATGCGCATTGTGGCCATCTCACGATTCTGTTCTCTCTCCGCTTGCAATTCGGCACTGCGCTTCTCCAGCTCCTTTGCCAGCATCAACATATCCTGTTCGCCTTTTTCCATTTCTCTGGAGATTTCTTGTTCTCTGGCCTCGCATTGCATTCGTATGACATTCCATTTGTCGTTTAGATTTTGCAATTCGGAGTGCAGATCCTCTTTTTGTGTCATTGTCTCCTCGCGGAAAGTCTGCAGGTTAGTTCTAGCCAATTGTATACAGTCCAAAGCCAATTTAGACATTGCCCCTAACATAGCCCTCATACGTATAACTTCCACTCGGAGTGTTTCTGCGTTCTCCTCCGTTAGGGTTTCTGCACTTTGCATAAGTATTTCATCGGTTATGGTACTCTTGGCTATTGTTTGTAGCTGGAATTGATTTTCCGTTGTTGAAGTGGCCACCGATTGCTGGTTGCTGAGTGCGGTCACCTGCTCAAACTCGGTTTCAGTGTCAGTTTCCGACTCATCGCCGCCCGCGGCCGTAGCATCCGCTTTACGCAGCTCATTTACGCGAGGATTGGTCAACATTTTCCCACTCGTCTGCATGGCAGAGACTTTGCAGGAGGAGGTTGCGTTAGTTTGTTCTACGTCCTCTGCCGAAAGTAGCTTCAAGCAATCGTGCATTTCGGACTCGTTTTGCTTTTGTTTGAGCAATTCTTCAAATCGTTCCCGCTGATGCGTTCCCGAACGAGAAACAAAAAAATATATCACAGGTTCCATGTCGGGTAACTGTATCTGCGAGGCCATTTCGGGTAAATGTGTTGTAAGAACATCTATATCGGATTTGGTGATGTTGGGAAGACGTGCATCAAACACCAGCGGATACTCATTGGCAAAGGCCGGTGGCATGTCTGTCATGCCAGGAAATAAAATATTGAGAAAGTGCCCCTCAAAGTTCACATTAAACTGTTGGCGTCTCTTCATTTCCTCACTGTGGATGCCATCGAAATCTTCCGCCAACTTTGAGGCCCACAAGCGAAACTCAGAGGAAAATATTTTGCGTCGCATAACCTCCGTTACGGCGGCCACATACATATTTGGCGCCTGATGGATCTGATCTATGATGTGTATATGGCGCTCAGCTCTCCGCAGGCACCGCAAATAAAACAGCAGGCGGTTGTCGAATTCACTCATGGCATTTTCGATGTACACAATGCGTTTCAGGCGGGCATACAGGTTCGATCCCAATTCGTCCTTTGCCTTGGCTATACACCTACGATGATCCCGAATCTTTTGGTGATTCTGTAACATAACCAATAGCTGAGATTGATGCGAGGCACATAGATCGGGTAAAATTGAAGCATCTCTGAGGTTAATGGCCCTGTTTTGATTTTGCTGGAAGGCTGTGGACAGTTCACGCTGATCCTTGACCATACTTTTTATTTTATATTTGAACTCTTCCAGTTTGCAAAGACGTTCCCCCAAGCCCTTGATTTCCTTGACATCTCCCTGCTCGGCAAGTTTAATTATGTTCTGTACTTCGTGTTTTAACTTTTCGTATACGTCCTCGTTGAAAGTGCCCAGACCTTGGACACACTCATCAGACATGGTCTTCAAGGCGTTGTGATTTTCTTTGGAAGTAATCCATTGTAGGAGATTAAGCCTGCGTGCCGTGGAAGATGTCGATGTCTGGGAGGTTTGCGAAATACGCTCCTCATTGGAGTCTGTGCCCATCTTCAACTTCTTGTTGGGCGAAGTAGAAGTGGATGAAGTAGATTTGTCATCTCGATTATCGGAGGAGCTTCCACCAGTCGCACTTTCTCCCACATTTGCGTTTTCCACAGGCTTCTGAACACCGGACACTGTATCCTCTGCCGATGCTGCTCCATCTGCATCTGGATTAGCACCAGCCAATAATACAGACTCTTGGGCGTTCGTTGAACGTGAGAAAACATCATCGTTTTCTAAGAACTCATCGAAACCATGAAAGTCTGCCTCAGCCAAAGGCATCAGCCCTGGCAATATAGGAATGCGCGATAGCTTTGTTAAATCATCGGCAAAATTCCTCAGTAACTCCAGATAGGAGGATCTCTTCTTTAAATGCGTATCAAAGGCCTCGCAGAAAGTACGAAATCGCTGTCGAAACTCCTCGGTTAAATCTTCCATATTGGCCACTACCGCCGACCATCCCTGCTGTTGTAAATGTTGCTCATGTACGAGACGCTCGCACATGCGTTCCTCATCTCTGGCCAAATCATGCATGCGTGACGCTATCTGCGCCCGTTTCACCACAGTATCATATACCGGCGGCAGTTCAAGGCTACGCTCTACTTGCTCGCGCAAATCCAAATCCGCTTCCACAGGAGGCATAATGGGTGGCAATTTGACATCGCCCGTTAAAAACATATAAATAGGATTTGTATCCGTGCCGGCTGAGTAATAAGAGACCTGTGTGGAAGATGTTAACATTTCACCACCACTCACCAGCAGGACTATATTCACAGCTGGTATGCCATGCAGGCGTTCAATGGTGTCTTTTAGATTCTCAACGGACGACAGGGCGACCGTCATATCGAAATTCAGCATGCGACCCACGTCGACATGAAAAACGTACAACATCTTGATGTTGTTACTGTTGTTGTGTGGTAGAGGAGGCTATCTTTAAAGTTAAAATTGTGCTTATTTTTAAAATCCAGCTTTCCTAAGGCTTATTTTAGCTGTGGTTGTTGTTGTTGTTGTTCTTGTCGTAGAACATCAACAAATATAGAAGTATGACTTTGAAGAAAGCCAGTTTGGGGTTTGTTGTTGTTGCTATTGTGTTGGATAGGTGTTTGGCAGTGTTGCTTCCTTGCTCTATTCTCTTTTTGTAGTTGTTGTAGGTATTCCAAACATCCTTAATGACGGACTTGAAGTACCGCTTTAGACAGTCGTTTCATTTAGTGGATTTTATCGCTCTCTCTTCACTCCGAGGAAATAACGTGGTTGTAACTGTTGATTTAAATTTAGTTACGTTAAGTTTTAAAATCTGAAAAAAGAGCAGAAAAAATAGGCTACTGTTAAGAATGTATCAATACTTTTATTGATTAGCGCTACATATCAAATAAAATCAAAAAAATTAAATGAAAAAAAAATTTGACACATTTGAATCGAATATATACGAGAACATTTCTTGTTACGAACTACATTGGCATTCAAGTTTACGAGGAACTGGAAGGGTGGTTGGAATATTTTTCATGTTTCCCATATAACTGGCTATATATTGAGATGTATATTTAAGTAGCCTATTGTCTTGTGAACAGGGTTTTGGGATAAGTTGGGCTCCACAAACATACTCTTCTCCCAATTACCTCTTTATTGAACCCCTTATTAAGCCGCATATTACTTCAGTCAGTGCCGCATATTACTTCAGTCAGTGCCGCATTCTTCGCATACAGAGCAACCTTGCAGTCAGCCCCGAGACGGGACACCACACGCGCTGGAACTTTGAGTTCCCATTAGTGCGGTGTTCATCGTTATCACGAGAAGCGCTTCCGCAGGTTGCGGATGGTGGAATGCTCCATACGGAGTGAATGTAATGTAATTCAGGGGTGCACAAAACTAAAATTTTCTTTACACCAGCGTTAATGCTCAATTCACACATATTCCTATTATTCTCTTGGCTTCAGTCGTTGTTGAGGCCCGAACTAATGAACACGCGCATGGGTGTACGCCAGAGAACAGATTGCTACCATGCGATTTTACAACACATTCATATTTTGGTTGCTTTTGGCTTGCCTTCATTCAGTAGGAAGTAATGCTGTTGCTTTCAATTCATCACACTAAAAATAAGAGATGATTCGCACCATTCGCTCAGTATTCGTTGACATTTTGGTATGGTGCGAAACATAGAGCTAGAAATTTTTAAAAAAATTAAAACTCCCTTACCTGGACAGCACTGTCCAAAATCAAAAGTGGAATGATTAGGACAATATGGAACTCAAATGAAAGGTATTTGAGAGATGAGTACGAATATTACATTAAAAATTGGGTTCAAGTACCTAGGGGGCCGGACCAAACCCAAAACTGTCCCAAACCTAAAACCACCCTAATAGGCATTTTGGACGATAATGCCCATATGGGACTACAATGAAAGGTTTTTAGGAGTAGACTTCGAATATAACATTAAAAATGAGTTCCACGAAATTAGGGCCGTCCCAACCTCCTAAACCAGCCCCAAATCGTAATATTAGCTGATATCATAATATTAGCTGATATTAGGCCCTCGAACCACCCCAAATACGTCAACTGACCAATCATGACAATGTGTTGATCAAGTGATGTATATTTGAAGTAGAATGCGAACGTAACATACACAATCTGAAATTTTCAGAAATTTGTGTAAGTTGGCCTGCTATATAATTTGATAATATCGGAAGGGAAGTAACCTCCCCTATAAGCTGACCGACCCCAAAAGACACTTACGAATAGGAAATTTTAAGACCATGGTAATATGGGGTTCAAAGGAAAGCAATTTTGAAGTAGAACATGAATTTGGTATCCGCTTTTTGGGCCAAAAAACTTACTTGGCAACATGGGGTTGGGGCTGGGACGGGTTCCCACCTCTTGGCACCAGAGTTGGAAACCAAATTCATGTTATACTTCCAATTGCCTTTCTTTTGAGTCTCATATTGCCAAGATCGATAAATATGCCAGGCTTGTGGAGGGTTTTGAGGGTGTGGCGGCCATATAGACACTTGATACTGAAAAAAGATATCAGTTTCATGCTCTGCTTTCTAATGCCTTTCATTTGAGTACCATATTGTATGCCAGGTCTGTATGCCTGTTTTTAAGGGGTTTTTGAAGAATGGCGGCCCCCCTAGAAAATTTGACAAAAAATTTTAATACCATACTCGTATTCTATTCTCCAAAAATTTTCATTTGGGTCCCCTATTGCCATTTTCGACCAATATGGGTGTTTAAGGTAGGGAAGGCTGCCTAAGTTATTGGACCCAATTTTAAATATCATTTTCGTACTCTACTCCCAAGTACCCTTCATTTGAGGGAGGGTCCGCCCTCTTTCCGATATCAAAAAATTATATAGCCTCATGCTCCTTTTAGATCAACTTACACAATCTGTGACAAACAAATTTACAAACACTCATGGTGGTGGGAAATTAACAATGTATTTAAAAATTTTCCCTTTAAAAGTTATAAGGCTTTATTCAATCAGCACTAAAATGATTCACACCATTCGCTGCATATTTGACAATATGCATTATTTTTACGAATGGATTTATAGGCAATGAAAATGGCATTCAAGCTGTTCTCTGATGTTAGCATCATTTTCTGTTTTCAACTTAAAAAAATGTTTTCTCCCGATTTAACGTTCGTTTGTTACCAACAAAACAACGTATTTGTAAATTCTTTATTATTTTTGTTTCTGATCCATATTTTGGTATAAGCTCAATGAGCCATAGATAAGAGTTTATTTTTTCTGTTTCTTTTGTGAATGCATAGTTCAATTATTGTATATTCCATTGAAAGCGTCACAAATGTTATTAAAGAATTCATTTCGGTATACGAATGTGAATTTGCAAACCCTGAATCTGCCATCTGCTAATATGCCCAATGAAGAGATAGCAAACAGCTGATCGCAATACGAAATTTTGCCTGTCAAACGTGTTTTTTGTTGGCATATCTAATTTATACGCATTATTGTGCATATTTGGCATTTTACTGAATGGAATATATGAGATCACACTTAAATAGGTATTTATATGTATGTTTGTACACAAATATCAATCGAAGCTCATTTGGCTGTTAAAATGAAGTTATGGGCTTTTCAAGGTACATCGCTTGATCGCCTCTGCAGAGAGAGAGGGGGAAAGAAGGTTTTTATATCAGAAGAAGAAGGTATGTTACGTTTTACAATTTGCATTCATAACTACATTTTTATTTACGTATTGTTTTTATCTCATTTTATTATTTGTTATTGTTTTGAATAACCGATTAGGCAAAAACAACAAAACTTTTTATATGCATTTGCATATTATGCAGATATTTTTTTTTTCATTTTTTCTTCATGAGCGTAGCTTGTTTTATTTATGGGCATGACTTAATGAAAGTAGAATTGTTTGTAATATCTGAGAACAAAAGCAGGAGAAACCTCTAAAAATAAGATGTAATAATATAAAGGCTGATAAGGCAAAAAGAAAAAAAAAAACAACCTTCTCCAAAAATGAAAAAAACGAATTTAGCTACATAAATTATTTTTTTTAAGTGAAATTATTTATTAAATAACGCCAATGTAATGTGTATGGTATGGTAGGCATGTATATGTATATCTCTACTTATATTAAAATCTAAAGATTAAATTATTTCCCTATGTTTTATTTCCAAGAACGTGTGTTTTTTGCGCATTGGTTTTTTGATTTTCAACTATTTATGTACATACTCACATACACTTATATCTACATGTGAATACGAAAACTATGAAAAGAAGCAGCAAAACAAAAAAAATAATCATAACAAAACTTCGGCACACACGCTCGCCTCACATCCAAGTAATTGTTTTGTCTGGCCGCAACAAATTCGCATGAATTCTCTTTATAAAACAACCAATCGTACCCGCTATTGGTCTCTCTCTCTCTCTCTTTCCCGGTTCTCTCCATCCTTAATGTCATCTACAAGCACTTGCTCTGAATAGAGATGAAATAAATCCGCAGTTTATTAAAAAATAACACAAAATGTAAAACAATAATAAATGCCACACTATTGTTTACTGTAACCAATGCTCTCGTGAATGCTTAGGATAGGTAGTCCACTACCAACTATGCATCACATAGAAGAACGCAAAATACAACGGTGGGTAAATTGTTTACTTCGTTAATATACGTATATACATAGATATGGGTATGTACATGTGGACTATCTCTACATAGAACTATGAACATCCAAACGTAGCTACTATTAGTTCTCTAAGGTGTTTGCACTATTAAGCAATCATTGGGAAATTTCATCACCCTTCAAGAATCTTTAGTTCAATTAGTTCTCTGTGGTGTTTGCACAACACCAAGCAGTCATTGGGAAATTGCATCACCCTTCAAGAAATTACAATAAAGTAAAAATTGCCTAGACTATATATGGAATCGAATTAGAATATTCCAACTTATTGGAAAATGTCTACTAAACACTAAAGGCCAAAACAGAATGAGCTTTGTTTCAAAGTGTCGCTTTGTAAAAATGCAACCTTGCACACAAATTCCACAAAATCAACGCGGCATGGCTGAAGTAGGAAAGTTGGCTCACTTGTCCAACAGCATTGAAATCAACTATGCAACCCTGTGGCAATAGTGGCTGCCAAATTTCTGGATACTTCCTTATTGGCGTTCTAGTTTTTATTTGCATTATCAAGTGTAGCAGCCACAGGATCAAAAGATTTATGATTATAAACGTGTAAATTATAAATTAAAACAATTAAAATGTGAAAAAGGAATAAAATGTGAACAAATTTTAAAATCCAAACCAAGCATTTGACCAAGGCGGATTTAAAAAGGTGGTCTCATGCAAACAGCTGTTAACAGCCGCCTATATTTGACGGTATGAAGATGTCAGATTTTTGTTTTCATTCTCTTTGTTGTTTTCTTCTTTCTCGCATCTTCTCAGCTCATGCACACACACGCACACAAATTTCTTTGCGTGTGTTGGCAAAACGTCGATCAGCTTGATGGCAGATTGCATTTTATCATTTGTGGTTGTTGTACAAATGAGACCACCTTTAATTATTTCGCCATGGTGTTCTGGCAAAGACTAGAGTCCTTCGAATTTCGCAATAATTTAATGGGAATTAATTTAATGGGAATGAATTAATTTTTTCTTATATTAAGGCACTTTCAGCTTAGCTGAAGTAACATTTCCCATGGAAAAACTTAAAATTAACATTACAATTTTGAAATTAACATTGAACTTACGTTTTTTTATGTAGAAGATAATTCACCCATGGTACAATTAAGAGATAGCGCCATTAGCACAATAACAAAAATATCTACCCCCTAAGAAACGACCTTGATTGGCAAATGGTATAAATGCAAATGTTTAAGTGGTTTTAGAAATAAACGTTCTTTTACAATACATCCTTTTCAAAGTTGTATTTACATCATTATAACACTTTTTTTGCATATGTGTGGAAAATCAGATCAAATAAAATATCCTTTTAAGGTTTTAGAAAAATATCACATCTGTGATATCAAGCCTTTGACATTTAGATTTACTTCCATTCCTTTGCACTTCTTTAGTTTGGTCACAAAAATAATTTCATTTTGTTGTTGGTTTAACCAGCTTAGACCAATTTGTTTTTATTTCTTGCTTCTATTTTAAAACAAAACAACAAAAACACTTTGAAGAGTCTCAACATTTGTGGTGTGTTAAATGTATCAAGGGGCGGGCTGCAATGATCGCGATTTCGGCCTTTACCAGAGGCCTCGTCAGACTGCTATGCCACCCAGGATGCACTTATAAGGTGAAGTCATGCGAACAGCTGAGTACAATTTTTTTTGTATTGATTTTGTAGTAAATGTAAACGTCAAAGTCTTGATAACACAGATGTGATTTTTTTCTATAATTTTAAAAAGGTGTTCTATTTTATCCAATATTCCACACATAAGTAAGAAAACAGTGTTATAATGATGAAAATACAAATATAAAACACATTTGAAGAAGATAAGTTGTAAAACATTGTTTATTTCTAAAACCAATTTGATATTTAAATTTACTTCATTTGCCACTCAAAGTAGTTTCGTTTGGGGTAGATTTTTGTTGTTGTGCTAATGACGCTACCTCTTAATTGTACCATGTATGCCACCGAAACATTTAGCTTACTGCAAAATCAAAACAAAAATAAAAAAATTGTACTCAGCTGTTCGCATGACCTCATCTTATTAGTGTATCTTGAAATAAACGTTGTTTTACAATTTATCTTCTTCAAATGTGTTTTTACATCATTATAACACTTTTTTGTGGCTTATGTGTGGAATATCGAATCAAATATTTAAAACATCATTTAAGGATCTTAGAACGGAATCACTTCTGTGTTAACAAGCATTTGACATTCAGATTTATTGCAAAATCAAAATAAAAATAAAAAAAAATTGTACTCAGCTGTTAGCATGACCTCACCTTATAGGTGCATCATGTTATTCACCATAGATGAATTAACGTTCTACTTTGGAAATGTGTGACGTTTGCCTGTAGAAAGTTTAATTGAAGCTGTCGTTATTAATTATTTCTATGAAAACGCTTTAGCCAGATTGAATTTCCAAATTAAAGCTTCTCTATTGAAAAATTTATTCAGAACGGCTGAATTAATTATTTTCTATAAAATGTTTGTTCAGCTTAACCGAATAACTTATTCTATGTAAAATAACTCTATGGCCAAAATTAACTTATTTCTATGTAAAAGCTTATTGAGCATGGCTAAACTAATATTTTCCTATGTCAAAAATTATTATTAACTATGGTAAAGATTATTCAACGTAGCTGAATTAAAGATTTCCTATGGAACGGCTTATTCATTTCCATTTTTCAATGTTAGAAGCTTATTCAGCATGACTGAATTAACTTTCCTATTTCAGTCAGGTCATAATAAGATTTTCCTATGTAAAAACTTGTGATGAATACGTGTACTTAATTTTTTGGCTGTTGGGGGTGAAAATTGTTGCGCAAGGTAAACTATGCCGCTAAAAACCAACGCAAAACTTGCCCATATACATATGACCATATAATTTAGTCCCCATATTAACAGATTGCCGGATTTGAATTTTTAAGCCTATAATCGCCCTTATTTTTATCCGATTAAGTTGAAATTTGGTACGTGAAGTACACACATGGGGTCAAATGTCTCCATGTTGGGTCGGTCTATCAGTAGAGATAACACTGGAACCGTCAATCATTTTCCGAATTAAATCCTCCAAAATTTTTAGCAAAATTTGGGGGAGTGGGTTCCCAGTATTCGGTCCATTGGTATTTCTTTTAGTTCCACTGGATAGTAGTATTAAAAACATGTCCAATATAAGACAAATTTGCTCCAACGACAACATAGTAAGTAGAGTTTTGTTTTTACTATAAAATTTTTAAATAACGCAGAGAAAATGGCACACAATTTCTGTTAGTATAAATGTATGTTTGATGAGAATATTAAATTTATTCTTATTCACTCACCCGATCGATCGATAGGTTTTAGCAAACTGACAACTATGTGGTTTACAAATCCCCGACGGTTACGAAAAACTCACTTTTTGAGAGGGAATTTCTTTGTTATAATTGAGTGTTACGATGACATCCGCACATTTGCTACTGCACATACATACATACATAACTACAAAATAAAGAGTAGTAGTGGGCATATGTGTGCAGCAACCTTTTTATGTCATAGACGTTGTTGCAACTCTTCTCATTTTGTGTGTGCGTGTAAGGTTTTTATGAGATCCTTTGTTGTCTCGTGGTCTTGACGAAATTTCAACATGTGGGGAAATTGTCTCTCACCAACGTAAATAAACCGCACATTTCAGGCGATAAAATACATAACCGTCATGTTTAAGGTATACTCCCGCGTTGTACCTGAATAAGGCAAACGGCATAGCTGAAAGGCAGGATTGTTGTTGTAGCTATTTATTTAAATGACTTTAAAAGAATTTCATAAGATTTTTAATTTGGTATTTTGAGAAATATGTACTATATGCTTCTTTTTGAATTGCCCTTTATTGTATTTCTTTTTTTGTCAAATAGGTATGACTAATAATTTTCTTGCAGGTATAGATTATTAAACACGTTTATATATGTACCTACTACACACTCGCCAAGTACAAAAATATTTGGTTTGATTTTTGACACATTAGTTGATAACACTGATGTTATTGCACATCTGCTGTCCTCAATGTGGAAAAACAAAAACAAACAATATTAACTCAACCCGCCCGCCATTGATAAATATTATTAGAAAATATTAGTAAAAAATAATTTTCTGCTATTCAAAGCAATAATAAATAATATTTTCAGGGTAGGATTAGAGATACATAAACTTAACCCATTCTTCTTAATCAGTTAAAAATCAGTTTTGGTGCTAATATGGTAATGCGCACAGATCACACTGATTTTGAAAGCATCTATTGACGAGGACTGGGAAATCTGATTGACTGAACAGAATACTCAGCCTTAAGCTGAGTATTCTGTTCAGTTTTTAGAGCGGAATGCTGTCAAACTCCACATAAAAAAAAAACGTCGGCGAAATGTTGACTGAAAATCGGCAGAAAAGTTGTACTCTGTTTATAGTGAGGTAAATGGCAAAAAACTATTATATTGGCAACATTTGAAACTATTGCCGGCATCATTTTAGTTTGTTTCATTGGAATCGTATTGCTTTATTTATTTGAGAAAAAATATATAAAATAGAGAAAACAATAAGTGCCGATAAAGAAACGTGTTTTGGTATGAAAACAAAAACATTTGATTGCTGTCGAATTTCGCTCGCGAAACAATTACAAATTTCAGCGGCTATTCCGAAAGCAGAATAGAATACCAACCTTTGGGTTCATTTTACGATTCCGCGACATGTCGGCTTCCCGAAGTGAAAGAACCTTCCGAGCTAACAAGCTACGAGTAATACAGGTTAGTCTGCATAAAGTCTCTATGGTTATCCATTTTAGAAAGATTTTGAAAAAAACGGAAAGTAGTATCCATATGCATTGATTACTCATTGTTCATTTCAGTTTGTCTCTACAAATATTTTGTATGTCTACTATAATGATGCAACGGTCACTATTATAATTTTTTGTAGAAGTCATGTTTGCATGTCAACCAATTCCTGCTTGTTGGCTATTTATTAAAATCATCTATCAATCCATCATGTTATCTGTAAGGCAAACATTCATATTAACCATCAGCGATAAAAGTGAAAGTTGATTGCAGAACAATCCACAATCTATACAAAAAGCTGTGCTGCAAGAGAAACATACGAAATATGTTTAGTAGTAAAGATAAAACTAGTTTTTCCTATTTGTTTTACACTTCTCATGGAAAAGGTCAAAAACTAGCTAAACACATACTTAGTGTGCTTGTGTCGCATAGGTGTTACAAGATTTGATCTTTGATTGAAAAGATGGACACAGTTTATCTTATTTCGTGGAAATAGCTGGTAAAAACAAAAGAAACTTGAAAACCAGTTTAGGAGCGACGTAAAACCTAAGTAGAAACAGCATGAAATTTGCCAGGGCCAAACTTTAGTAAACCCGTGAACACCTACGAAGTAAGAACAAGTCGATGGCCAAGAAAGTGAGGAATGCTTATCAACTGGCTCAATTGAAGAACGGTTCCTCGACACGAGAGAACATACCGTACTTTGGAGAAGAAATCGAATCTGCTAGTTCATTTCGTGTGACTTTATATCCAAGAAGTTAAATGTTGCAGTCAGTGTCTCAGAACCAGTTTGGACTGAGCTATGGTAATCTGGGTGTGAACCAGAATCTAACTGGTCGCGACAAATATCTGTTGCAGACTAGAGGAGTCCCCTGTCATACATCGTCATACATACATTTTATACACTCCACTATAGGATGGGGTTATAGTAATTTCGTCACCTCAAATATTCGTCTAAGATCCCATAAAATATATATGTATATATTCTTGATCATTATGATAATAAGCGCAATTACCACATGATTTAAAATTTTGCACGTAGTATTTTTGTATGACTTCCAACAACTATACCAAGTATAGTTCAAATCGGTTCATAACCTTATATACCCTATTGCGACCAGGGACCACATGACACATCACCTGTTTAACTGCCCAGCCAGAGCCCATCGACTCAGACCCAGATCACTCTGGACGTACCCCATCATTGTCGCAGAGTTCTTGGTTCTGGATACTCAACAGAATAAAGCAGACAAAGTTAGAACACAACAAACTGGTACAACAACCAATTTATTGACAATTCTACGGCAGCCAGTTGTACGTATCGGATCGACCCGATGGAGTTCTTCATCGGCAAAGACTGTCATTGAAAACAGCTGATTTTATAAAGGGACAACATAAACCTCAAATTCGTGTTCAGGGAGTTTTACCTATGTGAACCATGTTGCATCGAAATCGAAGGTGCAACTTTCCGCAACAATTTTACTTTAACATTGGCATATTTTCAATTATAATTTTAAATGATGCAATAAAAAAATTAATTGGATTTTTCGGAAATTTCAATCATTTGTTTAATTGGATCAATTAAAAAATTAATTGAACATTTCAAAAATTTCAATCATTTTTTAATCGGTCAATTAAAAAATTAATTGGAAATTTCAAAACATTTCAATAATTTTTTGGTTGATTAAGCATTTTTTTTAATGATATATTTTTCAATCACCTTTTTCAAAAAAATTTAATTAATATTATGATTTTTATGATTAATTTCGTGGTTGAAGCCGATTTTTATTTTTTTATGTGTAGAATTCAAATCCAATGTTTGCATTGGGAACCAAGAGGTTTCCTCCGGTGGTCCGTAACACGCCCAAAATAAAATCCCAAAAGAACTTGTAAGAATCTCCAAATGGTTGGTCCAATTGGGACAATATGGGTCTATTATTCAAAATTGGGACCAAGAGTGTGGGAGGTCGCCCCACCAAAAAAAAAAAAAAAAAATCGCCCAATCGGATATGTAGGTCAACTGGAACAAGTTACGATAGTATTCAAATGAAATGTCTATGTTAGTAGAGCGCAAATCTGATATCAATGTTTTGGTAGACGTATCTGGAGGACCTTACCACACGAAGGCGAAATATTTTCGTCCTATTAGTCTGCCATCCTTCATGCTGAAAACTCTAGATGAGCACTACAAAACTATGTGGCCTAATCTAAAGAGGTCTAGAGCAGACGTCTCAGACACTGTGTCCGTCATGACAGATCACTGCCTGATCGAAAAACATGCTGACAGACTGAAGGTTGTCAGCAGAAGCTGTGAGGACATCGAGGAAGAAGAGACTATAAAACATCTGCTGGGTGTCAGTTCCGCAATAGCAGTCAGAAGGATTTCTACTTTAGGTTTTCAATCTTCTGAGAACTTTTCTAATTTAGCGGATGTGAACATTCGCAAGTTGCTGGGCTTTCTAAAGCGATCTGGGTGGTTCAACCGTACATAGATATAAAACACATTTAGATTGTAGACTTTAATAAATACTGCAACCTATTTAATATTGAAATGTTTAATGACATGCCTTCCTGAAGAAAAGAACATAGGAAAAGGCATATACGCTTCGACCCACTAAAATATATTTGGTTTTTATTTACCCATCTAACGATTGAATTTTAAATAAGTCAACAGCCACTTTTATGAACTTGAAATTTGACTTAATTTTGCATTTCCTCTATTCGTCATAATCACGTTTTTATTTTAAAGCCCTAGGGTGAGTTGTCTCAGCTATATGGTAATAGAAAAATAGAATATAACAATCAACGAATTCAAAAATACCAAAAATGTGAAGCTACTTTTGTACTCAAGAAAAATGATTCAACGTTTTTTTAATAGTATGCAAAAAAAAAACTTTAAAATTATTTTTTGACTTTGTCAGATTCATGGATGATGTGCATATGTCGGCAAAATTAAACCGAGAAAATTGCGTACTCGAAGTTTGTGTTGTTCTCCTTGTTAATATGATCGATTGTTAAATAGTGGGTGATGGATATTTAGTTACGATTCTAAGTGAATTTAACATGACAAAGTTCAGGTGACTCTGAGTTTCTCCTTCATCGCAATTTTGGACACTGATCTCCCAGTGTCCTTTGGGATAGTTACCTTTAACGGCCATTAAAGGTTGTGAGCTAAAATGTGCCCGCCCTTGTACGAATTAAGGAACATGATTTGCGTTTGTCTCTGTTCTTTAATGACATATCCAAACTCTATACACAATAATATGCCGGAGGAGGTTTTAGAAAAGTACAAGCCTGATGATCCGCCATATTTGTCCTAGTTAAAGGATATTTTGGGACTAAGGCCTTTCGACAGCCCACATTTGGAACGGGCATCTTTGTACATAAAGCCATGGTGGTCACAGTACCCTGCTACTGAAGCCTGAAAAGGACCCGAGTAAGGGGTAGTCGTACAGACCCATCTGCCTTCTCTCACCAATAGACAAGACTACTTCCCCGAGCATCGATAAAGAATTTCTATTCGCCGAACTTCAGCATGGATTTAAAGACAGCATAGCACAACAACTGCTTTGCATGCCATCACCGTACACACTTGCCGTAGCTTCAAACGGCTCGGGCCAAGCCATTGGACGGTTCTCGTGGGCACTGGACCTATCAAAAGCATTCGACACGGTCAGCCATGCCAAACTATTAGGGGACATCGCTGCACGAGATGTCTGTGAGCACCACACGTGTTGGAACTCTGAGCTCCGGTTTGTGTGGTGTTCATCGTCATTACGAGAAGCTCATTTGAGAGCTACCGAGCGCGTCCACAGCTTGCGGATAGTGGAATTCTTCACATACAGAGTAACTGCAATTGCAGTCGCGGACAATCAGCGATATCAAGTGGAAAGCCGAATTAAGAGGCCGGACGGCATCGGCTCTTGCTTAAAAACTGAGTGCCTATGATATTCGATATGACAAGGCGAGTTGTTGGTGCCTTTAAAAAGCCAAATGACCACCATGTTCCCGCAGCGATTGGTCCTTTGGAACGGAACGAGCTTTTCTTCGATGGGCCTTGACGAGGATCGCTAAATGACCATATTCGACCTAGTTAAATGGTTCTTGGGGATTAAAAGCTAATTAGGCCGGATAGAGCATCTCGAGTCTTGTACACTGTCAAATTTGGAAGGGCTATCTTTTTTCCATGGAGGAAACCGTAGCGCAGAGGTTAGCGTGTATGCCTATGATTTTTTCAGAAAAAATTTTCAACGGTGGTTTTCCCCTCCGAGTGCTGGCGACATTTGTGATATCCTATGCCATTTTCTCCAAAGATGTGTCATACTGTTGGGATTCAGCTATATAAAGGAGGTCACTTATCATGGAGCTTAAACTTGTATCGGAACTCATTAACTGTGTTGTATTTTAATGCTATATAGTGCAGTGCAATAAAATTTGTATGAAAATTACATCTATCCAGGACAACGAAGTTCTGGATAAATTACCAATGCAGGCTTATATAGAACATCTGTTGTCTGGATTGTTACGATATGTTTCTCGGAAATAAGTGTGGCCACTTGCAAAAATTTACCCCTATTGTGAATGGTAAGACAATTAAAACCAGAACCAAATCTTAATAATCTTATGTAAAATCGGTGCGGCAGTGATAGCATGTGTAGGGCATGCGGGGAAGATGATGAGACGTTGGAGAATTTCCTATGTCATTGCCCGGCTTTCCCGCCTAACAGATACAATACCAGACACGAACAAACTAAGGGGCGTGGCATGGAAAACAATTAAGGATTTTGTAAGTTGCACGGAATTCCTAACATAGATTTTCGTTGCGAGATTACTTTTGTGTATTTAGAGCGCACTACAAACCGATTACTGGCTTAGGTGAATGTCCATAGTGGCATGGGGCGGATTAATATCCGCACCCTCTTTTCAACCTAACCTAACCAAAATCTTAATAAATTTTATTTGACTGCTATGTCCACATATGTTTTTCAAATTTTAGTTAAAAATTTTACAAATATTTGCACTTTTTTCCTCGTATTGTGTTAACAGGATGGCAAATGGCGTTACCATCTCATGGCAAACTAATAGGGGCTCAATTACCGCATACGTGAACGTGTAAAATCGTTCGAAATCACTCTATTGTGAATTATGTATCTTTTTATTGGATGGGAATTATTAAAAACTAAGAACGCGAATGTTGAAAGACTTTGACATAAAAATTTATTTATAAGTGTTTTAAATTCCATTAAATACGAGTTAAAATTTCATACGATACAAAAACGCACTCGATCACGTATGCGTTAATTCGTCTCCAGACTTGCACTGGAAATTTTTTGCGTTTTATTTTTGCTCTTTACGGCTTGTCTACCCAGTACGAAAATAAAACACTACAATTGATGTGAGAATTTTCCCCTGTTCCTTAATGGAACGTTCGAGGTCAAATCTGTATCTTTTCCATGTTGCCATGGTGACCGCATTTCTCTCCAAGAGCAAACTCGTTCACGGTGTTTCTCACTCCAAATGACGTTATAGGTACTTACGAATGCAGACGGGGTATTGTGTGAAGTGTTTGAGAGAAAGACCCTTTTATAAATGTATTGACTATTTTGTGTTGATGGAGAGTAATGTGGTTGCTTAAACCACGAGTTTTATGACGACGTCGACATAGTGAGACGTATTATAACAAAAAAATTTCCAGAATGAATGAAGAAGCCCCAGCTAAGAATTAATTTGAATAAGGGCCTGGTGGTAATCGAAGAATCGGAAGACCACAAATCCCATGGACGCACAGAAGATCGTGGCGGCTGGAAGTCTATAATGAGTTTGGCTAATGGTTTGTGACAGCCAACTAAATAGATAAGTACGGTATTAGGTCAATATTTTAACATGTTATAAAAGAAGTTTGATAAGCCGCAGAGTACAAAAACGACCATGTACTGCAATTCAAATCTTTTTGAATGACACAACCTATTATTCACCTTGCTTATGCTAATTGATGAATTGCTTAGCATCAAGGTAAAATAATTTGTAAAAGGCAGTGACCCTCGTTAGTTTTTGTATACCACCATCCATTTATTTTGCCCTTTGAGTTGACTTACTTTAAACTCAACATCATCTTACAGAGAGGCAGTTAGTTCTTTGTTTAATTGTATGAATTGTGCCCTCACTTTGTTTGTTTGACCCGTGGCCGCTTGTCTGGCCCATGCCGTCCATTCGGGTGTCCATCAATCGGGATCATCACTTTGTTTTGAGTGTTGTTGGTAGGTGGTTTGTGTTGGTTTGTGCTAAATTGAAATGAATACAAATGTTTTTTCTTGTTTTTTTGTTTAAGTGGTTTACAAGCCATCGAGGGATCACAAACAGATAAACCAATCAACAAATATGTATAAACTTTTGAATGTATGTACCGAGTACTTATATTTTAATATGGCAATGCATATGTACATAAATGTGCATTAGGGTGGGTTATATAGAAATTATGTTTATAGAAACCTTTCTCAAATGTAGCTTAGGTTAAAATAATGGGGAGAATTAAAAAAAATAGTTTGTAAGTCCTATGTAATCGTATTTTAGCAGATAAAAGTCCATTTGGAACTACCACAGCTTAAAGGTAAGACAGCATCCTGACGCCGATACTCTTTATCCACATTACCCTCATCTTCGAGAAAGTGTTGGTCATCACGTTCCGGAATCCCATGGCAGACGGTTCCATGCACCGGATTGACCCGATAAAGTTCTTCATCGGCAAGGGCTGTCGCCTCAGTGTATAACACACTGCTACAACAACAACAAAAATGTTCCGAAACGAGTTTAATGAGGATTACTAAATCCACATCCAAATGTGGCTATTACAACACCAAAGTGATATATGCGTTTCCGAGGGCGAAGACAGTGAATATGCAGATGTGTTTTATTTTCTCAACCAAGGTCCTAGCCATTCACAAGAAAAAATTGACGCTATCAGGCCAGCGGTACGTGCAACTCGGTTGAAAATCAAATTCGTGGTGGCTTTAGTGCAAAATTGTATGTGGTTATCTAGTGCATATAATGTTCGAATGTCAAGTCTATTTTGTTTTATGTTTGCGAAACCTGTCGAAAATATCTATTTAAGACTTCTCCAGCAAGTGCAGATCCTAAATATGCAATTAATTGCCGAATTATATAAAAAACCTTTTTAATGTCAGAAAACAAATTACTGATGTTGTGATTCTCTTGCAGCTGTTATTTAGTCGGTGTTGTTGTAGCTACACTTGCATGTTATGTAGTTGTTGTTGTTGTTGTTGTTGTAGTAGCAGTGTGTGGTACACTGTGGCGGCAGCCCTTACCGATGAAGGAATTCATCAGGTCAATCCGGTACATACAACCGGCTGCCATGGGATTGATGTTATGTAGTCATTCACAATAGTAAATAGCTGTGTTCAGTGCGTTGAAAACTGCTGTTAAAGCAAAATGAACATAACAACAGTTAGTTTGATTATATCCCAGGTCATATCTGCTGATACGTTAATATTTATTCTAAAGTATTAGAAAAGTGGGGTTATTCTTGTGTTTATGTTGTCGGTCCAGTAAAAATTAAGAGCGTGGCTCGACATCGTTTGTCAAGCAATAATGGTTTATTTGAAAGTACAATAAATTTTAAAGTGTCCCGTCAAATACAGCAATACCTCGATTTACGTCATAATTGGTTTTTGAAAATACCGACGTTAATCATAAAGCCAATTACTAGTATGTTAAAAATTAAGGCTTTATTGCTACCTCCACATCCAAATATTTCGCTTTATTTTACAGTTGAATCCAGAAACTTATTTAATATTATTTGAGCAATTTTATTGTACTGTCAGCACTCAAAAATGTATGAAAAGTTCATTTACAAAACGAAAAAGCAACAAAATAGTTAGGGGCCGAATTACCGCATACGTGAACGAGTAAAATCATTCGAAATCTCTCTATTGTGAATTATGTCTTTCGTTACTGAACGAGAATTTTTGAAATTTTGAAATTTGTAAAAAAAATTTTATTAAAATGTGTATAAAAGTGATATAACATCCATTAAATACGACATGAAATTGCATTCGATACGAAAACGCACTCGATCACGTATGCGATAATTCGGCCGCAGTTGTTTCCAAGTTTTGCCTTTAAACTTTGGAGATAGTGTAAACTGAATGCCGACGGAAATTTCTTCAGAAACAATTAGTTAATAAAGCGTTGTGCCACGATTATGGAGAAATAAATTATACGAGGGCTGATATGTAAGTTTCTGGCCTATGTAACACCAACTGCAATAGTTTGACCATGTTCACCATGGCAATGCGAGCTCTGACACATCGGCTCAAACCAGCGCATTTTCGACCGACTAAAACGTCGAACTGATGAGTAATCTACCGTACTGCCCTAAATTGGCACCCAATGAATTCTTTATACTCTCGCACATTAAGATAAAAATGCGCATTCAATGATTTTCGTCGCCAAAAATTCTGTTGAAGCGTCCAATAACCATTTCCTGGAGATGTCTCAATTGGAGTGGAAAAAGTGCTTCGACAATTGGTTTGAGCGAATGCAAAAATGTATAAATCATACTGGAGGATACTTTGAAAAACAATAAAACCATTATTGTAGATAAAAATTTCCATTTTAATTATTAGGCCAGAAAATTATATAGCAGCCCTCATAATGAGGGTTCACACATTATTATCTTAATGCAACTTGTTGATGATCCACATCGTGCTACATAGATGAGCAAGCTTTTTTCAGTACAAAGAACCGATCGCCGCGGGAACGTTAGGGTCATTGATTATTTCAGGGCACCAATAACTCGCCTTGTCATATCGAGTATTATAAACAATAGGGTGTACATTTATTTCTAGTTTTGGATTATTCGATTAATCGTTTATTTGAAAATTCAGTTTCAATGAGGTTTTCGAATAATCGATTAGCCGATTACTCGACTAATATAAAAGAAAATTAAATATATATTGAGATCTTAACCTACAAACAGGCCAAATACTAAACACTAGATTTCCCATGACCATTCCACTAAGCAACAGGGGATAAATAGGGCAAATAACGCAGGTTTATTAGATATTCCTTTTTGAATTCATCTTCCGGAATAGTTGCGGATGAGCTAATTTTAATAGTGTATTTGTCTTCCAAACAGAAAGAAACTGGGGCCGAGATACGCATATTTGAAGGAGTTAAATCGTTCGAAATCTATCTATTGTGAATTATGTATCTCTTTATTGAACGGAAATGATTGGAATTTGAGAACGCGAATGTTTAAATCGCGCTAAAGAGAAAAATGCATATACAAGTAATACAGTAATATAGGTGTTTTGTATAGTCATTCACAGCTGTTTTAAATTCATTCACAATGGTGAACCGCCATGTTCAGTGAAAGCTGTCGTTCAAGTTCACAACATATTTTCGATTGTGTGGGCCTGTGCAAAAAATTGATTTTTCTCACAACACTTAATCTTTTGTATTGAGAACAAATCGAAAATCTTTCATCCCCTATTACCTTAAAAATATTTGCTAATTTTAACCCAATTTAATATACTTTCATCCAAACATGCATCATTATCATCATCCTTCTCATCTTCATTATTTAATGCAAAATAAGTACACTCAGAGGGTATAACAACAACACCACAAACTGCATGCATGCAGGCAAACAGGCATCGTGCATGCATGGTATACCTGATTGCCCACCCATTCGCGGGCCCAAAAGACAAAGAAACCCACCACCCGTGAGTTTTTTTCATTTGTGTACCGCCACCCAGACAAGAAGAGGTACAGAGACAAGGGTCCAGCTGGCGATATGAAGTAAGTAATACAGATTGAGATTGTGTTGTGCTGTGGTGTGTGGGTCGGTCATCGCATCCCATTGTATCATATAGCAAACATTTACATACGTACATATTTACAAATTTCCGAGAGTATTATCAATTGAGGCGCAAGTATAACAAAAACAATATTTGCATTAGGATTTATTTAAAGCGGCTTAGAGGTGTAAATTATGGAATACAGGTAAATCACACACACAAAAACGTAGTGCAACAAACTTCCAAATCCTCAGTATAATTACTGTTATCGCTGTATCATCTAGGCCATTAAACATTTTCAAAACAATCGAACAGTCCATTAAAAGCTTTCTTTTTTGTAATAAAAGGAAGAACTCTGTCGACTTTAGCTAAAAGTTACATTTAACTAAAACGCTTTTTGATAAGATAAAGTTTAATAGGTGTTGTTGTTGTAGTTGTTATAGCCACATACTTGCATGTAAATGTAAAGATCCTTGGCAATCTCCCCTTTTGTACTACGGTCGTGCCAGTGCATAGACGCTATATCTGGGAAAGGACTCGATGGATAATTTTTACTTTGGATTTATATTGTAGAAAAGTTTAAAGCTACCCAGAACATTTCCTTACATAACTTCAACCATGATTCGTATTAAGGCGGAAAAACTAAGTGAAATGCTCTGAATAAGGAGTAGCTACAAATGCTGTCGCGAAAAATCAGCGGTATCGAGTGGAGATTCAGCGAGGGGCCGGGCGGCAACGGCTCTTGCCAACATTTGCATTGACTAATTTCATCAAAGTTAAAAATGAATGATTATTCTTAAAAATTGACCTCAATTGACCTCAACCATGATTAGTATTAAGCCGGAATAACTAAGCTCAGCTAAACGCTGCCGAGCACGTCCACAGTTTGCGGATAGTGAAATGCTCTGAATACGGAGTAGCTGCAAATGCTGCCACGGTATCGAGTGGAGAGTCAGCGAGGGCCCGGGCGGCAACCGCTCGTGCCTTTAATCCAGCTGCGATCAATAATATGGACTGGAATGAGATTACCCACCTATGTGAGCTTTAGAAACATGCAAAACTGGGTCTACAACAACATTTGCAGTGATGTGTAACCGTTGCATAGAGAGGGTACTTGCTCAAAGTAAGTTGTATGCGCAATTGCAATTTAGGTTAGGTGAGGTTTAAGTGGCTGTCTGTCATCAGACTCACTTAGACGTTTTCGTCCATTGTGATACCATAGGAACAGAAGAAGGAAGATGCCTTCTAGTTTCTACCGTTGAACCATCCAGATCGCTTTAAAAAGCTCAATAACTTGCGAATCTTCACATCCGCTAAATCAGACAGGTTCTCAAAGAAATGAGAACCTAAAGTGGAACTCCTTCTAACTGCCAATCGTCGTAATGACATTATATCTTCCTCCTTAATTGCAAGGATCTCTGCTTGACACACACTGCAGTTGGGTAACCTTTTCAATATGACCAGTTCTAGATCACACCAAAGCCCACCTGGTCGTTTAGTTTAGAACCATCCGTATAGAAGTCTATGCAACTTCTGTTACCAGGGATATCTTAGTTCCAATCGGTTCCATCAGGAATAGAGGTACAACGTAACCAGCAGTGGGTTAAAAGCTTCTTCGCCGGGCTCTGTGACCACAACGACTTCTCTCACCTGACATTAATAAACTGTTGTCCGGTTTTAATCGCTGAGTATTGCATTCTTTTCCAGTGGATATGCATCTCCACTTTTGCACGGACCGCATTCTCTCACATCTGCTATCGTGTCTGCATGAATGTTGTCCAAAATCACTTGATATGCTATCTAGAGGTTTTCTCTTGTAGCGCTAAAATTCATGCTCTATATCATGAATATCCACCTTGAGGCTTCTGGGCAGTGGAGAACTATCCACAAGACAAAAATTGGGATGGTCCCTGCGATAACAGCTCAGAAGATATTGCTTGGACGGTCTTGGATGACGAATGGCTCTCCTCTATCCTTCTACTGTAGATCGTAAAGCTTCGACATCAGAAGCCCTGATTTTGTAGATCTGTAAGATCACCACTGCGTATAGCACACACCTGCAGCGAAACGAAATTTTACTAGCCGACCAATCGATTTAGAAGTAGTTCGAATGGTTTCCTTGTCCATGCCCCATGTAGCGGCAAGCGATATGAGGACCTTGTCCCTGATTCTAGCTGCGGAAACATGATGAACATTGGTTATTCAAAGGCGCCATCAATTGTCATATCGAGCATAGGAACTAATTATTAATCACTTAAACTCTCCTCTTGACATCGTTGATTGTCCGCGACTGCAATTACAGTTACTCCGTATAGAGCATTTCGCTATCCGCGCCCGGTAGGCGCCAGCTATGCTTCTCGTGATAGCGATGAACACCACACAGATTGGAGCTCAAAGTTCTAGCCCATGTGGTGCTCATAGTTAACAAAAAAAATTAAACCGTAATCCCTATCTGAAGGCGGGTCTACATGTTGGGGTCGAGCGCAAGTTATTCTGCCTTATTACAACTTCTGTACCAAGTGGTGTCGAACTCGGCAATAAAAAGGCCCCTTGCCGATGAAGGACTTCATCGGGTCAATCCGGTACGTACAACCGGCTGCCATGGGATTGAATTCAAATCGTCATACAGATATGAGAAATATGTGAAGGCTAAAATCTCAAAAAATATCCCAAAAATAAATTTTCGATTAATCGTTGAACCTGTATTATCGAATAATTGATAAATACAAATAAATGTACACTCTAGTGTTGATATAAAACACGACTTCTTTGTTTACGCTTTACTTGTTTTCCCTAGGATAGTTCATAAATATCGCACAAGTCGAACAATGTGGCAACATCACCGCACAAAAAATACGAGAGAAACAATCAGCAGCAGCAGAGCAGAGCAAAGCAATTTTGACATGTCTGACTGAACTGCATATCGAAAATGTAAAACACACAAAGGGGAAAACAACAACAAATGTAGTATGTAAATTAAAAAGTAAAATTTTCTTCAGATAATTTTCTATTTGAATTGTTCCATTATTCATTTCTTTAGTTTCCGACTTCGAAATACTTATATTTATAAAAAAAACACACAGCTCTACTATTAAATGCTCGCACATCGATACGTACCCCATGTATTTGGATGGATGGATGGTTATGTGTGTAAATTATTCAACAAATCTTTTTTGGTTTTTGCGTGTTGAATAATAGGACACTTAGAACGTATGACTATATATATTTTTGTATTAATTATTATTAATACCTAATAGGTATATGCACTTTTTTTCTTTTTGTTTAATGACAAATACACCACCACCAGTACCACTTTGTCACTTTTGTCTATCTTCTATATCGAGCTAGTGAGCGAAAGTAAACCAAACGACTAAACAATAACAAGTAGGGGGTGGCATCGGAAAGACAGCATTGGCAGTAGCCAAAACAAAGAAGGGGGTCCGTCGTATAGAAAATTGAACGAAACGAAAACAGCAAACCAAATGAAAATATTTTTGTATAAATATTATGATTACGTTGCTTTCAAAACTTACCTTTCTTTGTTTGTTGTTGTTGTTGGTAATGTTGATTGGTTGGTTGGTATTCCTTTTCATTAATTTCTTTTCATTTCTTTTGCCCCTCGAATGAGGTAAAGGTTTAGCTTAATGTCGTTTTAACTGAAATTTAGTATAGGTATATAATTTTTATTTTCAACAGCAGTACCACAGAAGTAAAGAGAAAATTTTTAAACTAAAAAAATTTAACACACACGCACATTTAAAAAAATATATATGTGTTAAAATAAAAAACACAGTATAAGAAAAAAAACAACAACGATGTTAGCAGCAAGTTAAGCGCGAGTTGAGTTAGCAAGGACCGAGATAGATAGACCGCCGAGAGATACTGGGGCAAAAAGAGTGAGCGAATGAGACGATTAAAACGTAAGGTTGGCTGGTTGTTGTTATTCTTGTACAACACAGCAAAATATTTTTTTCAGTTCCTCCTTGTTGTTGCTTCCTATTCTTTTGCTGCTGCTGCTGCTACAGCCTGGTCCACTAGAAAAGGCATTGCAAAGTGATCAGCTGATTTACAAGTTCTTTTTAATTCACTTTTTTCACATTTGGAGTTTTGATTGCCTTTATTTAATGTACACACTATGCGTTTTTATTGCGCAAATTTTATTTTTAGAATATATAAAACAAAATTTTGGTTTTTTCCATTCACTCGCGTTTTTCACAATATGTTTATCATTTACATGTATCGCTTTTTAACACTAGCAATAAAACAATGGCAAATTCACACAGGGTTGCATTTTTGAACATGTGTCACCACCTTTTTCCGATATTTTTGAGTTGCTTGGGGCATGGGCTAATACACCTAATAATTATAGACAATTTTCACTAACTTTACTAATAGTGTTCTGATGCAATGATAATGGTTTAAAAACTTAAATACAATAGTTACACGAATACTTTTGTGTTCCGCCTAGGAAAACAAAGAGGGTTGCCGCAGTACAACACTACTTCGGGGAGAAGTTTTTGAATGACATTGTTGTTGTAGCAGTGTATTGTGTTCAATCTTGGTTTGCTTGGTTTTGTTGAATATCCAGATTCTGGAACTCTACGACTAAAATGGGCTAGGTCCGGAGGGATCTGTGTCTGAGTCGAGTGGGTCTGGCTGGGCAGTTAAACTGGTGACGTGTGTAGTGTGGTCCCAGGTCACAATGAGGCGCCTGTATCTGCGACATCGCAATTGAATCACTACCGCTCTGTCTTGCCGTGGAAGGCCAATTTTCTCTGGCGCGATGGGTTGCGATTGTTCTCCAAGTACAACATTCACCACATTTGCATGAATATTGTTCAGACCGGGCTGCTATGTCGCTCTTGTAGCGCTGAACCAGCCAGCGTTAGGAGACCATAACAACAGCTTAATTTTTTTCTGATGTTATCGCCAGGATTTGAACCCAAGCTTTCTATAAGAGGACACGCTGAACTCTGCGCTACGGCGCCCTCTAGTACTAGACAGTAGAATGAAAAAAATCAAGAGAAAACAAAGGCTCACGGCAAAGATGAAAAGAGTCAGGCGGTCCGGTGAGAGCTTTCTCCAGTCAGCCTATTTTAGCATCTACATGAAGTCAGAATAACAACAGGGCTATGCGCAAAAATCAGTATGCAGTTAACTAAGCGCCACCGCAGCTTTGTTGGTAAAGAATTCAAATTACTAGTGCGGGACCGGCCCGGGAAAACTTTGAGCTTCACACAAGTTGGAAATTTGAGCTCCGATCTATGCGGTGTTGAACGTTATCATGAGAAGCTCAGCTGAAAGCTATTGGGCGTGTCCACAGATTGCGGATAGTAGAATGCTTCGTATTAAAACGGAGTAGGTGTCACTGCAGTCGCGGATAGTCAATGGTATTGAGTCGGGAGTCTCAGTGAGAGGCTGGGTAGCATGGGCTCTTGCTTAAAGATAGAGTGCTTATGATACTCGATATGACTAGACTAGGTGTTATTGGCTCCTTTTAATAGCCAATGGTCATCATGTTCCCGATGATCGCTACCTCTACATGCAAATACGTGGCTACTACAACAAACACACCAGCACGGCATAAATACAAGCACGAAATAGCTTGGATCTTTTAGCTTTAACTTTAAAAGAAGATTATATGTGGCACACTACTCACAGGAGACAATCGATATTATGAGTACAAATGCAAATTTTCCTATCAACATTCCATTGAGCCCGTTACTCAACCAACCTTCTCACATATCAATGAGTGCTGTCCGATTACAAGTTTAAGCTCAATGATAACGGACCTTTTTTTATAGCAGAGTACAAACGGAGTGCCTCAGTGCGACACATTTTTGTGAAGAAGTTTTTACACAGCGAAGTATGTACCCCACAAATGTCGCCAGCATTTGCAGGGGATAACCACCGCTGAAATTTTTTCTGATGTTCGCGCCAGGATTCGAACTCAGGCTTTCAACGTCAACGCAGAGATTAGGTGCTAATCTCTGCGATACGGTGGCGCTTGGAAATCTACTCTGAGTTAGGCTAATGGGACATATGTTCTGCTATAGCCAATTAAAGTAAAAAGGCTGGCCATGTGGTATAACAACACACCAAAAATGTCTAGGTGAGACTGATTACATCTTTAACCTTACTTATCCAATGACATTATAAATTTATGGTGACTAAATCATTTTTAAAAAATTTGTGCGATTAGCTTGGTACCTATCACGGAAATCGAATTTCTGCCCATAGCCAAGCAATATGAAAACTAAAACCTATAGCTCTGCAAAGCTGTATGCTCCTCTTCCTGAAATTGTTTTATTCATTCATATAAAGTGAATAATCGGCCTAAAAAATTGAAATATTTTCAGTGAGATCAATCTCTCTTCACGCATCTTAAAAAGACCCTGCATGGTTTTTCCCACAATAATTTGCTTTTTGTATGAGTTGGTAACTCTTATTCTATATATGAAGAAACGTATGATGATTTACACTACACAACTTCACTCACTAACACCATCATACACTAAATATCTTTGTGTAATTAACGCGTATGGATCGATTAATTGCCTGCTGGTTTTTGAATTTAAACTGTTATAGTAAACAATTAAGCATTGTGGAAAATAATATTTTCAAATAACGTTCTTGAACATTTTGGGCTCAACGTCATCAAAACCCCATCATCACCGAAGAAAAAAAAACAAAGACAAAGCACCACAAACAAAACAGTAAAGAAGAAGAGCAGACCCAGGTCGGAATGTCAGAAAAATAGAAAAAGGGTACACACACACTAATTCGAAGAAAAGTAAAATTAAATTGTATTTTCCCGTTTTAAAAATTATAATAGTTCACTTTGCACACCATTATTCTATGCTCACTATAAATGCACTTTATTTTATTAAGAACCTGCAGTATTTTTAATTGATATAATTTAGCCCCGTTTCCGTATTTTTCGCGTTTCACTTTTTTCTTTTTGTGTAATGTATGTTACTGCGACGACGTTTTCTTTAATTGTACTTGCTAAACAGACGACTTTATTTTTCAGTCCTTCTGTCGTTTGTGGGGAGCAAAAATGGCGTAAGATATATCAGCTGCTTTATCTGGTTAGCGACCCTTCCCACAATGGGAAATATCGATGTCATATACAGGAATAATAGTGTTTTATTCGACAAGCTTGCGGATTTGTAAACTTAAAGTGGAGTTACAACCCTCGGGCAGCACGTACATGTCAGAAAAAATTAAAATAGGTTGGTTTGTATTGTGTGAGTTATACAAGAAATGAACGCACGCACATTACAGAATACATTAACCAACTCCCAACTTTGAACGCGTTTCAGGGCGCAAAAGAGCACAACATGCGTACCTCCTGGGCAGGTCGGAGGAGACGGCGCTCCATTAAGTGGTGTGAGAAGTTGAGACGTCTCTCCAACTAAAGGAGTACGCGATGGCGGCCTTTCTGAATATTAAGGGGGCATTTAACAACAAGGAGATGGGTCGACAGTTACCGCCCTGAACCGCCCGGGGGTCTAACGGAGTTTCTCCCTCTGGACGGACTGTATGCTACGTAACAGGGCTATCAACGCAGACTTCAGAGATTGTGTGGTCAGAAGGCGAGTGTTAATGGGAACGGCTGAGTGAGGGGTGTTCTCGGGGTTTGCTTTCCCGTGAGGGAAGAATGGGAAGAGAATTCTGTGTTTGAACAGAATGATCCTCGACCTTTATAGATGGTTCTAAAATGGAGACAAGGACTGGATTATGACTATAGTCCGGCATACGCAACATAGGTATGTCGGTGAGACTGCCGGACGAGTGAACGAGTGTTTTTTCAGGCAGAATGTTTATCAGGCTGCAAAGGAAATTATGGGAAGGGCTTTACAGATTTCGAAATCAATATACATATATATGGCGGCTTTTAAGGCCGTGTGTTCTAGGTCAGTGAGGTCGAAGTGCGTGACGGAGTGGAATCCCTGGATAGACTCCGATTTTACGACATAATGCTTATAAGGATTAACGGATACGATTGCGACTTATTAGCGCTTTTCACCACAGTTCGGACTGGGAACTCAACCTTTCATGGTGGGGGCTAGCCATTCAGCTTAACCCTAAGCTATTAACAATTAATTGCAAGAAATGGTACAGGGAAATCATAGAATAGGAGAATAGTTTTTATTCTATATAATTGTTGGGTTTTGAAATCTGTTCAAACTTCAAATTTTATCAGCTGACACGAAAACGGAACGTAAAATTTTGTTTTTGAAACGTTTTCCTAGATTTACGGTATGTTAACGAGAGCATAACCATGCTTTAATGGCTACCTATAACCAAGATATATTCATTTACAGGTAGTGGCAGTTGCGCAACAACAAAATATTAACTACACTATCTGCCAAAATCTATGATTAGTGCAACTCTGATTGTGTATGTTACTAGTTCGGCGCCATTTTTCGTTGATTAACTATAATACACACACACACAAAATCAAAACTCGTTGACAGATAGTGCACTTCGCGGGACAAAATTTTACTCAGCTGTTTACCTGGTAGCTACATCGTGGCTATATTCTACAAATGCGTACTTATGAAAATTTCGCCTGTGATGCGTATCGGCCTATAGCCTGAAACTCAAAATATGCTAATACGTCACGTACGTACAGTCCTGTTACGTTATACCGTTGCTCAAGTCGTGGGCACGTTTTAGGCAGTTTGAGCCGCCGCCCTAAGGAATAATACGCGGCGTTGTCACTTTTCTCTATTATTCTTCCATTCCGCATTTCGTCAATGTATTTAATTCGTAAAACAGAGACAACAGGAGATCGACCGTACACCGTTCGTTTTTTTCGCCGACTTGGATTTTATTGTGTTATTCTGCAACTGCTCTACTAGTGATTTAATCGAAAATTCGAAAATGCGAAAAATAATAATAATAATAAATTAAATA
The DNA here is from genome assembly GCF_963082655.1 of Stomoxys calcitrans. Taxonomy (NCBI): domain Eukaryota; kingdom Metazoa; phylum Arthropoda; class Insecta; order Diptera; family Muscidae; genus Stomoxys; species Stomoxys calcitrans. The sequence goes on from NC_081553.1 coordinate 186,703,695, forward strand.
TGCAAAATTATGTTATTATCATGAAAAGTACCCAAAGTATTATCAGAGATCTATGAAGTTCATGTGTTATTTAAGGTTTAAAACGCAGAAAAACAGTGTGAAAGATTTGTGAAAATTTTCTACAGTTTCGTGAGAGTGTATGTGTATGACGAAAATCAGCAGCAGCAGCACAACAACAACAACAACATCTAGTTGAATTGAGTTGTTTTCTCCCCGTACACAAATACCACACACACATTGGTGTACACGGAACGCGGTCGGTCAGAGAGTCGTCATCCGTCATCTTCTGGACGCAATAAAAAAAACTAAGCCAAAAGAAAGAAAATTCAAAAACAAAAAAAAAAAAACGGAAAATTAAAAAGCAAAATAAAGAAAATTCGTGAGGCAAAAGAAGAAACATTAATATCGTTCAATAGTAATAGAAAACGAGTATTTTTCAAACGGCCAGTCCAACGGTCGTTAAACAACAACACACGGCAAAGGTGTCAAAACGGTGTGGAGAGCTGCTCCCTCCCCTCGATTTTAAGTATTTGTGTAATAATGAACGAGTTTTTTGTCTTGATTTGTTTGCTGTATTACCATTAAATCGTTCGTATCGTATCTTGTCGTCGTGTCGCGCTCGTTGTATAGGTAAAAAATTATATTAACATTAAAAAAAATGTTTGTGTGATGTGTTGTTCCTGTGTCGTTTTCGGTGTATGTAAATGCGTATGATGTTGGCTAATTTCATTTAACAATTATTGTTATTGTACACAAAATAGAGAGCATATTGTGTTGCTATTCTCAAAAAAATAACAGCCATTTAGTTTAATAGAATTGAAATAAAAACGCTAAACAAAAAATCGATTCCATCTATACGAAAGGAAAACAACAGAAATTCAGTGAAGAAATGTGTGTATAATTTTCATCACCTGCTCCAAAAATAACAACAACAACAATAAAACACCTATGTTTTGTATAAAAAACATCTCAAAAGTGATACACAGTGTTGCATTTTTCGGTTTTTGGCTGCCCATCAAACTGGGATTGTTTGTTGTACAACTTTTAATAACAACAATAACAAAAAGAGTAGCAACAGCAGCAATCATTATGGATTAAACCTTGGATTGTTATATTCGTTCCCTGGCCAAAAGATATACACAAAAACAAAAGGTAAAAAGAGCCCTAAATACCTATATTTTTGTTTTGAAATGAGAAAACTATCCATGTTTATTGGCTCAGATATTTTTGCGTTTTATTTTGTATTTTTTTTATTATACCCATTTATGAGTGAAAAATTCTTTCTCTGTGTGGTTGTGTTGATTGTGTGCAAAAATTAGAACAAAAACTAGCTAGTGGTGAAATCTTCATTGTCAAAATTTACTCTCTAGTATAATTCGTCAATTATTATCTGGAATTTACCAAAAACGAAATAAAAAAAATAAAAACAAAAATATTTTTGGTACTGCTTTTGTGTTTTGTTATTCGTTTATTTATTGTCTCCCTCTTTTTGTCTCTCTGTTTCCAGTTTCTTAGAGAGCTTTGAAATGTAAGGGGTTGAGAAGAAGAGAAACAAATTGTAGTGGCAGTGTTGTGTGAGAATATTTACGCGATTTGCCGCAAATATTTTGTTGTTGTTTTGTTCGTCACTTTTATTGTAGTTTCGTTTTGCCCTTTTTCTTCTTCGTTTACCAAAACGAGCCGAAATACAAACACCACCATCAATATGCGATTTTGTTTGCGTGTGTGCATGTATATGCATGGTCGTATCTTTCGGATAGCTACACTTAATACTCGTTTTACTTGTGTACTAATCAAAACCTAAGTTTCTCTTATAGTTCGCAAAGTGCAGGTCTTGAAGCCAATAAGAAAAGTGGTTTAAAAAAACTGAATGACCGATCAGGGACCGCCGAGAGCATGTTAAAAAGCGGTCATATATACTTGGTAAATTATATTGTGTATATTTCTTGGTGCAATTTAATATTGATCTATGAAATCCTTCTTCAATTTGGGCCAGATCGATCCAGATTTGGATATATTTAGTTGTCATACAGATCGATTTCTCGATTTAAGGCCTTGGCCTCACAAAAGGCGCATTTATTTTCCGATTTTGTCGAAATTTGGGACCGTTTGTTGTTTTAGGCCCTTTGACATAATTTTTTAATTTGGCCCAGATCGTTCGAGATTTGAAAATAGCTTCCATATAGACCGATTTCTTGATTTAAGGTTTTGGGTCCATAAAAGACGCACCTATTGTCCGATTTCGCAGAAATTGAGCAGCGAGTTGTTTAAGCCCCTTGGACATCATTTTTAAATTTGGCCCAGATCGGTCCAGATTTGAAAATAGTCCATGGCTCATAAAAGACGCATTTATTGTCCGATTTCGCCGAAATTTGGGACAGTGACTTATGTTACGCTTTTCGACATCCGTGTCCTTTATATTTCAGTTCGTCTGTGTTTGGATATATCTGGCAAAAAGACCAATATTGAACCAAAATTGAACAGTAACTTTTATTTAATAGATCACTCAATGGCCGTGCCGAATTTCGATATAGCTGCTATGGGTGCAGAAATTCACCGAATTATGACCAAAGGTTGTGGGTATCCAAAGTTCGGCCAGGCCGAACTTAATGTCATTGACTTGTATTTATTAGATCACCCAATGTCCGTAAAGAATTTCGATATAGTTGCTCTAACGAAGAGAAGGGGATTTTAATAAACGTTTCCTCAGCTCTTCTAAAAATGTTGAGAGAAATTTTTGTTAGATTTTTGGAGCTATAAAAACTACCGACTTTCAACTAGCCAATTCTCGCCCAAAATATGAATATGAAAAATTTTTTAACTAGTTTTATTCATCCACTTTAGGCCAACCCAAATTAAATTTGCAATACCTCTTTCCTTACTCGATATAGAATTTTTCAAAAACTGCTCTATTATTGGGTATTTATCTACCCGTTTCATCCCAATATTGGGTTAGGGTAATATTTGGGGTCCTAGGTATTTCTTTGTTTCCTGTGAATTCAAATCAGTTGTGAAACATATTCTGAACAAATTTTCGCCTATAAATACTTACTACCATATTGCTTTAAAACAGTGCAATATTTTCCATAATGGTTGTTGAACATACTAAAATTACCATAAATAAAACTACTCTCGCTCTATTCGCTCTCTTTAAAAGCCACCTGTTATCTCACAATGCAACTTATTGCCTATAGCTCAGCTTCTGTCTGAGTACACATGTAATAAGCACACATTGAATATACCGTTAACAAAGGCCTTAGTGTTGCAGATTTATTAGATCGTCAAATACATGTCAAATATTTGTTTCGTCTTGAAACTAACACAACATTCATAAATAATATTTCTATTTTATTTTTGAAAGCTCATTTGGTGATCATTTATTCGTAAAAATACGACCACAAAAGCGACCAACTAAACGATCTCTTGATCTTAGACGGTGGCGCAATCGAAACAATAGCAACAAAAGCTTCAGCATCCATATAGACAACGTCAACAACATTAACAATAATATGAAAGCAACACCTTTGAATGGTATTTTAGAGACCATGGTGATTATGAAGATTTTGTTTTTAGTTTTATTTTTGTTTTTTTTTTTGAGAGTGCGGGGTCATTGAGACAAAATAACATCATCTCAGTTAACCGTTACCAATAGCATTTTATCGGTATTTGCATTCAAATGTCTTAAGTGAAGGCTTTTGACTGTTATCGATGAAGCTGAACTAAATTGATTATCGATTAGTACGTTACAATCGCCATAAATCACAAAGAGAGGTTTAAAAAAAAACGATTTCAATTAAAATAATAAATTTATGAATGGACGATAAACTGTTTTAATTCCAAGTAGGGATACTTTCCGCCATCACTTGTTGGAATCAATACAAGAAAAGATGTTTAGAAGGATAATTTATTTAATATACCGTGAAATCTTAGCGAGCATAATTTTCGACCGATTTGGCAGATAAACGATACAAGAATATATACGAGTATCTTCTTCTTATATATATTTAAAAATCACTTTGTGTTTGTTTATCGGTTTGTTTGTTTTTTCCATATAGACTCAAAAACGGCTGAACCGATTACTTTGAAATTTTCACAGATTGTGTAGGTTGGCCTGGAAGGAAACATAGGCTATATAATTTTTTTTTGATAGTAAAAGTACCACCCAAAAATAAAAGTGTACCAATCGGGACAATATGGGACTCAAATGAAAGGTTTTCAGGAGTAGAGCACGAATTTCACTGTAACTGAGGGGCGGGCCGCCCCAACCTCAAAAATACCTATAATATGACAATATGGGACTTAAATGAAAGGTTTTGGTGAGTAGATTACGAATATGGTAAGGAAGGAGGAATATGTTTTATAATTTGTTCATATCGGAAAGGGGCGGACCCTCCCCCGTTACTCCAAAAACACCACCCAAAATCAAAAGTGGACCGATCAAAACAATATGAGTATCAAATGAAAGACATTGGAGAATAGAATACGAATATGGTACAGAAATTTTGTGTCTAAGTACACAGCGGGTCGCTCCAACCCCAAAACTCCCCCAAAACAGACACACTGAACGTTCATATCAATATGGGACTCAAATGAAAGGTATTCGCGAGTAGATTACGAATATTGCAAAAAAATGAAGTGAATGTAATGGGTTGTTTCTCGATCTCCAAAAACCCCCAAAAATGGTGATAATAGCCGTCCATGTTTATAAGGTACTAAAATGAAAATAATTTGGGAGTAGATTAGCCTTGCCCTAGTCGCTAAACGCCCTCCAAAGCGTACATATTTATCGACCATGACAATTTTGGCCTCAAATAACAGATATTGTATTTTGGAGGAGAGCACGAATTCGGAAATTGCGAAATATCTGAGGTACCATCCCACACCCAAAAAGCAATCCCTGTCAAATAGATATATATTGACTAATCAGGAGAATATAAGGCTCAAATGAAACAGGACTTATTTATGACTATGCTAATATGGGGCACATATAAAAAATTTTTGAGATTATAGCACGAACATAGCATCCGGTTGTACCCATCGGATTGACCCGATGGAATCCTTCATTGGCAAGGGCTGCCGCCTCAGTGTACGTGTGGATCCTTTTTTCGTCATGGGAGTGCCATCCCAGAGTGCTTTTTCCGCACGCTTCTATTTCGTGCCAGAATTGAAAATAACCCCGCACCCTGGTTCTGTTCGGTTTGCCAGAACCGCCCCATCATCGGTCGGGGTCGGTGAGGTGTAACCGTTGCATGGAGTGAGTACATTTCCGATCTTGCTCTGGCCTTACATCACTACGGGAGTATAGTCACAATGGGAGTATAGACAGCAGTGGGTCACAAGCGTCGTCGTCGCCTACTTCGTCCTCGTCGTCGGAATATGTGAAAGGTGTAGCAACTCGCCAGACATTTCCATTGCATCCGCTGATCTTCTGAGTGTCGTATCCTGGCAAGCCGTCATTACCCATAATTCTCTCCATCGACTTTATAACCTCTGATCGCCGGACGTTTATCAATCAGAAGAAGGCCGATTGGGCCGGCTTCAGAGAGTACAGCAAACGCCGCTTCAGTGAGCTGGTCCCTCCTTCAAATGTGCTACTTGGCGAAAGGAAATTCCGAGACATAATTACACAGCAGCCGTTCCCTTTATACCATCCAGTCGAATACCCAAGTGCGGCCCGTAGTCGAGCGTGATGGGGTTCGTTGTACGGACCCCACTAACCCCAGAATCAACTAGCTGAATCTGGAAATAAACAGGGTAGTCAACTAACATAAGCAGTTTAGGCAAGCTGTGGTCTACTGTTAAATCACTTTCGAAACCCAGTAGAAGGAATGACACTTTTTGGCGACGTGACTTTGACAGAGCCAGAAAATGCGCCAAGTTGTTCAACCGTCTATTTATTGAGCATCCTGTGGGTGACAAGGCTGGGAGAGGAACCATTTATTGTATCCGTAGTCTCCGAGCCGATGGATAGCCATCACAATTTAACGTGGACGAAGTTACGAATGTCCTTCGTGGCGCCAAGTCATCTAAAGCGTTTGACCACGACGGAATCTCTATACTTTGGCTGAAGAGTGTGCATCTTACTGGGGTCGAGTACCTTACCTGTCTTTGACCACTTTTATAGTGCCCGATTTCGGAAAATGAGCAAATAGAGTAATCCCTCTACTGAGGCTTGGGAAGAACCCGAGTAAGGGGGAGTGGTGCTGACCGATCTCTCTTTTCTCACCAGCAGCCAAGACGCTTAAGGCGCCCCGAGCCTCATAGGAGAATTTCCATTCACCGGGCATCAGAACCGGAGGCTACCGTAGCGCAGAGGTTAGCATGTCTGCCTATGACGCTGAACGCCAGGGTTCGAATCCTGGCGAGAACATCATAAAAAATTTTCAGCGGTGGTTATCCCCTCCTAATTCTTGTAATTTTTGTACATGGTGTTCTGTTATGACTTCAAACCACTGTTCTAAGTATCTTTAAATCGCGCAAGAACCTAGTCTAATTCGGACTATAACTAGATATAGCTCCCATATTTTAGCAGAACCCATGGTGGTGTGTTCCTAAGATTTGGCCTGGCCGAACTTAGCACGCTTTTACTAGTTTTGTATTTAGAGTGCACAACAAGTTTTTTATTTTAATTTTCCCACTTAAATCCCCTTTAGCAACTGTCAGGAAGAGACTACTCCCATATCTATGAGTACAAATGGAAATTTCCCCATTTAGGAACAGGAGCCATCAGCTCACATATCAATGGGTGCTGTCCAATTTAAGTTTAAGCTCAATGATAAGGGACCTCATTTTTATAGCCGAGTCAGAACGACATGTGGCAGTGCCACACTTCTTATGGGAGAAGTTTTTACATGACAAAGTACCTCATAAATGTCGCCTTCATTAGGAGGGGGATAAATACCGCAAAATATGTTTTCTGATATTCTCCCCAGGAGTTGAACCCAGGCATTCACCGTCAAAGTAGAAATTGCTAAACTCTGCATTAGCATTTGCTAGATTGGTAATATAAGCAACAATTTTTCATTTCCCATAAGTTTCCTTTGATTGCAGGTTCTATTATTCACTTGACAAGTCTAAACTCGAAACTTTTTATTGATGCAATGCGGTAGCTTTACCTATTTTAATTGCGCTTTAAGTCTATTTGTGGTACTGTAGGTCCATATTCCTCTGCAGTGTTGGTTTTCCCAACTAAGCTGTATCTTAAAGATCGCTCTCTCACTCACTCTCTGCTTCTGCTGCTGCCGGTATTCACTTCACAACGTAGCCATTTTTAAAAATAAATCGCAATAAAAAGTATTACGTATGCCTCGGAGGCAAAAAAAAAAAACAGCAACAACAAAACATACAGAGATATTCAGTCACTCAATCGTTAGGTTGCCTGCTCGTTGACTTCTCAAACATGACAGAAAATGTGTACCTACATACATGCATACATAAATATTTATTTTGTATTTCTATTTTATTTTTTTTTTCTGTCATACACCACCCGCCGGCCTCCTTGACAAAAGCAACAACAACAACAGCAGCGGCAGCAGCAACAATAAGAACTATAATATCGGCAGCAAACAGCAAAATAACAAGTAAATCAGCATCGGCATCAACGTTGTTGTAGTCGCCATTGCCACCGGTGTTTTTTGTTGTTTTTGCTAAAGTCATTAAAATTTATTTTCAATAACAGTAATAATGGCAAATTGTTTTGTTATATGAGCACATATCTTAATTTAGAAATAATTATACCGCTACAATTTCACCATTTTACAAAATGTTTTAGAAATTTTCCTCAATAACATTTGAAAAATAAAGTTAGGCTAGAGTGAATAAGGAGAATTAGAGCTAATCCATTATGATATCACTAGGGTGTTATTCAATAAATCGTTTATTTGAAAATTCAAGTCCAATGATTAACCGAACAAGACCGAAAGAGGTTGATAATTAATCGATAAATCATATTTCATCCGATAAACCATATGTCTAATAAAATAAAAATGTCCGTGAAGATAAAGTTAACTTTAACTAGCAGAGACACAAACCCATTCAATTAGCAGCACCCTGTTAGGAACTTAGCAGAGCTATGCTACCAATTTGACAGAAAAGATCTAAAAATAAAATCAAGAAAAATAATGAAAAAATTCAGAAGAAACGACAACAAGAGCACTAAAAGTACCACAAATATTGCGAATTTTGTAAAAAATTATCTAACAAAGTAAAAAATGCATAAGGGACAAATCTACATCACCAAAAAGTCCAAAGCGAAAAGGGGAAAGTGGAAAAGCTAAGAGGGGTACTGGGTGCCCACTTACAGTGAAGGAAGCTCTTGATGCCTAGGATCTAAATCAAAAGCAGAATATCCAAAAAATCAATAGTATTTGAGATAAATGACATTTAAAGTTAAAGTTAGAATTAACAGAATGGCATTTGAAGTTAAAGTTAGAATTAACAGAATGGCCCATTGTGCAAAAACTAAGAGGGTGCTGGGTACCCACTTATAGTGAAGGAAGCTCTTGATGCCTAGGATGTAAATCAGAAAGCAGAATATCCAAAAAGTCTACAGTATTTGAGATAATTGGCATTTAAAGTTAGAATTAACAGAATCGCCCACTGTGCAAAAACTAAGAGCGGTGCTGGGTACCCACTTATAGTGAAGGAATCTCTTGATTCCCAGGATCTAAATTAAAAAGCAGAATATCCAAAAAGTCTGCAGTATTTGATATAATTGGCATTTAAAGTTAAAGTTAGAATGAACAGAATGGCCCACTGTACAAAAACTAAGATGCGGGGTACCCACTTGTAGTGAAGGAAGCTCTTGATGCCTAGGATCTAAATCATAAAGTAAATTATCCAAAAAGTTGACAGTATTTTAGATAATTGGCGTTTAAAGTTAAAGTTAGAATAAACAGAATGGCCCACTGTGCAAAAAATAAGAGGGATGGGGCGTACCCACTTCTAGTGAAGGAAGCTCTTGATGCCTACAATCTAAATCAAAAAGCAGAATATTCCAAAAGACAACAGTATTTGTGATATTTGGCATTTAATGTTAAATGTCTTCTGCTTCGTCCTGTCCGGACGATTTTAAAGGCTGTCAGGTATGTACATTCAACACTACCTTGGCCTCGTCGATAATGTCCCTAATAAGATTCATCTGTAGAGGCAGCTTATAATCTTATAGCGATATGGTATCTTCGGCCTCACGCTGACTTTGTTATTACGTTAGTGGAAAGTGAAAAAAGAAAATTTTGAGTTAGGAATTCCGTGCTACTTACAATATCCTTAATACTTAATCCAACAGATGTACAAAATCATGTATAGTTCGGAAGAAGTGTATTTTGCCACAGAAAGAATGTCTGTCATTACACAAAAATAAATGCATTGGGAAAAAGTACAGCTAATAGACAGGGTTGTCGAGCGTGATAAATGTGGTTATTGTATCATAGATGCGTTTTCGCTATTAATATGAATCAAATACAACATACCAAAGCAGGGCCCTTAAGCCATCACACCTACTATGGTTGAAAAGTCTCCTAACTAAAGACGAAACGCGTCCCATAGTGGTTGGTGTGTGTTGCTATCTTTGGCTTTCCTTTTTCATTTGCATCTCGTCTCGAAAGAGAAACAAACAAAAATCCTTAATTGTTTTCCAATGGCAGGAAATTCTCCAACGTCTCATTATCTTCCCCACATGCCCTACACATGCTATCACTTGCTGCACCAATTTTGCATAAGTGAGCGTGTTGTCCTATGTTCTCCGTTATGACACTTATAGTTATGCTGACCTCACGATCCAGATCATCCCATAGGATTTTCGCCGTCCTACCGACTGTTTCGCTGTTCCACAGTGTTAGATGCGCGTTTGTTGCCCACGCCCATAAATCGGACTGCGTCGACCCAAAAGGCTTTGGGTTAATCAAGTTTATCATAGGCAGTTCTCTGGCCTTCACTGCCAAATCGTGTGCCCCCTTACTCCGTTATGGCCCGGCAGCCCAACGATGCGGATTGTGCCACCCTCAGAGGTGGCGTTAATCTCATTCTTACACTGCAGGACTGTTTGTGACCTTACCGTCCTGGTTGTTATTGTCCACATGGCCATGTTACTTTATTTATTTATTTGTTTAGCTATCTCTGAGCGGATCTCTGCCTGCAGGACCGTATTATGGTCAGCCAGTCTAAAACAGATCTCAAACCCTTGGTTTTTCAATATAGACCCCTAGGTCCACTCTGTCCCGAGCTTTGATGGCAGGTACTAGGATTCGCTCCTGAATGTCACACTTCCAATTAAGTTTTCTATCCAAGAAGCTTTCTAAGTATTTGATCTTGTCAGATATCCAAATCGCTTTATTGAGGAAACGTGGTGCGTCAAATTGGTCCACCTTCGTCTTCCTCGTGAACACGCCTATTTCGGCCTTCCCTGGGTTAAAATTGAGACCCCTGGGTCTAGCCCAGTCATATGCCATATGCAAGACCCTTTTGGCCCTTCTGTATAGCTGGTTTTGATCCTTGCACTAACAAGTATCATAGCATCGTCTGCATAGCAGACGGGTTCAAATCCCTCCTCAGTCAGCATTCGCAATAGGTTATTTATGGTGGTCACCCAAAGGAGTGGCGATAAAAACCACTGTGCCACTTTCTCCCTTATATTTATGTTATGGAACCCGCAATTTATTCAACTGTTCCTTAGCCTATGGTTTATGCAGTCTCCAAGAACCGGGTCCACGGTAGTGGTCTAAGGATTGGATCAATGTGTTGGTCCGCACATTATTAAACGCCCCCTCGATGTCAATGCAAACCCCCAATGTGTACGTTTTGGCATCGAAAGATTCTTCTATTTTACAACCCCGTGTAGGGCAGTCTTCACCGACCTTCCCTTGACATAGGCATGCTGTGTTAATTTAAGCAGTTCGCTGGATGTCCAACTCTTTTTCGTGGTATCAACAATGCGTTCCATGGTTTTGAGTTGAAAGGACGTAAGGCTAATAGGCCTGTATGCCTTTGGTTGCACATAGCTTGCCTTACCGGGCTTGGGTACAAACACCATCGCCAGGCTTTCGGAGTATATGCAAGTCCTAGGCACACTGTGAAAATAGTGGCCAGATGAGGCGCCAGATAGTCGGCCTCCTTTTGTAGTAACGTCGGAAATATACCATCAGGTCCGGGGGACTTAAATAGTTTGAAGCTCCTCAAGGTTTCCTTGACCATAAATTCCGTTATTATAAACCTTCGGTTAACCTCATTATTCCAAGATTTCGGTGTCACCGTGAGTCCCTTCGTATCTTGTGGAAAATGTGTTTTCATGAAAAGCCTTAACATGTTCTCCGTTGTTTCTGCTCTCACTCCCATGTCGTCTACTAACGTTTCTTGGCGGCGTCATTAACGCTATCGACCTGGTCCCAGAAAAGCTTCCATGAGGTACGTTTTGCCGCTCTGGTAGGTTAGTTGAGGTTTAAGTGGCAGTCTGCCATCAGACTCACTAAGACGTTTTCGTCCACTGTGATATTACAGAAACAGAAGAAGGAAGATGCCTTCTAGTTCCTACCGTTGAACCATCCAGATCGCTTTATAAAGCCCAATAGCTTGCGAATGTTCACATCCGATAAATCAGACAGGTTCTCAAAAAAATGAGAACCTAAAGTGGAAATCCTTCTGAATGCTAGTGCGGGACACAGACACAGAAGGTGTTCTATAGTCTCTTCTTCTTCGATGTTTCAGTTGCTGGCAACCTTCAGTCTGTCAGCAGTTTTCCGATTAGACAGTGACGTGCCCTGACAGACAAAATGACTGAGACTTCTGTTCTAGCCAATGACAACAAAGCGGTAGACGTCTTCAAGTCTAGATTAGGCCACATAGTTTTGGAATGCTCACATCCCCCTCTTTGTGACCATCTATCATTCGTTGTCCTTCGGGCCTGATCCTGAAAACTTAGCTGCCTGGCTGTCTGAGAAGATATTTATGCCAATCGCCGTAATGACATCATATCTTAGCCATTCCACCAATGGCTTTATTGCAAGGATGTCCGCTTGATACACACTGTAGTGGTCGGGTAACCTTCTCGATATGACCAGTTGTAGATCTTTAGAGTACACCCCAAAGCCCACCTGGTCGTTTAGTTTGGAACCATTGGTATAGAAGTCTATGTAACTTCTGCTACCCGGAATATCGTACAGGTATTTTTAACAAAAAGCAGCTCAGATAGTGTGTAATCCATACTGCCTGAAACATCGGGTATTGTATCAAGGATAACACAGTGTCCGCAGCCGCCACATGATCAATGAGAAAGCTTCCTTAACCTCACAGCAGTGGTCGCTGCAATTTGGATAGCCACAATGTCCAGAGGCATAAGATGTAGCATTAACTTCAGTGCATCAGATAGTGCCGTCCTCAGTGCGGCAGTGATGCACAAACAAGCCATCCTTTGGATCTGGTTAAGTATTGAGCAGTAGGTGGACTTTTGAAGCTACGTCCACCAGATCACAACACCATATAGCATTACAGGTCTGACAACTGCAGCTATGGAAATCTTATTGTATTCCTTGAGCCGTGTGTAATACACAGCCCAATATAAAAAAAGTTAAAAAGTCTGCGGACCTCTTTCCCAATGTTGCGAATCTCTCCGGTCATCCAGGGCTTTTCTTTGGCTAATTTCCTTTCTCGAAGAGTACAACTATCTTCGAAAGATTCCACCAGTGTAATGCTGTTGACATTGTCATCAATGTCTGCTATGCTTGGACATTCTAAAATATCTTGCCCAAGTCTTCTTCTGAGTAGTGTGCCGAATTTTGTCCAGTTGGTTTTCAATTTACTCGGAAGCTAATCGGATTCGAAGCAGGCTATGCTATTCTAAACCTAATGTAGCGATGATCTGAAAAGGAATGCTCCATGGAGACACTCCAATCCCGAACCTCATCGATTAGATTTTCCGAAAATCTTGTCACATCTAAAACCTCCAATTGGAGACATTAGAGTCCTTAAAGTGGCACTTTTGTACCCAGCATGCTTCACTAATTCCCAATAGAATAAATGAATTCCGCGGAGATTTGAAAACAACTTTGAGACGATTCATTCCTTTTTTTGTAGAAATGTTTTATAATCCTTTTAAAGAAAGGGTATTATTTTCTTTGACCTTGAACTTTTTCCCCTCTTTGTGCTGAATTTTTAAGGATTTTTGTCTCCAGACCAGCAATTATTTTTTTCAAAAAAATCATTTCCAGCCTGCAATTAGTAACTTATTTGTAATAATGAATGAAATTCTCTTTGTGTGGTCACATGAATAATTTTCCTTTGATTAAAACTAACTCATAGAGCATAAGTATCCTGTCTACATACCCTAACACTGTACATATCCTGCTGTTATTGTTCCATGTCCCATGGGCATTGGTGTTGTTGTTTACCACCAAGCTTTTGTTCCTTCACTATATTTTGTTCAATTTTTTGTTGGTGATCCTTTTCTGTGGTATTCGTTTTGCTTTTTTATGGTACTTTGTATTACATTGCTTGGTTTTTGAATTGTGAAGGACATAGTGGTGGATAATAAGTTCGGAACACGGTTTAGGTGTTGAAAGTTTTGTATCAAATTTTTCTTTTCATTTCGTTGCGGCTTCCAAAGGCTCAAGATGTCTAATCGGAAGTCGGTTTATAAGGGAGCTATATCAGATTATAGACCGATTTGGAACGTACTTGGAACGATTATTGGGAGTCTAAATGAAGCACTAAATGCAAAATTTCAGCCAAATCGGACAACAATTGCGGCTTGTAAGGGCTCAAGAAGTGCAATCGGGAGATCGGTTTATATGGGAGCTATATCAGGTTATAGACCGAATTGGACCGTACTTGGCACAGTTGTTGGGAATCATAACAGAACACTACATGCAAAATTTCAGACAAATTGGAGAAAAATTGCGGCTAGTAAGGGCTCAAGAAGTCAAACCAGGAGATCGGTTTATATGGGAGCTATATCAGATTATAGACCGATTTGGACGGTGCCTGGCACATTTGTTAGAAGTCATAAGAGAAGACTATGTGCAAAATTTTAGCCAAATCGGATGAAAATTGTGGCTTCCAGGAGCTCAAGAAGTCAAATCGGGAGATCGGTTTATATGGGAGCTATACCAGGTTATAGACCAATTCGGACCGTAATTGGCACAGTGGTTGGGAGTCATCACAGAACACTACATGCAATTTCATTACAATTTCAGACAAATTGGAGAAAAATTGCGGCTTGTAAGGGCTCAAGAAGTCAAATCGGGAGATCGGTTTATATGGAAGCTATATCAGGTTATAGACCGATTTGGACCGTACTTGGCACAGTTGTTGGGAGTCATAAGAGAACGCTATGTAGACAAATCGGATGAAAATTGTGGCTTCCAGGGGCTCAAGAACTTAAATGGGGAGATCGGTTTATATGGAAGCTATATCAGGGTATAGACCGATTTGGGCCGTACTTGGCACAGTTGTTGGGAGTCATAACAACACTACATGCAAATTTTCAGACAAATCGTATGAAAATTGTGGCTTCCAGGAGCTCAAGAAGTCAAATCGGGAGATCGGTTTATATAGGAGCTATATCAGATTATAGACCGATTTGGACGGTGCCTGGCACATTTGTTAGAAGTCATAAGAGAACACTATGTGCAAAATTTTAGATAAATCGGAAGAAAATTGTGGCTTCCAGGAGCTCAAGAAGTCAAATCGGGAGATCGGGCTATATGGAAGCTATATCAGGGTATAGACCGATTTGGGCCGTACTTGGCACAGTTGTTGGGAGTCATAACAGAACACTACATGCAAATTTTCAGACAAATCGGAGAAAAATTGCGGCTTGTAAGGGCTCAAGAAGTCAAATCCGGAGATTGGTTTATATATGGGAGCTATATCAGATTATAGACCGATTTGCACGGTGCTTGGCACATTTGTTAGAAGTCATTAGAGTACACTATGTGCAAAATTTTAGCCAAATCGGATGAAAATTGTGGCTTCCAGGAGCTCAAGAAATCAAATCGGGAGATCGGTTTATATGGAAGCTATATCAGGTTATAAACCGATTTGGACCATACCAGACACAGTTGCTGAAAGTCATAGCAAAACACTGTGTGCAAAATTTAAGCCAAATCGAATAAGAATTGCGCCCTCTAGTGGCTCAAGAACTCAAGATCCAAGATCGGTTTCTATGACAGCTATATTAAAATATGGACTGATGTGGTCCAATAACAATCTCAACCGATCTACACCAATAAGAAGTACTTTTGCGAAATTTCAAACGCCAAGCGGTTTTCTTTCGAAATTTAGATTGCTTTATTCAGAGAGACAGACAGATGGCTAGATCGACAGCTGTCATATAAACCGATCTCTTGAATCTTGACTTCTTGAGCCACTAGAGGGCGCAATTCTTATCCGATTTGGCTCAAGATGTCTAATCGGAAGTCGGTTTATTAGGTAGCTGTATCAGGTTAAAGAGCGATTTGTACCGTACTTGCAATAATTATTGGGAGTATTAATGAAACACCATATGCAAAATTTCAGCCAAATCGGACAACAATTTGGGCTTTTACGAGCTCAAGGTGTCAAATCGGGAGGTTGGCTTATATGGAAACTGTATCAGTTTATAGACCAATTCGGACCGTAATTGGCACAGTTGTTGGAAGTCATAACAGAACACTACATGCAAAATTTCAGCCAAGTCGGACAAAACTTATGGCTTTTAAGGGCTCAAGATGACAAATCGGGTGATCGGTTTATATGGGAGACCGATATGGACCGTGCTTGGCACTTTTGTTAGAAGTCATAAGAGAATACTATGTGCTGAAATTTTGCATGAGGTGTTTTATCATGACTTCCAACGACTGTACTTAGTATGGTTCAAATCAGTACATAACCTGATATATTGGGTTGCACAAAAAGTAATTGCGGATTTTTCATATAGTCGGCGTTGACAAATTTTTTCACAGATTGTGACTCTGTAATTGTATTCTTTCTTCTGTCAGTTATCAGCTGTTACTTTTAGCTTGCTTTAGAAAAAAAGTGTAAAAAAGTATATTTGATTAAAGTTTATTCTAAGTTTACTTTCATATACTTTCTTTTAAAAAATCCGCAATTACTTTTTGGGCAACCCAATAGTTGTCATATAAACTGATCTGGGGTCTTGACTTCTTGTGCCACTAGAGGTCGCATTTTTTATCCGATTTGGCTGCAATTTTTTACAAACGCTACTTCTGTGGTCTTCAACATACGAGTTAGATTGAATCGGTCTATAGCCTGATACACCTTCCATGTAAATCCATCCTCCGATTTTACTTCTTGAGCCCCTATAGGACGCAATTCTTATCCGTATTGGCTGATATTTTACACAAGTAATTCTACTATGGTCTCCAATATTTGGTTTAATTATAGTCCGAATTGGACCATAACTTGATATAGCTCCAATAGCACAGCAATTCTTATTTATTATCCCTTGTTTGTCTAAAAAGAGATAGTGGGCAAAGTACTCGACAAATGCGATCCACACACATGTTGGCACATTACATGGAACATCTTGTGCAAAATTTTGTAAAAATCAGACCAAAAATATGGCTTCTAGAGCCTTAAAATGCTATATCGAATGAAAGACTTATATGGAAGCTATATCTAAATCTTAACCGATTTTGTTCAAAATCAATAGCGTGCGTTATTGGACCGAAAAAGTGACTTGTGCAAAAAATTTACGTTAATCGAACCACAAATGCGAACTGTACCTTGATCACAAAAATATCAGATATCGCATAACGAAAGAACAGAAAAAAATTTTTGAGGTCGAGAGGCGCAAATTAGGATTTTATTTTGGATACATGGCTTCTTCGGAGAAAAATCTTAGAATTGTATGTAGTTCAGGTTTTTGATATACGATTCAAAAAAAAAAAAAAAAAACCGACCCAGCCTATTATATTGGGTTGCCCAACAAGTAATTGCGGATTTTTCATATAGTCGGCGTTGACAAATTTTTTCACAGCTTGTGACTCTGTAATTGAATACTTTCTTCTGTCAGTTATCAGCTGTTACTTATAGCTTGCTTTAGAAAAAAAGTGTAAAAAAAGTATATTTGATTAAAGTTTATTCTAAGTTTTATTAAAAATGCTTTTACTTTCTTTTAAAAAATCCGCAATTACTTTTTGGGCAACCCAATATATACAATACTTTATAGGGTCGGAGATCAACATTTCGAGTTGTTTTCACAGAATGACTAGGTCAGTATACCCCCATCCTATACTGGTTATGGATATAAAAACTTTGTTATTAACATTTATCTTAAAGTGTGCTTTACAATCTCTTTTTCAAATTGTTTACACACACTTGAATGTAAGCAAAACTCTTCACTCAAATTTGGTGAATCTTTTACAAAAAGTCCTTTAACGCTTCACAAATTCCATATACAAACGTTAAATGGCTTCAATGAACCCCTGTTACAGTTTCCTTGTTAGGGTTCTCCCCTTATTGTAAACCTTTAATGAAATCATCCATCTCAAGCATGCTTGAGTATGCTCTCAAAAAAGTCTATTGTCTATTACCATGATCACCAAAAGGCTATGAAAAAACATGAATATTGTTGGCATGAAATATTTTTGGATGTTTCCTTTTTTATGGTTAATCAGCTTAACAAGGATAAAGAAGCCAAGCAGGCATAAGAAGGTAGATTTTTCATTGCAGCCTATGGCATATGTATTAATTCTATTAGTTTAAGGTAAGCAAGCCGTCTAGTAGAAGGTATTGATTTAAAGTTAATAGAGAACTCTTAAAAATTCTACTACCTTTGCAATTTTTGTTTTTTTTTTGTGAACTCTGTAATGAGTCATTAACAGCAGGCTTTAAAAGTTACCCATTGCTTGGGTCGGTTGGTGTTCTTTTTTCTTTCTCTTTCACACTCTCACTCATTCTAACTACTATGGCAGCAGGCTCTTTTTTTTGTTGTTGCTATTGTTTTGCCGGGGATAAACGCGAAATGTGTGCGTGCTCTATCGTTCTGGTTCGTCAGGGAAACGATGACAGCTGCTACTCTCTCCAGTACAGAGGCAATTGCAAAAAAAAAAAACGATGTGTAGTATCATAAACATCAATGAGCATTACCCATGAGTAGGCAACACACATTGCCATGCAAAATATGTCTCTAATACAAACACAAAAGAGGTGAGAGGCCCAAGAGCTCTGCATGAGTGAGAATAAATGCTTGCTGCTGTTTTTTTTTTGTTTTTGTTGCACAAGAGGTCCTTTTTTATAGGGCTATGATATTGTATGTTGTGTTATTACATTTTTTGTTGTTCTTGTGTGTTTTTTTTTCTTGGCGGTTGTTAATCATCTTTAACATGGTTGCCAACGTGTATGCCTTTATGGGCCTTTGTTTTTTTTTTTTGGAAATATCGTCAAAGGTCTAGTTTGTGCGTTTGTGGCTATGTATGTCCCTTACGAAAAACATTTAACCTTTTTAGTTTTGCTACCAAATTATGGACATTTATTTTTGTTTTTGTTTTTTACTAACTCATCCCTTTTAAAAGCTAATGGATTGCTGTCAATGGTTTAGTTTGTGTAATTATGAAAAACAAACAAGATGGGATTTTACAAAAAGGACTGGAGATATTTAAATAAGGTACCTACCATAAATACACATATAGGTGTACCTTTTTTGGCAAAATTTGTTACTTATGTAGGCGTAGGCAAGGGACTTTATTTATAGGTTACTGATGACAATTTTTGTTAATATTGGTAAGGAATTTTCATTCCAGACCGACAGTCGGACTGACAGACTAATTTTCGAACAGACAGACAGATGTTCGTATTCACAGACAGACATTTGAATAGACACCCGTATAGACTTTCGGAAAGACGGACATAAGAATAGGAAGACAAACATAAGAATATACGGATGAACTGACAGACGTTCTAAAAAGAACAGACAGACAGACTGACAAGGACAGAAGGATAAAAAACTAAAACTAAGAGGGGTGCCGGGTACCCACTTATAGTGAAGGAAGCTCTTGATGCCTAGGATCTAAATCAAAAAGCAAAATATGCAAAAAGTCGCCACAAAAAAAAGTAGTGCCAAGTTCGACCGATCCAAATCCAAACATTCTTTAGTTGAATGTTCATGGGTAAAACTTGCATTTTTGTGTACATTACGTCCAAATATTTGCCAAATTAGCTAAAAATAGAAGTTTCTTGGGGGCAGTATAAGATGAAGGGGGAAATCGGTTTATATGGAAAATCGGTTTATATTCATATTTATCACGGTTGTTGAAAGTCATAACAGAACATTACCTTCGAAATGTCTGCCAAATCGGAAAAATTAGGCTTTTAGAGTCTCAAACGAACAACCAAAGGAATATTTTATATGAAAACTTTATGCAAATCTGAACCCACATATATCACCCACATTTGCAATCACCAATGCCCTATGTCAATAAGAAGGGTTTGCGCAAAATTTCAAGAAAATATCTCAATTCTTACGACCGATATCGTGATTTCAATCACCTTGCTTTACTTACTTTAAATGGCTATGGACAGAACATTTGTTCCACTAGCCGAACGTAGAATAGCGTTCCAAGCGCCTCGATCTTCTGCGCTCATTCTAAAATCTTTGACACCAAGTTTCGAGGTGTCTACCACCACTTGATCTTTCCATCGGGCTTTTGGTCTTCCCGGTTTGCCTTCAAATGACTTCTTTGTTGGAGTTTCTTCATCCATTCTGACAACATGACCTAGCCAACGCAGCTGTTGTATTTTGATACGTTTAACTATGCTATAGTCGTCATACAGGTCATACTGCTCGTGGTTCATACGTCGTCTATTTTCTCCATTAACGCAAACTGGTCCCTATATTATACGAAGAATCTTTCTCTCAAATACTGAATCACCACAAATATTGTTTCTGTATTTCTCGCCACGATTCGGACCCAGGCGTTCAGCGTCATAGGAGGGACATGCCAAACTCTGCGCCACGGTGGCCGGCTCAGTATTTATCAATACAAATAAATATCCGCCAAGTTCGGCCGAACCGAATCTTATAAATCCTCCACCATAGATCACATACCTCAAGGTTTTTGCCCGGTGTCTTTTTTTATAGGCAAACAAAGCATAATGAATAAGAATTGCTATGCCATTGGAGCTATATCAGCTTATGAACTGATTCGGGTCATATTATTGTACAAATTTTCAACCAAATCGTCTAAGAATTACGTCCTCTAGAGGCCCGAGAAGCAAAATCAGGAGATCGCTTTATAAAGCTCCCATTTAAGGTCATAGACCGATTCAGACCATATGCTATTGGAGCTATATCAGCTTATGAACTGATTCGGGTCATATTATTGTACAAATTTTCAACCAAATCGTCTAAGAATTACGTCCTCTAGAGGCCCGAGAAGCAAAATCAGGAGATCGCTTTATAAAGCTCCCATTTAAGGTCATAGACCGATTCAGACCATATGCTATTGGAGCTATATCAGCTTATGAACTGATTCGGGTCATATTATTGTGCAAATTTTCAACCAAATCGGCTAAGAATTGCGCCCTCTAGAGGCCCGAGAAGGAAAATCAGGAGATCGCTTTATATGAGAGCTATATCAGGTCATAGACCGATTCAGACCATATGTTAGAGGTCATCGATATAGTGAACGTGCAAAATTTCAGCAAAATCGGATAAGAATTGCGCCCTATAGGGGCTCAGGGAGATCGGCTTATATGGGAGCTATATCAGGTCTAGACCAAATCACACCATATTTGGCACGTATGTTAGAGGTCATAGATACAATTTGTGTGCAAAATTTTAGCAAAATGGAATAAAAATTACGCCGTTTCAAGCCATACTTGGTACGTATGTTAGAGGTCATAGAAGAAGTCATTGTGCAAAATTTCTTTAGGATAAGACCTCTAGAAGTAGTACCGGAAAATCGATTTCTATGAGAGCTATATCAGAACTGAGAGCTATTTTGAACTGATTCGGACCATACTTGGCGCATATGTTAAATGTCATAGAACACATCGCGGTACAAAACTACAGCCAAATCAGATAATAATTGCGCCCTTTAGAGGCTCAAGAAGTCAAGTCGGAATATTGGTTTATATGGGAGCTATACCAAAACATGGACCGATATGGCCCACTTATAATCCCAAACGACCTACACTAATAGGAAGTATTTGTGCAAAATTCCAAGCGCCTAGCTTTGCTCCTTCGAAAGTAAGCGTGCTTTCCACACACGGACAGATAGGCGGACAGATAGAACGGACATGGCTAGATTGACTTAAAATGTCACGATGATCAAGAATATATACCTAGGGCTAAAAATTTTAATTTTTAAACTCGACAATCGACAGTCTTCTAGAAGACATTGGAAAGGATTCTGGACTTTCATATAAGAGGTAGGTTTGGAAGGAATTAGTTCTTTAGGAGTGAGCACGCAAGTCGATCGATATTGATATGTGTGGTGCATCAATTGGAAAGGACTCTTCAGTTTAAGGAATTCACGTTGGGTGGGTTTCTGCACATAAAGATGGCATTCAATAATCTGCATGTGTGGAGAACGGCATTACGGGAGAATGAGGGGTACGCCAAATAGCGGAGTTTTTCCGCCTTTGCTAAGGATTCTTGTGATCGATGACATTTTGAAGGAGACTTGGGTTGGTGGGAGTCAGGGTGTGCCCTTATGCTGACGCTATGGTTATTCTTGCCAATGGGATATTCGTGAATATGAATACTCTATCTGGGGTTTTTGATACTGCTCTCGGGGTCACATCAACTTCGTAGGAAAACTGAGTTGCTATTGTTCAGGAGAAAGAGAAAGGTGCCTGGTTCCAGATTGTCGAGGCAGAAAGGGACGGCCTTGAAGCTGTCAAAGTCGGCAAGCATCCGCGGGGTCATTCTAGTTTCTCGGGGTTCCTCTGTAAACTGAATTGGGGCTTGAATCTGGGGTCTAGGGTAAGGAAGGCCTTCGCGGCCCTCTATTCGAGCCAGGGGCATTGTGGTAAAAATTTGGTCTGCGTCCTTTATTGATGCACTCGGCGTTGGTGCAACCGGTGCTGACGTATGGTTGCCATGTCTGTCGGCCAGTGACGGAGTTCGGATCGCATGTGAAGGATCTGGATGGGGTGACGTATTAGGAAGATGGATTGTGTTACGGGCTATGCGGAATCCACTTCGCAGAACTTCAAATCGGCGACTCTCATCGTATGGGGGACGATTGCAGTATCTTCCAGGCTGTCACGGCCGTTAGTGCAGTCAAGAAATATTGACCGGTCAGATGTCTGCATATTGAACGATAGCCGCACAGTGGGATCGAATCGAAAAAAAACTAGTAAAAAGTATGTCATTTGAAAACCGGTAGAGATATATCTTTTAAATTTGAAATGGTTAGAGCTAAGAGGTGTTATGGAGATGAAGTGCAAAATTTCAGGGCCCTAGATAGTAAGGGAGCCTCTCAGCAGGACCCTAATTTTGGTAAACTCGGCATTTCGAAAAATTTTGTTGAGCTGTCAAATCTTTATTTGTGGTCCCATTTCCTGCATAGTGCTCAAAGACCCCTAAAAAACGACCGCGTAAGGTCTACAATTTCTCTACTTATTTCGGGGATACTCTATTCATATTTTCTTTATTTGGAAGAAGTTTGGCCGCGACTGGCTTCGTATTTTGCGATTTACAAAGGCATTTGTGCTTCGATTTTCATTTTGGTACACGATTTGGATTGGTAATAAAATGTACAATGACTTTGCTGTCAAATGTGTCTGATAATTCAGTTAAAAGTTAAACAGTTTGGAAGTCAAAAAATGTGAAAAACGTAGATTTTTTGTAAAAAGAAAAGCATTTTTATTGATTATTTTAAAGAAAGCCATTGTACGGGTATGGGGCAAAATACCGACCGATTATATTCGTGCAGCTTGCAACTCGTTTTTGACCGACTCAGAGCAATAGTCCAAGAAAAAGCTTGTCATATCGGACAGAAGTGGTAGTATTCTAAAATTTTTAACTATTTTCACATATTTTTGTAGTTTGAAGCAAAAAAAAGGTTTTCACAAAAAAAAAGATTTTCGCACATAAAAAATTGTTTTTTGCATTGTTAACACTTCGTATCAGCTACACTGTTGTCACATCTTCAGCTACACTATTGTCCCATTGTGAGCTACCCTGTTGTCAACATGTTGGCTATCTGTTGTGCCTTTGTCAGCTACCCTGTTGTCACTTTGTCATCTACCCTGTTGTCGCATAGTCAGCTATCCTGTTGACCTTTGTCAGCTTCCCTGTTCTCACTATGTCAGCTAACCTGTTGTCGCATCTTCAGCTACCTTGTTGTCCCTTAGTCAGCTACCCTGTTGTCCCTTAGTCAGCTAACCTTTTGTGCCTTTGTCAGCTACCCTGTTGTCCCTTTGTGAGCTACCTGCTGTCCCTTTGTCAGCTATCTGCTTTGCCTTTTCAGCTACCCTGTTTTTCCCTTTGTAAGCTAGCCTGTTGTCCCTTTGTCAGATACCCTGTTCTCACTATGTCAGCTAACCTGTTGTGCCTTTGTCAGGTACCCTGGTGTCCCCTTGTGAGCTACCTGCTGCCCCTTTGTCTGTTTTGCCTTTGTCAGCTACCCTGTTTTCCCTTCGTAAGCTAGCCTGTTGTCCCTTTGTCAGCTAACCTGTTGTGCCTTTGTCAGCTTCCCTGTTGTCCCTTTGTGAGCTACCTGCTGTCCCTTTGTCAGCTACCTGTTATGCCTCTGTCATCTAAACTGTTGTTCCTTTTTCAGCTACCCTGTTGTACCTTTGTCAGCAGAATCTAGTCCGTTTTTAGAACTTACATCGATTCCTGCGTTTCGGTGCATTCGACGTCAGCTACCCTGTTGTGCCTTTGTCAGCTATCCTGTTGTCCCTTTGCCAGCAGAATGTATACCGTGTTTAGACCTTAAATCGCCGGAAGGGCATTGTGATGCTCGGTGCGGTGTTGCATGTAATCAACCGGGTGCCATGACCCATAGATCGAAGGAGTTTTAGATGGTGCTCCGCTCCTAACCAAGAGGGGAGATCACGTCCAAACCACGTGGCATCGAATTGTTACTCATGCTGGCTTCGGTCATGTATGGGGGCGTTGGTAGACTCATTTTATACACCCTGCTGGATTAAACCAACACGGCAGGTTCCTGCATAAAACCCCACTAGGACTAGTCCCTTTGTCAGCTACCCCATTGTCGTATCACCTACTCTGCTTATCAGCTGCTATTGTACATCAAAATTAGATAAAATATGACAATTCCATTGGTAAACAACTTTCACATTCATTTGAAGAGTTTTAGTTTTCATTATGACTCATGCAAGTGTCTGAACTATACGCCTTTTTCTTTTATGCTGTAGGGAAAAATCAATATTTTTTGTATTTGGTTTTTCATAGATGGGCCATCTGACGTCCAGTGCGATTCAATTAGGCACAATATTTCATTGAAATTCCCATAGTTGTTGCTGCCGTCAGTAACGATTAAGTGCTTAGACAGCGTATTTTTTTTTCATTTTGCATTTTCAGAATTACGCATTAGAAAATTGCTGACGCTTCTTGGATATTTATTAGGTGTATGTCTGTCGTCGAAAGGTCAGATGGGTGCGGTGGTGGGTTTGGGGAAAGGCGTAATAACATGTAAGCAAAGTAAATTCATTCACAATTTGTCATGGAGACAAACTCTGGGATTGCGCACATGAGATTGTGTGTGTCTCTGTGTGTGCTCTTACGCCAACCACAAAAATTCTCTAGCAGCCACACAAACCTTCATTTTTCCCCAACGCCCCCATCCTTGATCATCATACGATTTTTGTTGCCTTTTAGCAATCGCGTTTATTACGCGTCAGATAATGTGACATTAGACGACGACGACGACTGGCTTTTCCCATTTTGAATTTGTTGGCAAAATGTTGGCCATAACTTTTAATAATATTCTCCGTTGAGCGCAAATCAATACTTCATGCCGCGGCATCGTTGACTATGACGCAGGCAACAATGCCGCCGACGCTGTTAAACGGCCAGCCTTAATGTGCTTTAGATTATGTCGCGTGTCAGACGACAAAAGTGGAAATTTTTGCGCCAGACTATAGCAACTTGCCTTATTGCTTCGCACGTGCTGAGCGCCCCTATTAATTTTCGCTCAAGTTGAAGAAGACTGACTACATGCAGTCATGTCATTGTTGTTGCCTTGACACTTTCATTTACGACGAACATTGACGATGGGCGTTAAGGCGAAAAATTGTCCTCTGTCTAAGTTAGGCAATTAGTAATCATTAAGGCCTAAGGGGTATTTACACTTGGGAATGTGTTGGGAATAACAACAACCGTTTAAGTTAAAGACCCTAATCACTTTGAAATTTTTGAGAAAAGTTATTTTATTATTTATGAAATTTGATATTTATGAAAAAATAATAACCATATTCTCCTAAGCGATAATCGTATATTGCTATAGTCTAAAGGGGCTTTTAACTTATAAATTTTCGAAAAGGTATCTATGGCAAAAAAGTATTTCTTCTCTGTCAGAGCTATTCCCGTGTGCCGTTCAGACTGGATTATAAAAATCGATAAATTCAAAGCTTTATTGGAATACTAAACCAACTTTCCCTAAGAGAAATGACACTAAAATTTACTTTCCCCGAGGGAAAATGTACTAAAACTAACATTCCCCAAAAGCAAAAGCGAACATAAACTACCTTCCTCTGGGGAAAAGGGTTCCTGGGGAAAGGTAATTTTAGTACATTTTCCCTAGGGGAAAGGTGGTTTCAATGGCCTTGGGGCAAAGGAATTTTAGTACCCAATCCCTTGGAAAAAGGGTACTATTCGTTCCTTATCCCTTGGGAAAATTGTAGTTTTAGTTCCCCAAGGGGGAAAGTACCATTCCCTTTCGGAAAGGTAAATTTAGTACCTTTTCCCTTGGCTAAGGGTTGTTTTAGTTCCCTTTCCCTTGAGAAAATGCAGTTTTAGTACCCTTTCCTTTAGAAAAAGGTAATTTTAATAAACCTTCGCTTAGGGAAAGGTAGTACACTTTCTCTATGATAATGGAAGTCTTAATACCCTTAGGGATACATAGTTTTAATACCCTTTACCTTGGGGAAAGTTACTTTTAATACACTTTCCCTTGCGATAGGAAGTTGTTGTACCCTATCCCTTAGGGAAAATTAGTTGTGTTAACCTTACCCTTAGGGAAAGTTAAATTTTGAACTCTTTTCCTTGAGAAAAAGAAAATTTTTCCATGTCTTTTCCTTGGGGAAATGTAGTTTTAGTACATTTTCCCTTGGGAAAGGTGGTTTTAGTACGATTTCCCTTAGATAAAGGTAGCTGTAGTACATTTTTCCTTAGGGAAAGCTGGTTGCAGTAACATTTTCCTTAGGTAAAGCCGGTTTGTATTACCCTCTCCATTAGGGAAATTTAAATTGTGCACTATTTTGTCGGGGAAAGGTAATTTTTCTAACCCTTTCCCTTGGGGATATGTAATTTTAGTACCCTTTTCCTTGGAAAAGGTAGTTTTATTACCATGTCCTTTTGGGAATAAAAGTTTTGTAGATTAAATACTCTTTCCCTTAAGAAAAGAAGTGGTAATAATGGTACGTCGCAGAAAGGTAGTTTTAGTACCCTTTTCCTTAAGGAAAGGTAGTTTTAGTACCATTTTTCTTAAGCAAAGGTAGTTTAAGTAACCTTCTCCTTAAGGGAAGGTATTTTTAGTAAGCTTCTCCTTACGAAAAGGTAGTTTTAGTAACCTTCTCCTTTAGATAAGGTAGTTTTAGTAACATGTTCCCTAAGGAAATGTAGTTTTAATAACCTGTTCCCTAAGGAAAGGCAGTTTTACCAAACTTTTCCTTCACAAAAGGTAGTTTTAGTTACCTTTTCCTTAAGGAAAGGTAGTTTAAGTAACCTTCTCCTTAAGGGAAAATAGTTTTAGTAATCTTCTACTTAAGGAAAAAAGAGTTTTAGTGAATTTTTGCTTAAGGAACCGTAGTTTTGGCACCTTTTTCCTTAAGAAAAGGGAGTTTAAGTACCCATTTCCTTAAGGAAAGGTAGTTTTACCAAACTTTTCCTTAAGAAAAGGTAGTTTTAGTAACCTTTTCCTTAAGGAAATGTAGTTTTAGTAATCTTCTCCTTAAGAAAAAAATAGTTTTAGTGACCTTTTCCTTAAGGAACCGTAGTTTTGGTAGCCTTTTCATTAAGAAAAGGTACTTTAAATACCCATTTCCTTAAGAAAATGTAGTTTTAGTACATCTTTCCTTAAGGAAATTTAATTGTAGTACGCTTTTCCTTAAGCAAATGCAGTTTTTTCCATAAGGAAAGGTAGTTTTATTACCCTTTCTTTAAGGAAAGTTAGTTTAAGTAACCTTTTCCTTAAAGAAAGGTAATTTTAGTACTCTGTTCTATAAGTAGATGTAGTTTTACTAACCTTTTCCATAAGAAAAGGTAGTTTAGTACCCTTTTCCTTAAGGAAAGTTAATTTTAGTAACCTTTTCCGTAAGGTAAGATAGTTTTAGTACTCTGTTCCATAAGGAAAGATAGTTTTAGTACTCATTTCTATAAGTTCTATAAGGAAATGTAGTTTTATTACCCTTTCCCTAAGGAAAGTTTTAGTGCCCTTTTCCTTAAGGAAAGGTAGTTTTAGTACTCTGTTCCATAAGGAAACGTAGTTTTACTTAAACCTTCCTTAAGGAAAGGAAGTTTTAGTGCCCTTTTCCCTAAAGTAAGGTAGTTTTAGTAACTTTCTCCTTAAGGAAATGTAGTTTTAGTATCCTTTTCCTTAAGGAAAGATAGTTTTAGTACTCTTTTTATTAAGGAAATTTCGTTTTAGTACCATTTTGCTTAAGGATATGTAGTTTTAGTACTCTTTTCCTTAAGGTATGGTAGTTTTAGTACCATTTTCTTTAAGGAAAGGTAGTTTTAGTACCTTTTTCCAAGAAAGTTAATTTAAGTACCCACACTTTTCCTTAAGGAAAAGTAGCATTAGTACCCTTTTCCTTAAGGAAAGGTAGCTTGAGTACCCTTTTCCTTAAGGAATGTTAGTTTTAGTACCCTTTTCCTTAAGGAAAGGTAGTTTTTGTACTCCTTTTCTTAAGGAAAGGTAGTTTTAGTACCCTCTTCCCTAAGGAAATGTAATTTTAGTACCCCGCTCAATAAGGTAAGGTAGTTTTACTAACATTTTCGATAAGGAAAAGTGGTTTTAGCAACACTTTCCTTAAGGAAATGTAGTTTTGCTACCCTGTTCCATAAGGAAAGGTAGTTTTATCAAACTTTTCCTTAAGGAAAAGTAGTTTTAGTAACCTTCTCCTTGAGGAAAGGATAGTTTTAATACACTTTTCCTTAAGGAAAGGTAGTGTTAATACCCTATTACCTAAGGAAAGTTCGGTTCAGTACTCCTTTCCTTAAGAAAATATAGTTTTAGTACCCTTTCCTTAAGGAAAGGTAGTTATAGTACCCTTTTACCTAAGTAATGGTAGTTTTAAAACCTTATTTTTTAAGGAAAGGTAGTTTTAGTACCCTTTGCTTTCAGTACCCTTTTCCTTAAGAGGAGGTAGTTTTAGCACCCTTTTCCTTATAAAGAGGTAATTTTAATACCGCTTCCTTAAGGAAAGGTAGTTTTAGTCCCCTTTTCCTTAAGGAAAGGTAGTTTAGTACCGTTCTCCCAAAGGGAAGGTGTTTTTGTTCTCCCTTCGTGAAGTGTAATTTTAGTATTTTTGCCCTTGGGGAAAGGTAGTTTTAATAATTTTTTTTGGAAAAAGGTAGTTTTAGTACTCTCTCCTTTCGGGAAGGATAGGTTTCCACCTCCTCCCTTTGGGAAAGCTAGGTTTAGTACCCTCTCCTCGGGAAGGGTAGTTTTAGTACCCTCTAATCATGAAGGATAGTTAAAGTACCCACTCCTCGGGAAGGGTTGTTTTAGTACTCTCTCCCTTTGGGAAGGGTGGTTTTAATAATCTCTCCCTTCGGGAAGGTTGGTTTCTCTTCGGGAATTATAGATTGAGTGCCCTCTCTCTTCGGGCAGAATTGGCACCCTTTTCCTTAGTGAAGAGTAGATTTAGTACCCTTTTCCCTGGAGAAAGTGAGTTTCAGAACTCGTTCCCTTCGGGAAGCGCAGTTTTATTCCCCTTTCTTTTCGGGAAGGTAGATTTTATATCCTTTCCTTTCGGAAAGGCAGGTTTGGTTGCCTTTGGTACTGTTTCCCATATTTAAGCTTAGTTTTAGTTCGCTTTCCCGTAATGAAGGTTAGCTTTTGTAATTAGGCTTGTTTTCGCACCCTTTCTCTTCTGGAAATATTGTTTTTGTACCCTTTCTCTTGAGCAGAGGTAATTATAGTATCCGTTCCCTTGAGGAAATGTTGTTTCGGTACCCTTTCGCCTGAGGAATGGTAGTTTTAATACTCTTTCCCGTAAAGAAAATTAGTTTTAGTACCCTTGTCGTTCGGGGTAGGCAGTTTTGGCACTCTTTCTCTTAGGGAATGGTAATTTTAGTACCTTTCCCCTTAAAGAAAGGTAGTTTTTTTACCCTAGTCCTTGGGAAAGTTTGTTTTAGTACCCTTTTCCTTGGGGAACGGTAGTTTTATTATCATTTCCCTAGGTGATCGGTCGTTGCAGTACCCTGCCTCTTAGGGAAATGCAGTTTTAGTACCAATTTCTCTGGTGAGATGTAGTTTTAGTACCATTTACTCTGAAGAAATGTAGTTATAGTATTCTTTCCGTTGAGGAAAGGTAGTTTTAGTACTGTTTCGCATAATGAAAAAGTTTTAGTACGCTCTCCCATAATAAATGGCACCCTTGCTCTTCTGGAAAGTTAGTTTTAGTATCCTTTCCCTTGGGGAAGGATATTGAAAGCTAATTTTATCGTATGCAGTTATGCAGTTTTAGTACCAATTCCTTTGGTGAGATGTAGTTTTAGTACCATTTACTCTGAAGAAATGTAGTTTTAGTACCCTTTTCATTGAGGAAAGGTAGTTTTAGTACTTTTTCGCATAATGAAAACGTTTTAGTACGCTCTCCCATAATAAATGGCACCCTTATTGGTATAAGGGTGGTGAAATAGTATTTAAATACCTTTCATTAGGGGATAAAGTACTAAAATACATTTAATACGGGAAGGAGTACAGCAAATACTTTTGCAATATCTTTCATTAATGGAAAGGGTTCTAAAAATATATTTCATTGAAGCTACCTTTCATTACAAAAGTTTTAAAACTACCTTTCCGCGTACTTTGACTATATTCACCCGAAGAAAAGTGTACTAAAACTATCTTTCCCCAAGAGAAATGGTACTAAAATCATCTTTTTTACTGGAAATGGTACTAAAACTATCTTTCATAGCGGGAAGGGTACTAAAACTATCTTATCTCAATGGAAATGAAACTAAAACTTTATATCCTCAAAGGAAAGATTTTTAAAGCCACCTATCCCAAGTAAAACTTACTAGGATTACGTTGCGTTTAGACTTTTCCTTAAAGGAAAGTATACTACATTCCCCAGGAAAAGGGTTCTAAAATTAACTTTTCCCAAGACAAAGGTACTAAAACTAACATTCTCAAAGGGAATGGTTTCCAAATCCAACTACCCCCTATTTGCTGGTTACTAAAGCTAGCATAAGGAAAGTTAGTTTTAGAGTATTTTCCTTAAGGAAATGTAGTTTTAGTACCTTTGTCCTTAAGGAAAGGTAGTTTTAGTATCCTTTGTAGTTTTACTAAACTTTTCCTTAGTTTTACTACCTTTTTTTCCTAGTTTTAGTACTATTTTCCTTAAAAAAAGTTAGTTTTACTAACCCTTTTTCCTAAGAATAGTTAGTTTTACTACCCTTTTTCCTAAGGAGAGGTAATTTAAGTATCCTTTTCCCTAAGAAAAGGTAGCTTTATTACCCTTTTCTTTACCCAAGGTTGCTTAATGTATCATCTTCAGGTGAAATGTTAGTAAAACTACCCTTCCACAAGAAAGGGTATTAAAACTAAACTTTCCCGGGGAGAAGCGACTTCAACAACTTTTTCCAAGAAAAATAGTATTAAAGCTGTCTAAACTTTAACAGAAAAAAGTTTTCTTTGGCTCCCAATTAATGCTTAAATACTTAAAGCTCTTTTAAGCATAGGACCAATATTTGCCACCCTAATTTTTAAAAATAGCCTCTAGTCTCTAGACTGTTGGCATTTTTGGTTTGTTTTCTCTTGTGAATGTATTTATTTTTCGTCTTATACTTAACTTGTTTTATTCTTTTTATCCTATTATTTTTAAGTCTTGACAGGATAAGGGAGGATTTGCTATCCAAGAAAAAATAGAAACATTGCAGACATTTTGTTTTTGTGCACTTTTCATCCAAACTTTTGAAGCAAAAGGTTGAAGAAAGATGTCTGCCATTTTGCATTAGTGTATCTATACTTTGGTTGTCCTTCAAATGGCCGGTCGACTTGATGTGCTGGTTGTTGATCATAATTTATTGTTGACTTAAAAACAAAGACGTGGCATGGAGGGGGAAATATTTTCTACACAGAATAAAATTTTGATTAAAGTAAAAAAATATTGCAATTTTTTACAAAAACGAAATTTTTAACAATTCTCCGCAAATTTTCTAAAATTGTAGATAATGCCCCCCTAATCAAGTTAAATCACTACGTTTAATGTTTGCACACTTATCTAGCATGCCATGACTCTTCTTTTTGCTTTTTATTTTTGTGACTTTGTCCTTTGGCCACTTACATTTGCATAATTGTATTTACCAACATAAACAAAAAAATAGCGACAGAAGAATTTGCATATTTTTATGGTCAGTATTTGGCGTTTAGTGAGAAACCTTTACATTCTAATCTGACAATGTGACAGTGAGTGGGCTGATATATACGTAGGTGGCAACATTCGTTTTTTTGCAGCTTTGCGTTTGCAGCCCCTGTTCTTCCTTTGTTGTATATGCGTTATCAGCATCATTGTCACCAGCCACACTTATGGCCCTATCTCCTATCTATTGGGCACATACACATTCACATACACATACACCTACTCAGTTGAAGTTTAATAGATAAAAATTGCCACAGTTGTTGTTGTGTACCTTTTTGCGGCATACACTTGAAGTGGAGTGTGTGAGTGCACTTTCTATTGAGTCCAAGGGTTGCCATGACAATATGTCTGCAAAAATATAAGGGTTGATGGTTTCACATACAAAACAAAAGATTTGGTTAGACTTAAATGACATACTTAATTTAAGTCAATTGTTATAATGAGGATTAACGAACATTT
Organism: Stomoxys calcitrans; assembly: GCF_963082655.1. Taxonomy (NCBI): domain Eukaryota; kingdom Metazoa; phylum Arthropoda; class Insecta; order Diptera; family Muscidae; genus Stomoxys; species Stomoxys calcitrans. Next base: position 186,735,876 of record NC_081553.1, read on the forward strand.
TTTGGAGCTCTAAATTTTGTTAATAAATTAAGCCATTAAATAATTTTTTTTTGCCAAATATTATGCTGAGTAGTGAAATCCCAATCACTGTCATCCGGGTTTTAATGTTTGAAAAACCCCAAAATAATTAAAAAGTTTTTATGATTAACACAATATTTTCATTACAAATTTTGAAGTTTACCCGTATGCCACGATTAATTTTCATTTTCATTGCAATGATATAAACAGTTTTTAAGGCCATTGCCTTTAAATTACTGTCATACACAAAATGCTTAGTGTAATGTTCACCCTCTTTGATTGGCCTCTGGGGTATATCGATTTTGTTTTTGCAATTCATGTAAACTTTGACATTTTTAAGGATTTCACTTTTGTTTCAACTATAATTAGAACACCCCAAGTATGGATGTTTGTATGACACAGGCAAATATGGACAATAACAGGTCATGGAGGTTGATGGATTTATTGTATCCTTAATCCTACTGTAAGGGTTGAACTTGAATTGACATTTGAGGATTTGCCAAATCATATTGTGACAAAGAAAACTCTATTGCACTTTAACATTTTGGGGAGTGTTAATTTTTCAGAGTCATACAAAGAAATAATGTGGATGTATTTGTGGAAGAAAAATTTGTTCTATTTTTTATTAGTGGCTAAAATTAAAACAATTTTTCGAAAAGGGAATAGGAAAGGGTAGTAAAAGAACTTTTCTGTAAGGTGAAGGATACCAAAAGTATCTTTCCATAAAGGTAAGGGTACTAAAAGTGCCTTTCCATGAGGGAAAGGGACGAAAAGTACCTTTCCGTGAGAGAAAGTGTACCAAAAATACATTTCCGCAAGGGAACGGGTAATTAAAGTACCTTCCCCTTAGTGAAAGGGTAAAAAAAAGTTCCATCCGTAAAGGAAAGTTTACTTATAGCTCCTTATAGCGTACGAAAAGTACCTTTCTGTGAGGGTAAGTGTACTAAATGTATATTTCCGCAAGAGAAAGGGTAATAAAAGTACCTTTCCCTTCGTGAAAGGGTAAGAAAAGTTCCATCCGTAAAGGAAAGGTTACTTATAGCTCCTTTCCGCAGAGGAAAGTGTACTAAAAGTACTTATCCGTAAAAAATTTACTAAAAATAACTTTCCATAAGAAAAAGGGTACTAAAAGTACGTTTCTTAAATAAAAGTACTAAAAAAACCTTTCCGAAAAAAGGAAAACGAGGTTCTCACAACGAAAGCCTTCCTAAACTACTTTTGACCCAAGAAAAATTGGTACTAAGCTAAGTTTGTCCCCAAAAAAATGGTACTAGACTACATTTCCTTAAGGGAGAGGGTTCTGCGACTACCCTACCATAAGGAAAAGTGTACTAAGACAACCTTCCCCAAGAGCACGGGTACTACCACGTCCCTTTTAAATAGAAAACAGTCTACGACTACCCCTTCCAAAAAATAGGTACTCAAACTACCATTCCCCAAGGGTAAAGGTACTAAAATTACGTTCCCCCATAGGAAAAAGTGCTAAACCTATTCTTCCCTAAGAAATAGTGGTTAGTTTACCCTTCCCCAAAGGAAAGTTTAGTAAAGCTACCTTTCCCCAGGCAAAATTTAGTGAAACTACCTTATTTCAAAGCAAAGGGGGATAAAACTACATTTCCCAAAGGGAAGCGGTAGTGAACCTACCTTTCCACAAGGAAATGGCATTAAAAGTACCAAATCCCCAGGGAAAGGGTACTTTCCCCAATGGAAAGGGTAGTAAACCTACCTTTCCCCCTAGGAAAAGAGTAGTAAAAGTATTTTTCCCCAGGGAAAAGCGTCGAAAAAAGATAACTTTCCGCTGGGGAAAGGGTAGTGAAGATAACTTTTCTGTATGGTAAGTGTAGGAAAGATAACTTTCCTTTAGGGAAATGGTATTAAAACTAGCTTTTCTCAAGGGAAAAAGGTACTAAAACTAACTTTCCCTAAGGGAAAGTGTACTACAACTACCTTTACCTTAGGAAAAGTGTACTACAACTACCTTTACCTTGGGAAAAGTGTACTAAAACTACCTTTCGCTAAGGGAAAGTGTACTAAAACTATCTTTCACTAAGGGAAAGTGTACAAAAACTACCTCTCCCTAAGGGAAAGGACACTAAAACTAAAAATACCATTCCCTTATGGGAAAAACTACCATTCTCTAATGGAAAGAGTACTAGAATATCTTTCCCTGAGTACTAAATCTACATTTCCCTAAGGGAAAGAGTTCTAAAAGTACTTTTCCCTAAGAGAAAAGGTACTAAAACTAAATTTTTTCCAAAGGAAAGAGCAATAAAACTATCTTTCCCTAAGGGAAAGGGTACTAAAGCTAACTTTCCATTAGGGAAAGGGTAGTAAAACTACTCCAAGGGATAAACTTTCTCCAATGGAAAGGTTACTAAAACTACCTTTCTCCAAGGGAAAGAGTAGTAAAACACCCTTTCCCCATGAGAAAGAGTAGTAAAATTGCCTTTCCCCAAGGGAAAGAGAAAGAAAACTAACTTTCCACCTTTCCGCAAGAGAAAGGGTACAAAAACTACCTTTCCTCAATTAAAAGGGTAGTAAGACTACCTTTCGCCGAGGGAAGAGTATTAAAGCTTCCTTTCCCCACAGGAAAGGGTAGTAAAACTACTTTTCCTCAAGGAAAAGGGTAGTAAAACCACTTTTCGCCAAGGGAAAAGGTAGTAAAGCTTTCTTTCCCCAAGGGGAAGGGTAGTAAAACTACCTTTCTCCAAGGGAAAGGGTACTAAATCTACATTTCCGCAAGATAAAGGGTACAAAAACTACCTTTCTTCAAGAGAAAGGGTGCTAAAACTTCATATCCTCAAGGAAAAGGGTAGTAAGACTACCTTTCACCAAGGGAAGGGGTAGTAAAGCTTCTTTTCCCTAAAGGAAAGGGTAGTAAAACTGACTTTCGCCAAGGGAAAGGGTAGTAAATCAACCTTTCTCCAAGGAAAAGAAGAAAAACTACCTTTTCCCAAGGGAAAGTGTAGTAAAATACCTTTCCCCAAGGGAAAGGGTATTAAAACTAACTTTTCTCAAGGGAAAAATGTACTGAAACTACCTTTCCCTAAGGGAAATTGTACTAAAACTACCTTTCACTAAGGGAAATTGTACTAAAACTACCTTTCACTAAGGGAAATTGTACTAAAACTAGCTCTCCCAAAGGGAGAGGACACTAAAACTAAAAATACCATTTTCTAAGGGAAAGTGTACTAAAACTACCTTTCGCTATGGGAAAGGGTACTAAAACTACCTTTCCCTATGGGAAAGGGTACCAAAACTACCATTCCCTAATGGAAAGGGTACTAGAACAATCTTTGCCTGAGTACTAAAACTACCTTTCCCTAAGGGAAAGAGTTCTAAAACAACCTCTCCCTAAGAGAAAAGGTACTAAAACTTCCTTTTCCCCAAAGGAAAGAGCAATAAAACTATCTTTTCCTAAAGGAAAGGGTACTAGAGCTAACTTTCCCTTAGGGAAAGGGTGCTAAAACTACCCCAATGTGCTAAAACTATCCCCGAGGGAAATGGTAGTTACACTACTCCACGGGAAAAACTTTCTCCAAGGAAAAGGTTAGTAAAACTACCTTTCCCCAAAGAAGAGGGAAGTAACACACCCTTTCCCCATGGGAAAGAGTAGTAAAACACCTTTTCCCAAGGGAAAGGGTAGTAAAACTACCGTTCCCCAAGGGAAAGGGTAGTAAAACTACCGTTCCCCAAGGGAAAGGGTAGTAAAACTACCTTTCTCCAAGGGAAAGGGTAGTACCCATAACCTGCTATAGCTTTAATTGCATGGCAAGTATTGGCCGTTATCCTTTGTTTGCCTTAAAAGAGACTCCGCGCAAAGAACTTGCCAAATGCGATCCATGCTGGAGGGTATGTAAGATTCGACCCCGCCGAACTTGGCACGCTTTTGCTTGTTTTCTATAAAATTACCCACCTTTGAAGTGATATATGTTATTACCTTTTACGGGCAATAAATTCCATTATCATTTTGACATTTGACGACAATTAGAAGGACCACCTTAATTATGATTTTAACACAATGCCTGTCAGACAACAACAATGTAACCGTCATTGTTGTTTCAACTGTCATGATATATGAATATTTTATGCATAAGCTGCCAGCCAGCCAGCCAGCCAGCTGGCATTTTGATATAATTTTATAATTTATTGGGCCATACACCCAACACAACTACTTTCACTTATGCCACCTAGCGGCAGAGAGCTAGATAAATTTGTGTATACCTTGTGCATATAGGAAATTTATACGCCCAATTTGTAAGAGACAAAAAAAAACTTGAATTAAAGGACAAAAGTTTAAGGAAAATATTTCATATAGACATCACCTTTACATGAATGGGGTTAAAAAAGTCATATAGAGTAAAAACTATTCAATTTTTTTCCGAAATACTCTAGGAAAAAGGGTGTTTTGTACAATAATAATTACTAATCACTCACTCACAATTCATGTGATAAGGGTGGAAAATGGTAATTTCACCCCTTCTTTGGCGGTACATTGCTTTCCAAAAGATTACATAGCTATTTATGAGTGCTTATAATAATGAAATTATTTTTATGAACTGTACCATACTTTCAGTTTTATGAATAATTTGCTTAGGAGGTTCTTAAGAACAATAATGGCCTCTTCCTTTTAGAATTTTTCCAATTCCAATTGGTGTAAACAGCATAGCGGACATGTGCCTTAACTTTCTCCCCACCTAGTCGTGTGTGTGCGTGTGCGTGTGGTCTTTTAATAACCACTCTTCGACCAGAACAGTTCAATGGGAAGACTTAACCGTTCAGTTTTTCCGGTTTTTTTTTCTTTAATCTATCCCTGAAAGCTCCAAGTAGCCTTCTTATGCTGTTGTTGGTTACCATTATACTTTCCCTATGTTAAGAAAATCCCTAGACCACTGCTTTGAATTGAACCATTTGACACCTTTGGTGTGTGCTTATACTTGTGCTAGGCTAAAATGCCAAATGACTTAACTGTGCATTAATACAATTTAAAGCTGCTAACTATTATAGACATTTTTAAATCAAAGCTTTGGAAGAAACTTACCTTTTAGTTTTTAATATAGACAATAAGAATATTAATAAATTAATTTTTTTTTTATTTTCAGGTATGATGTGCTTCCAAGCCTCAATTGACATTTCAACTAATGTCCAAAAGGCATGTATTGTAATACATATATTGTAAAGTAGTTATACTATTCACCATAGGATGGCGGTATACTAATTTCGTCATTATGTTTGTAACTCCTCGAAATATTCGTCTCAGACCCCATAAAGTATATATTTTCTTGATTGTCATGACATTTCATGTCGATCTAGCTATGTCCGTCCGTCCTTCCGTCTGTCTGTCTGTCGAAAGCACGCTAACTTTCTAAGGAATAAAGCTAGACGCTTGAAATTTTGCACCAATACTTCTTATAGCTGTAAGTCGGTTGGTATTGTAAATGGGTCATATCGGTTTATGTTATGATATAGCTGCCATATAAACCGATCTTGGGTCTTGACTTCTTGAGCCTCTAGAGGGCGCAATTTTAGTCCGATTTGGACAGAAATTTTGCACGTGGTGTTTTGGTATCACTTCCAACAACTATGCTAAGTATGGTTCAAATAGGTCCATAACCTGATATAGCTGTCATATAAACCGATCTGGGGTCTTGATGTATAAACCGATCTTGGGTCTTGACTTCTTGAGCCTCTAGAGGGCGCAATTTTAGTCCGATTTGACAGAAATTTTGCACATGGTGATGTGGTATCACTTCCAACAACTATGCTGTGTGTGGTTCAAATCGGTCCATAACCTGATATAGCTGTCATATAAACCGATCTGGGGTAGTGACTTCTTGAGCCTCTAGAGGGCGCAATTCCTATCCGATTTGGCTGAAATTTTGCATGACGTGTTTCGCTTTGACTTCCAACAACTGTGCCAAGTATAGTATAAATCGGTCCATAACCTGATATAGCTGCCATATAAACAGATCTTGAATCTTGATAGTCCTATGTGTTCCGTTATGATACCAATAGCTTTACTGACCTCCTTCCTACTTCCTTTCAGTAATAACCTCGTATTCTCGCGATCTGGATCCCCCCATAGGACTTTCGCCATCCTACCGACCGTTTCGCTGTTCCACAGGGTTACATGCGCATTCATCGCCCACGTCCATAAATCGGACTGCGTCGACTCGAAAGGCTTCGGTTTAACCAAGTTTATAGACTGCAGTCCTCTTGCCTTCACCGCCAAATCGTCTGCCCTTTCATGCGAATTTTGCCATCCTCAGAGAATGCGTTAATCTCCCTCTTACAGTGTAAGGCTGTTCGTGACCTTACCCCCCTGGTTGTTATTGTCCTTATGGCATTTTTACTGTCGGTAAAGATGTTCACACTCGACGTCCTCAGAGAAGGCGTTAATCTCCTTCTTACACTGTAAGACTGTTCGTGACCTTACCGTCCTGGTTGTCATTGCCCTTGTGGCAATTTTACTATCGGTAAAAATGTTCACACTCGAGGTCCTCGCTCCCTGAGTTCTCAATGTAAACCCCCAGGCCCACTCTGTCCTCTAGCTTTGATCCATCCATGTAACATAATCTTCCAGATGACAATACTAGGGTTCCGTCAATCGAATACTGTGCCGATGGCAGCACTGTCTCGCACTCGACTTCTAAGTTCATCTCAGGTATGCGATCGGAAACCTCTTCCCTTTCCTATCGTCGCCTCGATTATACCGCGATGGTATGAGCCACTCCCATCCTCAATCCATTCTCCCATCGCCGCAGTGGCTGTCTCACACTATCTAGAATAGTGTGAGAATAGTCGCCAGTTGCCTAGTGTTCTTTATCGCCCCGCCTATGCCTAGACCACGTGTTCTCTGAACCTGTTGGATGGTCCTTATTTTGCACTTTTTCTCCACCCCAGTCCACCAAACTACTGAGGTAAGTACTGAAGTAAGTATTGGCCGAATCACGCTCCTATAGAGCCAGTGGACTATCCTCGGATTCAGGCTCCATTTCGAGCCTACGGCCCGTCTACACAGTGCCCAACATCTGTGAGCCTACTCAGTTAGCTCCTGAATGTGACACTTCCAATTCTGCTTCCTTTCCAAAATCACACCCAAGTATTTGACCTTGTTAGATATCCAAAGCGTCTTATTGAGGAAACGTGGTGCGTTAAATTGTCCCACCATCGTCTTCCTCGTGAACAGGCATATTTCATTATTCTCTGGGTTAACATTGAGACCTCTGGGGCTAGCTCAGTCATATGCCATATGCAAGATCCTTTCGGCCCTTCTGCATAGCTCGTTCGGATCCTTAACTCTTAGAAGTATTATAAAATCGTCTGAGTAGCAGACGGGTCCAAATCCCTCCTCAATCAACATCCGTAATAGGTCATTTATGGTGGTTACCCATAGGAGTGGCGACAAAATGCACCCCTGTCACCACTTTCTCCCTTATATTTATGCCATGGGACACACAATTTTTCCACCTGTTCCTTAGCATATGGTTTAACCAGTCTCTAAGGACCGGGTCCTCCCGGTACTGGTCTAAGGATTGGATTAGTGTGTCGGTCCGCACATTGTTAAAAACCCCCTCGATGTCAATGCATACCGCCAGGGTGTACGTTTTGGCATCAAAGGATTCTTCTATTTTATGCACAACCCCGTGCAGGGCAGTCTCCACCGACCTTCCCTTGACATAGGCATGCTCTCTGTTCGCTGGATGTTTCTTTATCATGGTGTCCACAATACGTTCCATGGTTTTGAGTAGAAAGGACGTAAGGCTTATAGGTCTGTAGGCCTTTGGTGTCGCAAAACTTGCCTTGCCGGGCTTGGGGATAAAAACCACCCTTGCCTCCTGCCAGGATGTGTCATGGTGTTCACAATACGTTCCATGATTTTGAGTAGAAAGCACGTAAGACTTATAGGTCTGTAGGCCTTTGGTGTCGCAAAACTTGCCTTGCCGTGGTTGGGGATAAATACCACCCTTGCCTCCTGCCAGGAATTCGGAGTATATAAGTTCCAGGCACGCAGTGAGTAAGTAAGTTATTAATAAACGTTCTTACGATAGTTTTGATAATGGGGAAAGTACAGGTTATTGTGGCGGTGCTGATATAGGGGGCGACGTATAGTGCTCCAAGAGCAGCACTGAATGCGATATTTGATCTGAGACCTTTGCACTTGTGCATGGAGGATGTTGCGTTGAGTACAGTCTTCTGACCGAGAGTGTCAGGAACTCGCGTTCTTCGTATTTCGGGCATTTGTTTGTTCAGCGGTAGGCCGATGGCGTCGTGGGGCGCCTACATGGCATTGACATTGCCTAACTTATCTTTCGTAGATGGCGACTTAGAGTTTGTCTTCTCGGAGAGGAAGCTTTGGGCTAGGTGCGCCCCGAACTTCTCTGGTTCCTCTACAGGGTGGCTGATGAATATTGCTACAATGATGAATATTGCTACATTTTTTTTTCGGTGTATGGAATACATTTTTCTTTTATTCATGTTAAATTAAATTATTAAATTAATTATTAAATTATTATTAATTAAATTAATTAATTAATTAATTAAATTAATTATTAAATTATTATTATTAAATAGAAAAAAAGTTATTACATTTTTTTTTGGTAGCGGCTTTCATCAGCCACCCTGTATATACACGGATCGGTCCAATATGAATGAGGGCACTGGAGCAGATATTTTTATTGAATTCGTGGGGACTAGGAAGTCACATAGACTTCTGGACGGGTGTAGTGTTTTTCATATCCCTAATAAGTCTACACAAAAAAATATGACAAAATAAAAAGACAATGTTTCGAAAAAAATTATGACACATGTCATAATTCGCTGCATTAAAAAGCCATGTACGTTTAAAATCTACGAAATTTGACATTGTCGTAGTCATTTCACAAAAGTTTTTTTATAGAGCGTTTTGACAAATGTTCGGGCGAAAACTTGGAAAGCAGTACTAGGCTTCATGAATTTCTGACATTTAAAAAAAAATTTGTTTGTAATAAAATTTTTATTAAAATGTATTATTTTACATTGCATCGTGGCGCTAAATATATCGTGCTGTGCACATGCAAGTTTGTATATTTCCTAGTGGTGTTGCACGTTTCCAGTCGGCGGTGACACCCACCTGACCCTAAACGATTATTATAATCGTCATAAATCTTTGTCGTACTTTACCGTCTGGTTTCGGTTTGCCTTTAAAGGTGCCAAAGAGCTGAGGTTTTGGGTTGCCAATGCCACTCATATTTACAAACATTCAACCACCCACACACACACAAACACACATGCACATTAGGCATGCTATACAAATTTGTAGACACCCCATGGAAATTTCAGCAAAATAAGGCGACATGGCAAATATTAAAGAAAGTCTGGTGGTAGCAAGCTGGTGGCAGTGTTGTTGCTTAAGTAATCGTATTCACCAATTACGGAAGAGAGTATGTAGTTGGGGTCTTACTAACAAGCCATAGGAGATCAACGGCTAAAAGAAATGACTCTTGGGGTCTTTTGTTTGTATTCGGTTATTTTATTACCACTCACAATGTTGTCGTTGTGCTTGTTGTTGGTAGTTTGGTGTTTGCCTTAATGTTATTGTTGTTGTGTTTGGTGGTGTTATTATAATCTGCTCTTGTTGTAAATTCTTGCTATTATTATTGTTGCTGTTGTTATTTAGTGGCGTCGTTGGGCATTGTTTGGTGTGGCGCATTGTTGCATGGTGGTGGTGAATGGCGGCGGCGGTGTTACCACTGTCGTTGTTTGTCATGTGTAATTGCTGTCATGTTAAGTTGTCGTTGTTGTTATTGTTATTCCTTTATTTTCGTGCTTAACATTTAATCGTTTCTTGACTATGTTATTGTTGTTCGTTCTTGTTTAAAATTTCCATTGGTATATTTATTTTATTTTGAGAGTATGGTAGGTAGTAGGTGGCAGGTGAGTGGAGAGGAGGGGGTTCTTACTTTGCTGGTATGAGTTGTTTTATTTACAGAATTTGTATGTTAGTTAATTGAGGGTTGCCAATTATCTTTAATACCGTTAGGATTATTTAAAGTCATTTTGTTTGTCGAGCTCACGTTATGTAGCAATTTGCCAAAAAGTTGATGAAGTGCTACTACTGTCACAATGTCTTTTTTTTTTTTGCAAACAACCCAACATCACCACCACAAAGATGTCAATGACACTTGATACTCTTTGTCTTAGTTAGATTTACTGTTCCACTGCGACCATCAACACCACTAATGACAATGAGGAGAAGATAATGACTTCGGTTACGTCGATGACCTCCAATTGTTTAAAAAGTCTATTGCGTGTAGAATATAAATCTGATGTCAAAATGTGGAACCAAGTTTCTGGGGGTCCACCCTTCTCCAAAACACCCTCCAAACAGGACTTATTTCCTGACCATGGCCATATGGGACTCAAATAAAAGGTATTTGCGAGTAGAATACAAATCTGATATCCAAATGTGGGACCGAGTTTTTTGGGGGTCGCCCCTCCCCATAGGATTCCGATATTGCTATACTGTTAGTCAAGATATATTCATAAACTATTTGCGTAGCATGGCATTTCATTGAAAGCACTTTAGCTGTCGAAAATTAATGTTTAGAGAATAATTTGGTTACATATAATGTAAAAGAACGCGCAGCGGAGCGGGCCCGGTTCAGCTAATCGTATATAAGAAAAAATCTTTTTAAAGAAAGTTTCTCGAAACACCATGTCTTTTCTTAGATCCTTCATTGCAAAATGATTTGATATAAGAAACAAACGTATACCAGAAATATTCTTAAAGCACCTAAGCTATAAATTCCACTTTGAAAAAGGGGAGCTAAGTTCGGCCGGGCCGAATCATGGGAACCCACCGCCATGGATTCTGCTAAAAATTTATGCAAATTAAATTTAGTTGAAGGGCATAATTTTATTCCAAACTTCTGTCAAACCAGCACAAATTAAAGCTTCTAGGAATCGAACAAGGATAATCGAGAGAACGGTTTATATGGGAGCTATATCAGGTTGTAGACTGATTTGGACCGTACTTGTCACAGTTGTTGGAAGTCATAACAGAGCACTGTGCAAACTTGATGGGGTCGCAGATTAATATTTCGAGGTGTTACAAACGGAATGACTAGAATAGTATACCACCATTCTTTGGTGGGCGGTATACGAATAAAAATCAGGAGATCGATTTATATAGAAGCAATATCAATGCACAGACTGAATAAAAACAAATTTAATAAAGTCAGTTTGAAGTCATTGTAAAAAAGCTAAGCCTTAGCGTATGAAAATTGCGCCCTCTATAGGCGCAATGTATCATAAAGCATGCATTCAGTGTCGGATCGCCTATTTTTGTTCAATTTTGCCAACAAAAATTGAACTTTGCCGAAAGTATCGATAGAAAACATATTAATCGATATTCAGACAAAACATAAAATATCGATAGTGACGATAGTTCCATCGATATTTTGCTAGCACTATCTACAAGAGGGTATATAGCAGAGTCGGCCCGGCAGAAACTTAGCACGTTTTTAGTGAGGTATTACAATGGATGCAAATGCAAATTTGCCCATGAACATTCCAATGAGCGCTGTCCGATTCAATTTTAGGCTCGATGACAATGGATGATAATACTCAAATCTAAGTTTAGGTCCAAATTTGAGATATATAAGTTTTTCCTAGTAACTAATCAATTGAAATTTTTTGTTTTTTCCAGTTTAACAAACATCATCATTAAAATTTCGTTATTTTTGGATTATTACAAGTCTATTTAACTGGCAATTGTATTACCAAACTGATAAGGTAAGTTTCTGAAAATCATAACTTACAAACAATAGATTTAAAATTATATTAAAATTTTTCTGTTAAATTTTTCTCAAAACATAATCATAAAATAGTTCTTATTCCTCTACTGGTACAAGGCCCGTTCCTTTTTTATTAATTTGTTATAAATTTGTTTTCATTGAATTTACTTGTATCACCTTAAGTTATTTTTAAATGGTAATTTAACACTCTTCCCCCATTTGATACCGTTATGTGTTTGACATGTGTTTACAATTGGCAACACTGTCTCCAACAGCTCTCTCATCCTTTAAGCACTCTCTTTTGGCATGCCTTGTGTGTTGTGCTCATTTCAATTGCCTGGCTGTCACACTCTTTCATTTAGCAACAAATGTAGCATGATAGAGTACTCGTATTTGTTTATGTGTGCCGCTACTGCAGGCGTTTCATACCTCGCTGTTGTTGTTCGTGCTCAATTAGCATTATAATTGTATCTATGAATTCCATCAAAATAAACTTAAACGTAACACAAAGCCAAAAGCAAAACACTATAGAAAAAAAAAAAAAAACAAAAATAAGGGGCAAAACAACTAAGCTGCTCTAACGGCCGTCTGTCTGTCTGTCTTGTTGACGACCTGACTCTGCTGCAGTGAGCAACAGTATCGCAGGCAGCAGACTTCAGAGACAGTGAAAGAGTTGTCGGTTGTTTAAGTTGATTTTTATTTTTGATCAACTGGTTTTCTTGGCTGTTTGGTGATGACTGTGATTGTGTTTCACCAGTTTATCTGACGGCTGTCTGTAGAGATAGTAGTGTTTAAAACACAGCAACAAAAAAAAGCAATGAATATTGGTAGTAGTAAATTAGACAAAGGCAAAGTCGGAAATATTTACATAAATTTTTTGATTTACATATGATTTGATGGTATTGGGTTGGTGTTTATATGCCACATATATTTCTAAGTATTTATAGTTGATACATATACATGCGTACATACATATGTAGGTATGTATATATAAATATCACTATGTAAGTCTTATAAAAAATCTATTTTTAGTCTCTAATGGGAGGTAGGCTTGAATAATTTATATCCAAAAGGGATTTGGTATATACATGCATACATGTAAATATAACAGCCTTAAATACCAATTAAATTACACATAGGTATCTTTAATTTTGAATTTTAAGTTAGTAGTCTGAATTTTTGACACATAAATTCCTTATGTGTTTTATTTTGTTGATTTATTATGAATATTCATACATCCATCCATCCATCCACCCATTCGTTTACTTCGCTTTGCTTATTTAATTGCAAAAAATCATCATAAAAAGGAATACAAATTAAAAAGAAAACAAAAACAAACTGGTCGTTTGATAAATGTTGAAAAAGACATGTGCTGGTCATAAGGAGAGGGGTGGGGGTGGGAAGGTATGCACACAAAAATATTTCACACAATTTCAGGTTTTTCATTTTTTGTCTTTTTCGCCTTCGTCTTCTCAACTTTTTCTGTTTCTCCTCCACATTTAATTAACTCCTTCGCCATCATCATCGTCACACAACACCCCACCACCTTCATTCGCCATTGTTGTTGTTGTTGTCGCAAATCATTCATACCGATATACACTCGACCTGGTGCGATGGATGCAGGTCGTATCAAATCGTTTTTAACGGAAGATGAAAACGATTGTTGTTCTGTTTCTGCTGTTATTTTTTCGTAGCCGTTTTTGTGTGTGTGTTTGTGAGTGTACAAATTCGTCAAGTACTCATGGAGAGTAGAGTGTACTTGTTATTTATTCTCTTTATTGTGTTTTGAGTTTTTGTGAGCTGAGCAGCCAGCTAGGCTGTGTTGTGTGTAATTAACCCTTTTGGGGATTGTTGTGATTTATGGCTGTTAATTGTTTTATGGACTATACGAGTGCAAGTAGGTACTTTAAATCATTTATTTCATAAATTAATGTTAATTGATATGGTTATTTAATTTATAACATTAACATTTATTTATCACGATTAAAAAATTACTCTGTCTTATTACTTACATTAGGGTGTGAAAATTTTACTTGAAGACACACCAAGGTGGCGTGAAAAAATAGTTAAGTAAACTTTTTTTATTGGAAAATTGTTGTTTAAATTTCTATAACTTGGAATTTGATACGAAAAAAAAAACTAACGGTGGTTTTCACCTCCAAATGTTAGTGACATTTGTGAGGTGCTATGCCATGTAAAAACTTCTCCCAAAGAGGTGACGCACTGCGGCACGCTCTTCAGAGTTCCCCTATCATTGAGCTTAAAATTGATGTGAGAAGTTTGATCCTGTTTCTTAAGGGTGCGAACAGAGTGAGCGATGATTCCGAGCGAAGCCGAGCCGAGCTTATTGGGGCTTATTTTTATGTTGAAATATTGTTTGTTGCATGTGTTTTGCTTTTATGTCATGTAGTCTTGTTCATTTGTGTTTATAAAATTGCTGCACACGACAATGGACTTGTATGTAACCAGTTTTGTCGCACTCACAATCTTTATAGTCTTGACAATCTCGGCTCAGCTTTCAGCGCACACCCTATGGGAAAAAATCTCATTATTGCACATACGTCTAGTGGTATCACTTATACGCCATTATGAACGGTGGTATAAGTATGGTGAATTATTAAATTACTCATACGACACCTTGGTTCAGATCCAATTTTAATGCCAGATTTTTAGTTTAGCATCGAAGAAATTTGGGTATCAGATTCGTATTCTACTCCCAAATACCTTTTGTTTAAGCAACGAGATCTGGAGTTTCTGAAAATAAGGATAAGGAGGGAGGGTCCGCCCCCCTTCAGATATCAAAAAATTTTGTACCCTATTTTCACCATGGCATCACTATGCACCATCTGCAAAAATTTCAAGAAAATCGGTTCGGCCGATTTTGAGTCTACACGGAACAAACAAAAAACAAACCAAAATACAAACACAAATTGATTTATATATAAGAAGATTAGATTTTATTTTATTTCTAATTAGATTTTATTTTATTTGAATTTATTGGATTTACATTTATTTTTATTTTTATTTTTATTTTTATTTTTTTTTTTATATTATTTTATTTCTTTTTTCCTTTTTTATATTATTTTATTTTATTTTTATTTTATTTTATTTTATATTATTTTATTATATATTATTTTATTTTAGTTTTTTTATTTTATTTCATTATATTTTTATACATTTTATTTATTTTATTATTATATATTTTATTTTATTCAATTTTATATTTTATTTCAATTTTTACTTTTAGTTTTATTTTGTTTTATTTTTTTTGTTTGTTTTTTCTTTTATTTAGTTTTATTTAATGTATTTGTTTTATTTATTACTTTTTTATTTATATTTTATTTAAGTTTATTTATTGTTTTTATTAATTTATTTTATTTACTTCTTGTTTTTTACTTTTTTCATAGATATGATCTTCCTTTTCCCTTTATTGTTTTGACACCCTAGCAAACCGCGTTACCAATTCACACCGAATAATTTGTCTTGCATTTGTTAAATTCTCTGCCTACCATAAACTTTGTGTATCTAATACAAAAAAAAAAAAAACAACTTATTATCGCTTTGATATCTATTCCAAATGTTTTGTCATTTTCTTTAACACGTTTTGGTCTTTTGACGCATTAAATGCCACTTTAATATTGAATAAATTTCCATATGACAGTCGTTATTGTTACCGTTGTTTTTTCTTAGACTCTCTGGGGCTCTCTCTCTCTCCTGCGTTCATAGTTCCCTTTAGGCCTGCTCTGATTGGACTTAAAACACACATAAACACTCTGGCACATAACGAAACGATTGTTATTGTTCGCGAATCATTTGTCTTGTGTTTTGTTTTATTTTTGATTTTGCGAAATATTATTGATTAGTTTTTAGATAGTTGTTTAACATTTCGCATTTAAATAAACGTCGCATAGTTAAGGTTTTATTTCGTATTTATTAACATTGATTTAAGCTACCTAGATATTTATGGGTGTATTGTTTTTTTTTCCTCAAAAGAGTAGAAAAACAAAAACGCAAGCCATGTGAGCAATCCAAAAGGCTATGCTTAATGAGTGTATGATTCGTGTGAGTGTGTGTGTGTGTGCGTGTATATATGGCTTGCTGTTTGGCCATATTCTTCGTTCTTCATCGTTTGCGGCCGCTGACAACAAATTAGATAAATATTTACATACTCGTGTTCTTCGGCATACAATTATAATTTATTTATTTATTCATTTATTCCACCATCACCGCCGCGGCAATCGCGCCGTTAAATGAGCCAACGAATGAGCGATGTTAATTTGTTATTGGTTATTGTTGTTGTTTTTTCGTGTTTTTCTTTTGAAATTTTTGACTTTGGTACATATGGTAGCAGCGCAGTGTGGCGGTGGACCCAATAGTCATATAATTAATGTGTGAATGTGTACCTTAACCGCCCGCTTCACTTGGCGTCTCTTTCAATGGATATCTACGTATGTATGTATGTCGGTTGGATAAGGTAAATGTACGACACCAGAGCAGACATAAAAAATTATGAGCGCTTATGAACGTATCTACTATAAGTGGTGAGTTCATATAAGAATATGATTTCAATAATAATAAGAACAGCAGCAACAATGAATATTAAAAATAAAATATTAAGAATATATTTAACTGAAAGAGATGCCCATCTTTCATGCTTGAGGTTCTAAATTGAATAATAGTAAAATGGCAACGCTGACCTATAGTGTTTGTGTTCATTTGAGCACTTTCTTCTTACCTGTATTTTATGGGCTCTGAGTGTTCAAAGTTTAAGAGAGAGACAGAGAGATAGAGAGTCGAGGCGGGTGTTAAGTGATTTTTATTCATTTGAATTAATAATTTTGTTTGTGTTAGGCAGCAACCAAGCCTGCCGCCTGCTTGCCTCCCTATTTTTTACCTGTTTTGTTTTCTATCTTCTTTAGATCTGTTGTTGTTATTACCAGCAATAACAATTTGTATCTGCAATTGTTATTTATAATGATTATGTATCTCTATGCTTACAAACATACATACATAGATATATAAACAACGACAGCTCTCATCATTATCATCATCACCGTTGGTTTTTTCTTATAGATGGGTAGTGCACAGTGTAGCAAAACTATTACCGTTTGTTTGTTGTGCGCTGTGTGTGAGTTTGTTTACCCACAATTCCGATGATGGCCTACATAAATCATTTAAATGATTAATGATAATTGTTTGATTTGTTGAGTTGAATTTTTGTCGGCTACAAAGCCTTTAATTATCACAGATTTCGAAGAGATTTCTACACGTTCATATAAGTATAAATCAAAAAAATATTTTTGGAAATAGGTACTCATTGTATATTTATTGGGTATTGTGAAAATATATAAGGGTGGTGTGAAAAACATGTATGAATTTGTTTCTTCAAGGAACTTGGTTATTTATATATGTTGCTATTGAATGAACATTCCATTAAGGAACAGGGGCAAACTTCTTATATATCAATGAGTGCTGTTCGATTCTAGATAAAGTTCAATGATAAGGACCTTCTTTTTTATAGTCGAGTCCGAACGACGTGCCGCAGAGCGACACCTCTTTGGGGAGAAGTTTTTACATAAGATAGTGACATGCTAACTTTTGCGCTACGGCGGCCTCCATGTTGCTCTTAATATGTCTAATAATGAGTTATGTTAGGTTAGATTAGAGTGGCAATGCTTAAAATACACTCATCTAGTAATTATTAGTTCACTGTGACAGCACCAAAGCCTCAGATTTGAATCAATCGCACGACCCCCGCAACGGTTATCCAAGCACGCTACCAGTTGAGCTAAAAATTAATAAGGGGGGATTTTTTAAGAGCTATAAGAAAGTTAAAAAACTCATAAATTGTAGAAAAATGCATGAAATTTTTATTTGAATCGATAGTACGGTCCGTATGATTTAATATTTGAAGATTATGTCATGCAAATGTTGACGGTGTCTGCGCTTCAAAAAGTCCATCCCCTTAGGGCAATTTTGGCATACGCTTTCCAACATTTCGGTCGGTATCTCACGAATAAATGCTTCAATGTTGTCTTCCAATACGTCAAATGAAGCGGGCTTGTCTGTATAGACATGAGTTTTAACATAACCCCCCAAAAATTATTCCAAAGGCGTTAAATCGCACGATCTAGTCGGCCAATTGACCGGTCCCGAACGTGAAATAAAATTTTCGCCGAACTCGCCTTACAATAAGTCCATGTTACGCGTGCTTTGTGGCACCGTCATAAGTAAGCTCGTAGTTCTGCGTGTCCCGTTATGACACCAAAAGCTATACTGACCTCCTTCTTACTTCCTTTCAGTAATAGTCTCGGTCTATCACGATCCGGATCACCTCATAAGATTTTTGCCGTCCTTCCGACTGTTTCGCGTTTGTCGCTCACGTCCTTAAATCAGACTGTGTCGACTCGAAAGGCTTCAATTATCCAAGTTTATCGAAGGCTGTTCTTTGGCTTTCACTGCCAAATCGTCTGCCCTTTCATTCCTCCTTACTCCGTTATGGCCCAGCACCCAAACAATGGCGATTTTGCCATCCTCAGAGAAGGCGTTAATCTCCTTCTTACACTCCAAGACTGTTCGTGATTTACCGTCCTGATTGTTATTGCCCTGATTGTTATTGCGAGACATTCCGTGATTGCCCGGATTTCCGCCTGTAGGACCGTATTATGATCAGGCAGTCTAAACCTGATCTCAGGTCAATGTAGACCCCCAGGCCCATTCTGTCCGCTAGCTTCGATCCATCCGTGTAACATGATCTTCCAGACGGCAATGCTAGGGCTCGGTCAGTCCAAGACTGTGCCGTTGGCAGCAGTGCCTCGCACTCGACCTCAAGTGTTGTCTCAGGTATACGATCGGAAACCTCTTCCCTTTCTTCCAGGTTTCCTATCGTCGCCTCGATTACACCGCGATGGTATGAGCTGCTCCCATCCTCAATCCATTCCCCCATCACGGGGAATCACGTTTCTTGTAGAGCCAGTGGACTATCCTCGGATTCAGGCCCCCTTTTGAGCCTCGGTCTAGCCCAGCCATATGCGATATGCAAGACCCTTTCGGTCCTTCTGCATAGCTGATTCAGATCCTTACCCCAGTAGCCGTAATAGGTTATTTATGTTAGTAACCCAAAGGAGTGGCGGTAAAATGCCCCCCTGTGTCGTGCCCTGTGCCACTTTCTCCCTTATATTTATGTCATGGGACACACAATATATACATAAGCCTGCACTGGTAATTTGTCCAAAACTTCGTCGTCCTGGATAGATGTCATTTTCATACAAATTTCATTGCATTGCACTTTATAGTACTTAAAAAAAACACAGCTATTAATTCTATTCTATCATAATTTTGTGTTTACTTTTATTCTGTATCGATTTTAATCGAAGTTATGTGCTCATTTTTCTCTATTTAATTGCGTTTCATATCCACTGAATTAGAGACAAGACAACAGAACAAAAAACAACCAACAAACGCAAAAATTTATGATGATAATCGGATACATTCGTAAACTATGTATGTGTATATGAATATAAACGATGGTGTTGATGTTGATATATTTCTCTCATCCCCCCACCCACTTCTCCCTTTCTCACAATCATATAAGGTTCTACTGCCTCTTTATGTTGTGTTTGGTGTGTGAAATTTATTTATTCCGTATTTGTTTTGTTGTGTTTTGTTTGTCATGAATACTTTGCCGCCACTCTAAAACAACACTTTATTACGATTAGCAAGCATCGCACTGTGTATGCTGTTTATGGTTTGTTTTTATTTCTGCCACTGCCGACGTCGCTGCTGTTGCTAATTATTTTTATGTCATTTGGTTTTGTGTGTTTTTTTTGCCCGAAAGCTTGTCCGTCCTTCCTTGCGTTTATTATGTTGCCACGTTTTAAAGTGTGTGTGTGTGTGTTGCTAATGATAGGTTTTGTTGTTTGTTTGTTTATCTGTTCTCAGATTTTGCGAATACAAGGCTACTATGTAGACATCTTCTAATTGGTTTTATAGCCATTTGTCGTAAAAAGAGGATTGCGAATTGAATTTCACAAATATTTATATTTTTTTTAGTTCAAATGTATGTGTTTGTTATGATGGGAATGTGTGTAATGGTGGGAATGTAGAGATAGTGTTGCCGCTAGAAAACATTTGTTTGATCCAAAAACCATTCATTAGAAGTTTTTGCACTTTTTTGGTTACCTGAACCTAATTTTATATAAAAAATAGCTGTTTTTTATTTTAGCTTTTAATACGCATACTAATTATATCGTGAAACAGGAAAAAATAGCCCACTGTTTGCTTTTTTTAAACTGCTTTTATTTAAAATGTTTCTAAATTTTTTTTTATCACAATTTAAAGCATTTTCTCACCATTTGATCAAAAAACCATTCATTAGAAGTTTTTGCACATTTTTGGTTACCTGAACCTAATTTTATATAAAAAATAGCTGTTTTTTATTTTAGCATTTAATACGCATACTAATTATAACGTGAAACAGGAAAAAATAGCCCACTGTTTGCTTTGTTTAAACTGTTTTTATTTACAATTTAAAGCATTTTCTCACCAACGCATTGAAATGTAAATACAGGGTGCTTCAGAGATGGATTTATTGTTGATCTACAGATACGTTATTGTATTACGTTTGTTTAATGATGTGTGGTGCAGCGCGGTGCGTAACGGTACGCTGGTGTGTGATGTTTTAATTGATTTTTAATTCAGTATTTACGCTAAATGTCCAAATTGATTAATTGACCTTCATTGTATGTGAGTGAAAAGTGAGTGTGTGTGTGTTTAACACAATACTCGTAAATACATATTTGCTTTGTAATTAATTATTTCACATTCTCACCTCTAGAGATGAGAATAAATGTGGGTTCTTTTGTTCGTTGGTTGGTTAGTTGATGGGATTGATGTGATGTGCTGCTATGCTGCCATGTTGTGGTGGGGGAACCCTTTTGTAAAACACTTGGACAGCGTATGGTGTTTCATGGTGCTCTGGTCATGGTTGTTTGCATTTTACGCATGTTTAAAAAAGATTTCTAGAGATTTATTGTGTAAACCTTAAAGTAGCCAGCCAAAAACAACCAGCCAACCAGTTAGCCAAATCAGGCTGTCAGCCCTTTTTTATGTTTGTTGTAACCATTAATCTTTTTGACGCTCGAAAATGCCAAAGTAGCACACTTAGTTTGTGTCAAGGGTTTAACAATTTAAAACGTTTGTACTTAGTACATCCGAGACAGTGGGGCAAAGTGTTTAGAAATCTAAAACTAAGGGACATTTGGAGTTTTCAATGTTAATAAAAACAAGTAAGAGCGGGCTAATTTCAAACATGGATCACATTTATCGAGTTCCTTGCGCGTTATCTCTTTTAAGACAAACAAAGAATAATGTATAAGAACTGTTATGCTGTTGGAGCTATATCAAGGACCTTAAAAGAATTGAATGCTAAACATTCTAGAAGTCATTGTGTAATATTTCAGGTCATTCGGATAAGAATTTTACCTTGTAGGGGCTCAAGAAGCAATATCGGAAGGTCGGTTAATATGGGAGCTGTATCAAGCTATAGATCGATTCAGACCATATTTCACATGTACATTTAAGGTCATAGGAGAAGCCGTTGTACAACCAAATTGGATAATAACTGCGCCCTCTAGAGGCTCAAGAAGTCAAGATCCAAGATCGTTTTATATGGCAGCTATATCAAAACATGGACCGATTTGGCCCATTTACATACCCAAACGACCTACACTAATACAAAATATTTGTGCAAAATTTAAAGCGCCTAGCTTTACTCTTTCGAAAGTTAGCGTTCTCTCGACAGACAGACGGACATGGCTAGAACGACTTAAAATGTCATGACGATCAAGAATATATATACGTTATGGGGTCTTAGACGCATATTTCGAGGTGTTACAAACAGAATGACAAATTAGTATACCCCCATCCTATGGTGGAGGGCATAAAAACTACCTTAAACAAAACATCATTTAGGGTACATTGAAGCTTTTTGGGATGTTTTGCTGTGTTTTTGGGCAAACATTCTTTCACTCAGCTTCACCCCTGTGTGTTTGTCATCCCTTAATTGGGGCCTCCAGTGACTTTAGAAGCCTTTTAACATACCCATTACGTTTACTTTTCAAAGTAGATTCCCTAATAAAACATCATGACTTTGTCCCAATGTTGTTTCTTGTCACACCAATTAACCAAGTCTAAAAAATATTTTTTGTTTGTTAACGAGACATTAATCTCTTTGTCGCTTTAAAGCGATTAGAATAAACGATGTCAGATTAATTTTTGAAAATAACAGCAAGTTGTGTCATTCAAATTCATTTAAAATCCCAGTTGAATAATGCGGGCCACTTTTGTCGGCGTCCACCATATAAGGCCATAGGTGGTAAAGGTGTTATTGTTAAAGCAGCTGGCTAAGCTTCAAAATTATTGGACAAAGCTATAGCTTGGCCACTGTTTGCAGCTAGGATTTTCACTGAATATTTTGCCAATTCTTAAAAGATTTGAGCAATATCTTTGCTTGTTGTTCAGGCATTGAGCAATTTGTTTGGGTTGGGTTGTTTAGCATTGAATTTGTTTTTGGGCCAAATTTATGCCATATGCCTTTGCGGCGGCATGTCTATGTCGCAGAAAAATTTTGTTCACTTACTTACCTATCAACATTTTCATATGTTTGCTTAATTTATTATTTAAACAGTCATTCATTTTTTATCTCTCTTTATGCGTTTTAGTTGTTTTCGTATACTTCTTTTTCGATTTATAGTTCTTCCACCCATAGATACACACACATAAAATAGATAGACAGACAAGAAGAACGGACGGACGTACATTCAACCGAATAGGTTGATGGATAGATGGATGGATGGATGGATGGATGGATGGTTGGTCGATGGATATCAAGATATTCAAATATTCACACGCGTTTGCACACATGTCACCTTGAGAGAGGTTTGATTCCCCTTTTGCCCCCCCCTCCAAGAGAGCACACACGCACGAACACATATATTCATGCTCTTGGCTTTTTGATTGAGGGAGCAAGAAAATGATATACATCAAAGATGTGTGTGTGTGTGTTTTGTACACAAAAGTCAAACGCAAAAATCGAACCTACCTATTATTAGAGTTGCCAACCACAAATTACCCAAATTAACCTGTTGGTATTCCAAAATCGTTTTGTTTTCAAATTTTAAGACTAAATAAAATCGCACACCTAATTTGTATGCTCTCTACCATAGAATGGTGAAGCTCAATGCGTTAATAACTTATCGAAATATTGATTTGGGACCCAATTAAATATGTATGCTTGAAATCGGTCCATAACGCGATATACCACCCATATAAACTTATCTCGTGATTTGACTTCTTTTGCCTCTTGAGGGCGCATAAAAACTTAAAAATATATAAAATTAATATATGACAAAAAATATTAAAAACTGTAAATGTATTAAAATATGATAAATTTAAAAAAGGAAAAAAAAATGGAATAACATATACAATAACATTATAAATAAAAAATGTAAGATATATAATAATTTAAGTAAGAAAAAAAATAATTAAAAATTTTAATAAAAAACAAAATTAAATAAAAAATTGAAAAGAAAAAATAAATATAAAAAATACCAAGTCCTTTAAATGATTTTTTCGAATAGAAAAAAAACACCACCTCCAAAATTTCATGCAAATCGAGTAATAATTGCGCCCTCCAGAGGCTCAAAAGTCAAACTGGAAGATCGGTTTATATGGCAGCTATATCAGGATATATACCGATTTAGACCATACTAAGAACAGTTTTTGGAAGTCTTACCAAAACGACACATGCAAAATTTCAACCATAGTGAACCATATAACCTAAGAAGTCCAATCGGAAATCGGCTATTATGGCAGCCATATCAGGTTATATACCGATTTTAAACATACTTAGCATAGTTATTGGAGGTAATACCAAAACACCACGTGCAAAATTTCAGCCAAATCGGATAAGAATTGCGCCCTCTAGAAGCTCAAGAAGTCAAGTCAAAGGACCACTTTATATGGGAGCTATATCCACATCTTAACCGATATGACCTATTTGCAATCCCCAACGATCTAAATCAATAAGAAGTATCTGTGCAAAATTTCGTGCAGCTAGCTATACGCGTTCGAACGCTATGGTGATTTCCACCCAAGGACGGACGGAGATGGCTAAATCGATTTAGAATGCCAAGACGATCAAGAATTGAAATACATTATGGGGTCGCTGATAAGATATGTGCACGTGAGTGATTTTTCTCTCACGCACGCTCACGAGACAAAAAAATTATTCACTCACGCACGACTTTTTTATGTCGACTCACGTTTACGCACGCTCACGAGACACAAATTTTAATCACGCACGCTCACGCAAGCGCATGCACGCTCACGCAAGCGCATGCACGCTCACGCAAGCGCATGCACGCTCACGCAAGCGCATGCACGCTCACGATTCACGAAAAATTTATTTTTTTCCATGAAGCGAAAACAAACGGGATGAAAAAAATGTGAAAAAGTAGTACTCATTTTATAGTGAGGAAAATGGCATAAGAAAATTATATTAGCAACCCTTGAAACCATTATGGCTACCATTGCATTACATTTTTTTTTGTTTTATTAGTTTAGATTGCTGGTTTTTTTTATTAATTACCAAAAAAAATAATGATTATAAAACAATAAGTGCAGATTAAGAACTATCTTTTGGTGTGGAAAGAAAAACTTTTGATAGCTGTCAAATTTCGCTCGCGAAACCTTTTCCGAAAGTAGAATAGAATACCAACCCGAAGTCATGATTTTTTATGAGTCGTGGTATCACGTGGTTCGTGTTTTGAGTCCTGATTAGCGTTGTGAGTCGTGATTAGCGTTGTGAGTCGTGGTTAGCATTGTGACTCATGGTTCACGCTCACGCACGATCACGTTATTAGATTTAGATCTCACTAACGAATGACGTGATTCACGCATGTCACGATTACTCATGACTCACGAGCACACCTCTATCGCAGATCAATATTTCGAGGTGTTGCAAACGGAATGACTAAATTTTTATACCCCAAATCCTATGGTGGTGGGTTTAAAAATGTAGAAAAAAAAACTACAAGAAACTAAAACGGTTGGCATTAATGTCCAGGAACACTTTGTTAGAATATTTGTTAATTGCAAAATGGCTGCCTTTTTGATAAGATAATTTTCCCCGAAACAAGACCTTAAAGGTATAATGAGTCAAATTTTGTTCATCTATGTCCACTCATTCACTCCATGAAAATCGAAAGGTACTTCACCAAAAACTTAAACTAAAATGCATTATTTTCGACTCTATTTTTTATTCATTCATCGCAATTTTCAATTAAAACACGAAAATGGCAACACTGCCTGTCAATCTATGTACTTGTCAAAAATCACTCACACCACCATCATTCTCTTACTTGATGCGAGTACTCTTTGTAATGTGACACACTCAAATAGTGTTTTGCTCTCCACAAAAGCCAAAACACACACAACTCTCCCTCCCTTTGTCAAAAGCCCAAAACATGTAACAACCAACAGCCCATATGCCCAATTACAATTTGGTGGTATCAAAGGGTGGTGTGGCGGGCTTTTCGTGATGAATGCTTCAATCTTTTGGGCCTGTGTGCGATTTAAATAAATAAACACTTGACAAAAAACAATAACAAAAGTGTGTGCAAACACTAAAGTGGAATTAATAAATAATAAAAACAATGACAAAAAATGAATGCCGCAATTAAATGAAGCCCTTCCCCTTGCCCCACACTTGGGTAGAACATTATTATTTAAAAATCAATTAATTTTGTTCATAAACACGCATGCTCTTGACACAATGCACATGAATTAGTGTTGTGCGGTTATGATGAACTCGAATATTGGGGTTTTGATTCTTTGCCATGGTCTGTTGTACACAACAGACTTAGTCAAGCATTGTGAGGAAGGTCAATAATAGAATGGTTTAAAAGGCCCAAGGGATTATTTACCTACCATATTTCCATAATAAGACTTAATCATACACTTGTAAGTGTAGTATAGCCGGTTAAGAAGACCATTGACACATTGATAACTAGGCATTATAAATATTTACAAACGTGTTTTTTTTTAACAACAAAGACAAATAAACAACACGACAACAAAAAGATAACACAAATTTGTTATTCTTTGCAATTCAATTAGTATTGACAGTTGTTTAAATACAAGAACTTAACAGTGTACCCAATCACAGCCAACAGATGAAAAAAGAAAGCTTTTTTTTCACATAGAATCAATGGCGGTAGATAACCTTTAAAAGTTTTTATTCCAAATTTCCCTTGAAGCCCCTACTTTCAGGGTTCCTTTCCAGGTTTTAGCAGTAGATACTGTCTTTAACAGGCTACCCACAGATTGAAATCTTTTGGCAAAAGGGTTGAAATGGCACATGCCAACCTTTTCAGCAACAGCCAAAGCTCTTACCCTTTTGTGCACTTGAAAATTTCAGCCTTAAGCCTTCCATGAAGTGTCACATATCATGGTTGTTGTGTCTACTGAAGGTATACAAAAGTCCCGAACTTTACTCTTGGTCTCATTGTATCACTCTCTAATCTGTCAGCCAATGTGCTTGTATTGTATGTTTCCTGCCATTTCCTGTACGATGGCATCAAAGCAAATACAATTTGCTTTAGGTCATGAAATACTAGCTCTATATCATTCAAATGGATTTGGTTTGTCTATGAATCATACAACCAAAAAAAATTTGGATGGAAAAATACACTCAGAAACAAATTTATATGGACTTTTTCAATTAAAAAGAGAAGAAAAAAAAAAAAAACAAGTAAAAAGGCATTAAGTTCGGTCGGGCTGAGTTTTGGATACCCACCACCTTGGGTATATAAGAAAAACCCTACACGGACATTGAGTGGTCTAATAAGTCACTGTTCAATTTTGTAGAACTAAATATTGGTCTTTTTGCCATCTACATCCAAATAGAAACCGATCTGAACCATATAAGACACGGATGTCAAAAAGCCTAACATAAGTCACTGCGTCAAATTTCAACGAAATCGGAGAATAAATGCGCTTTTTCTAGGACCAAGACTTTAAATCAAGAGATCGATCTATATGGCAGCTATATCTGAATATAGTCCGATCTGAACCATATTTAGGTCAGATGTCAAGAGGCCTTAAACTACTCACTGTTTCAAATTTCAGTGAAACCGAATAAAAAATAAAGCATTTATGGGCATTAGACCCTTTATCGGCAGATCGGTCTATATAGCAGCGAAATCGGGTAATAAATAAAGCTTTTATGGCCTTCAGACCATTTATCGGGAGATCGGTCTATTTGACAGGTATATCTAAATATGGACCAATCTAATCCATATTTAGTTCAGATGTCGGGAGGCTTAAAATAACCCACTGTTGCAAATTGCAGCGAAATAGGGTAATAAATAAAGTTTTTATGTTCTTCAGACCCTTTATCGGGAGATCGGTCTATATGGTAGATGTATCTAAATATAGTCCGGTCTGAACCATATTTGGGTCAGATGTCAAGAGGCTTTAAACTACTTACTGTTTCAAATTTCAGTGAAACCCAATAAAAAATAAAGCATTTATGGGCATTAGACCCTTTATCGGTAGATCGGTCTATATAGCAGCTATATTTAAATATGGTCAGATTTGGCCCGTTCAAGAACTTTATCGGCGTGCATCAAAAAGACGTATCTGTGCCAAATTTCTGCTTAATATCTTAATTTTTGAAGGCTATAGAGTGATTTCAACAGAAGGACGGATGGACGGACAGACACATCGTTAAATCTTCCTGAAAAGATTTTTAATTCTTGCCAACTTTTTTTTTCATATACAAAATTCTTTCAATATTCCTACAATACCCGACGTAATTCCATTGTATGTGTCGCTTTTATTTTATATCAAACTTCAGTTTAATGTTATTTTAATTTCATTCATTTAGCCAGCCTATATCAACACACAATCCCGACATTCTTTCATGGCCACTTGACATGCCACTTCACATCCTTCTTCTTTTAGTATCGTGTCCCCACAACAGCCAATTTTACCATTCTACTTCTAATCAATCATCTCACAAGTATTCCCACTCAATTTAACGTAAAATTCTAGCATGTCTTTGTGCGAAAATCTCTTGTTCTAGAATATTTTCACGCTATTCTTTTATTTGTCTTCTTTTGGTAGTCTATGCCATGCTTGCCAACTTCTTTTATCTGCGCCACTAAATTCTCTTGGGGATCTTAACTTTATTACGATGGCTTAGTGTACGTGTGTGTTTTACTGCTACACCCACTAGGTAATGCATTTAAAATGTCTTCAGTTCTTGAAATCAAGCAAGTTTTTCAGCGTTTTTCGCAATAAGGGCATTGCTTTGCCGTTGTGTAGTAACATAATCGGGAGAAAAAGTAGTTGAGGTCATTCGATTGGATTATGCTGATGCAGTCTCTTGTGTCTGTATACAGTGTATTGAATTATAATACAAGCTAATGATCTGAATGAATGTTGGCAACTCGAATTTATTGTAAACTATAAACACTGGTTAAATGAATGTTGGCAATACGGACTGGTACTGTTTAAAAGCCTGCAGGCATTTGGTTCTATAAACAATTCTGCATTGGGTTCTATAAAAAAACTAGGAGCCCGGTAGTCCGCTTCGCTACCCCCTTTTTTGATACCCCCTTTTTAGTGTAGGACCTCCAAAAACCCATGTTGTCACTCAGTTTTAAAGGTTATGAAGTTTTGTAATAATTGCGTATAAAATTTCAGAAATCTGTCCCCTTCCATATAGAAAGTACCAAATGGTACCAAGGATGAAGGCCACCGTAGCGCAGAGGTAAGCATGTCCGCCTCTGACGCTGAACGCCTGGGTTCGAATACTGTCCAAACGATTAGAAAAAAATTTCAGCGGTGGTTTTCCCCTCCTAATGTTGCCAACATTTATGAGGTATTATGCCATGTAAAAACTTCTCTCTAAAGAGTAGTCGCACTGCGGCTCTCCGTTCGGACTCGGCTATAAAAAGGACCTCCCTCCTTATCATTGAGCTTAAACTAGAATCGGCCTGCACTCATTGATATGTGAGAAGTTTGCTCCTGTTCCTTAGTGGAATGTTAATGGGCAAAATTTGCATTTTTTACCAAGTATAAGAATACATCAGAAAAATCATTAAGTCACCCAATATATATTGTCAAAGTATAAATGTATCCCAATTTTTAGCGCCGTATCTAAATTCGTAAAGAAAATACCATTTTGTATGCTTTAGTGCCTAAATGTATGATTTTTAAAAAAAATTGTCTGATCACCCAAAATTTATAGTCAAGGTGTAACTGTATTTCAATTTTCGGATCTTAAGATCCCTCTGTAAAGAATGTACCATTTTGTATGTTTTAGTATTTAAATGCACGAATTTAAAACAAATCTTCTATCCGCCCAATATTTATTGTCAAGGTGTAACCGTATTCTATTTTTGAGTGAGCTTTAGCTCAATTCGTAAAGAATGTGCGTTTTAGTACCTTAATGCACAAATTTGAATGATCTTCTGGTAACACAAAATTTAATGTCAAGGTATACTTGTATAACAATTTTGAGAGCTTTAGTTCACTCCGTAAAGAAAGCAACATTAGTACGTTCGAGTACCTAAATATACATCTACATCTTCAAATAATGTACCAAATAGTACTAATATTGGTACCAAATGTTCGAATTGTAAAAAAATCATTAAGTCGCCCATCATATATTTCTAAGTTTTACCTACATTCCAAATTTCAGGTCTCTAGCTCCACCTCCACAAAACGTACCAAAATATACGAATTGTAAGAATATCATAGTCACCCATCATATTTTTCCTAGTTGTACCTGTATGCCAAATTTTAGACCTCTAGCTCCATCTGAAGAGAAAGTACCAAATGATATCAGTTTCGGTACCAAAATGTACGAATTTTTAATATATCATCATATATTTCCTAGTTGTAGCTACATGTCAAATTTCAGACCTCTAGCTCCATCTATAAAGAATGTACCAAATAGTACTAATTTTGGTACCAAAATTTTTGAATTGTAAAAAAATTATTTAGTCGCCCATCATGTATTTCTAAGTTTTACCGACATTCCAAATTTCACGTCTCTAGCTCCACCTGCACAGAAAGTTCTAAGTTTTACCGACATTCCAAATTTCACGTCTCTAGCTCCACCTGCACAGAAAGTATTATACTAAAATTGGTACCAAATTGTACAAATTGTAAAAAGATTATAGTCAGCCATCATTTTTTTCCTAGTTGTGCCTGCATGCCAACTTTCAGACCTCTAGACTTGTGGTACCAAATTTACGAATTTTGAATAGATCATTTAGTCACCCATCATATATTTCTTAGTTGTAACTACATGTCAAATTTCAGACCTCTAGCTCCATCTGTAAATAAAGTACCAAATGGTACTAGTTGCGGTACTAAGCGAATGTTTCCTCTCGTTACCAGTACTATTTTTCCATTTTTTCTTTTAATTCTCATCCTTTTTTACCAGATGTCTTTTAAGTCAAATTTTAAAATTCTACATCTATCCTACAAAGTTCACCCATTTTGTACCTTTTTGGTATTTAGTACCTAAATGTACAAATTTCCAAAAACTCTTATAGTCACCCAATTAAGGTTGCTGGCAAACTATCGATAATCGATATTTCGTATAGTAAATTTCGATAGTATCGATACTATCGCTAATTTCCCATCACCTATAATTTAAACGAAAATGAGAAGTAAAAATCAGGAGATCGATTTATATAGAAGCAATATTAAGGCATAGGACGAATAAACCCAAAATAATAAGAACAGTTGGTCAGTATGAGATCGGATGAAAACTGCGCCATCTATAGGCGCAATATATGTTATGGGACACATTCAGTGAAGGATCGCTTATTTTTGTTAAATTTTGCCAAAAATTTAACTTTGCCGATAGTATCAATAGGAAAAATAATAATCAATATTCAGACATAAAATAAAATATCGATAGTACCATCGATATTTTGCCTGCTCTACATAGTGCAGCTGAGTTTCAAAACTCAGAGCTCTTCATCAATTTATAAAGAAAGTGCCAAATAGTACCAATTGCGGCAATAGACGTACTGCTTCTCCCACTTCCGGTACGATTTTCTAAGAATTTTTTACCAATCCTTATTTTTTCGTTCGCGCTGGTCAAATATGTACCATCTCGCACTTATTGATACTTTTTAGTACCTAAACGTATGAATATCATCAAATCCAGCCTTATCCCGTGCCTATGATCCTGGACCAACATTCGTGCAAAATTTCATGATTCCGGCTTTAGCCGTTTGGGCTGGCCGACGATCAGTCACGCAACCCTTTCTATATATACAGATATCAATTAAATTTTGATCACATTTTCTATAAAAATCCAATTTTTAAATTTTCCCTAAACATCCAATTTCAATAAATTTTCTTTAAACCCCCCATTTCGATAAAATCTCTTTAAAAATCACTTCAATCTACTTGTTGTTGTTGACCAGTTCCTACTGACTACTTTTGTCCTTATTGTGTCGATTGCAAATTTGATTTGTGCTATGTCTTGGCATTTACTGCCTTCACAAATGCTGCTGTTGCGGCAGCTGTAGCTGTCTGTCTGTCCCTCTTTATTTTTCAATTACAACAAATTGCGGGCAAAACTTAACCACAGCATGGCAAAACAAAACCAAACATGGCTTTAACTAATAAAACGTAAAGTAAACCAAAGCATAACACAAAAAAAATTAAAAGAAAAGAGCAGCAGCAGCACTTAACAAAAAAAAGGTACACACAACTTACCAAACAGCCAGGCTGACTGCATTGCTGGGGTTAAGTGTCTTATGTGTGTCTGCTGGCTGCATATTTGTTTTTCTTGCTTTTTGTGAACAAATCGCGTACAGTTGACAAGATTAACAAGCTTTGCCACCATCATCATCATCATTATCATCTTGACAAACATTACCATCAGAACCCAATCTCTTTCTCTACTCTCTCACACTCAATCACGCACAAGATGTTCGTTCTTGGTATAGTACACAAGTTTGTAATAACATCATTACATTGCACAAACACAGTTGCACACAGATTAGAGTTGGCTTGGCATTGCCTTTCGTCTTTAAGCTTTCCTTAATGCTCTTTTGTACACAACAAAACAACTACTTCTGCATTCTGCATCTCTTTCTCTGGGGAAAGAAGAAAATATTGCCATATTGCCTGCCGTACTATAGGAAAAGGCTACATTGAATAAAAATCGGCTGGGGTTTTGTTTATATTTTCTGCTGCATTGCACGGCCTCCACTTCTTTTAGATGCTTTATTATTTTATGCGATAACAGAAGTAGTTTATGTGAAATCTTGCAATGCCTTATTGCAGCACCTTTCTCTTTTGTTGCCAATCGTCTTGCCAGTGATGGCAATTCGAAGTGTCAAACTCATACCATCAATGGAGGTTGCCAGAGGTACTTTCTTATGGCTGGTACAATGTTGGTTTTTTACAGTTGAGAACACATGTTATTCGCAATAAATGTTTTGAGATACAACACAAATTCCACCGTAGCGCAGAGTTTAGCTTGCCCCCCTATGACGCTGAACGCCTAGGTTCAAGTCCTGGCGAGAATATAAGAAAACATTTTCAGCGACGGTTATCCCTACCTAATGTTGGCGACATTTGTTAGGTACTTTGCCATGTAAAAAACTTCTCACTAAAGAGGTGTTGCACTGTGGCACGCCTTTCGGACTCGGCTATAAAAAGGAGGCCCCTTATAATTGATTGTAAACTTGAATCGCGATAGGTGAGAAGTTTCCCCTGTTCCTTAATGGAATATTCATGGACAAAATTTGCATTTGGGTTCTTGACTTCTTCATAATTTTCGATGCTAAGTTATTCATTGAAAAATAAAGGGTTGCGCTTCCTAACTAGACTTTGTCCATTCATTGTGTGGCTTCTGCATATACCCTTTCATCTTTATCGCCTAGAGACCTCTAATATAACTATCTTTCACGAAGCTCCACAAGTCCATCTAGAATTTGTTTATAGGCTTTCTCCACCTGCGCTTGTGTTTTTATTTCGCAGGGTTATAGACGATTCAGACCTTTTGGGCCTTTGGGATTTCGCCTAGTAAAGATGTATGTATGATCCTAAATTTCTGCGGCCTTGTTGTTTTTCAGTCAGCTTTCCAAAAGATATCGGTCTAATGTGCAATTCTTTGGGAGAGCTTTCGTACTTCATTCTGATTTCGAAGCCTCGTGATTCGCTCACACTCACGATTGAAAGCAAATGAAAGCTTTCCTTCCTGCGAAAACGACGTTACTCTACTCCACTCTGTTTTTCTCGTCATACCTCTCCTAATTCAGGCATTGTTACTGAAGGTAAAGTTGCTCTGCTTCGACACTCCCGATATAGCTGCCATATAAACCGATCTCCCGATTTGATTTCTTGAGTCCCTGGAAGCCTCAATTTTCATCCGTTTGGCTAAAATTTTGCATGTACTATCCTGATATGACTTCCGACAACTGTGCCAAGTACCGTCCAAATCGGTCAAGAACCTGATATAGCTCCCACATAAACCGATCTCCTGATTTGATTTCTTGGGTTCCTGGAAGCCTCAATTTTGATCAGATTTGGCTGAAATTATGCACATAATGTTCTGTTATGACCTCCAACAACTGTGCCAAATTCGTCGGTAACTAGATATTGTTCCCATATTTTAGCAGAATCCATGGTGGTGGGTTCCCAAAGTTCGGCTAGGCCGAACTTAACGCCTTTTAACTTGGTCTGATTTCGATTCCGATCTACTCTTTCGCGAATGACAGCAACCTCTGTCATTAATTTTCCTTCGACCATAGGCCGAGTCTTCGAGAGTTTGAAGTACAGGAGACGGATTATGGACGTTACACTCTGCCAAGATTTACTGGCCATTTCTAAGTGGGGTCGAATGAACTGAGTGGATTTTAATGCACGCAAGACGGAGTGGTGTTTGTTGTTCCACAAACGTTCCACAAACGTTTCACTGACACTTTACAATCGTCAATATCTACCGACGGTGTAGATATTAGGCAGTCAGAGGCTCTTGATGGGCATGAAGATTCAATGTCCGTTAGTCAATACATATATTCGAAGTGTCGAAGGAAGCATTCAAGTGCTTGGGCTTTCTTAAGCGGTGGAAGAAATATTTCACTCTCTCTGATCTTCTTAATATCTACACTACGTACATCAGGCCGAGGATGGCATATAACTCGCATATATGGGCCGGAGCTCTAAAATTATCCCTGGAGCTGCTTGACCGTGTCCAGAGGCGGGCGTTGGTGTTGTTTGGCGCTATTCTATCGATTCTTCCACGGTGTGTGTTCTTCGGAAATCAGTCTTCTGATTCCTGACTTGAGGTTGTTTGGTCAGATATACAAGATTTTCTAGAAGCGCACACCGATTTTCTAGAAGCGCATTACGATTAGCCAGCTGATCGAACCATGGAATACCGAGAAAATTATTTTTTCCCAAGGACGGTTGTGTATGTGGAATCGACTTCCGGCAGATGTCTTTTCCGCTACTTACGACGTACAGAAATTCAAAACGAATGTCAATAAACACTACTCACCCCTTCCCCCATTCGTTTCTTTACTATCCTCTCCAACGCAATGCACTGCATATGTAGGGGTCATCCCCTGGGTTTTGGTTGAACCGGACATATACCAAAACATTGTACCAAAGTAACTCAAATACCATCTCTGAATTTTTATTATTCTCCTCTTTGTTTACCCTCTGTTGTTGCTAGGTAATCGTTTGGTAGTGAGAAACTTAATTTCCCACCTCCTCTTCATTACAATCACAGCACTGCAGCAACCAATAGCATCTTTTGCTAGCTCCTTCTTTTTTGTTACATTGTTAATTTAAGTTGCTTTTTTGCAGCTGTTGTATTTTCTTAAACTTTTCTTTGTCAATTAAGCTGATTATGCGTCGAAGAGAACGGAAAAATGAGCAAATTTATACCAGCATGGCTATGTTGTCGACATGCATGTTTGTATGCAATCCTTGTATCTTTCGCTCACACTTGCTCTCTTCGTCTCTCTGCCAAATTCCTTCTGGCTGTCTATCAAATGTGCTTGGTGGAATAAATACCGTGTTGATGTTTTATAGCGCTTGTGTTGTGGTGCATGCCTGGTTGAATTTACTTTGTGTGGCATGGTTGGCTGGTAGTTAGAATGCATTTGATCTCCTTGCGACTGCAGAAAAAGAAAAGAGTAAAAAAAAGCACAAAACAGTGGCAACGCCATTAAGAATGTAAAAGTCACGGTTAAATTTTGAATGCAAAAAAGTTGCCAAAATGAATGGTACATATTAAAGTGCCATAATAAGGCAGGGTTAGGAAAACATCACATTTTCCAAAGGGGAAAAAAAGTTTCACAATTTCACAAACATTTGCATGCTCTAAATAAAAATGTAAATAAAGGTGGTTTAACTAATATCCTTGAATTGTTACGTTTGCTTTATTGGATTCCCATTTGCTGTGGTTGAGGCGGTAGTAAATTCGGACACAGCCGACTTCATCCCGTAAAACCGCACAAAAAGGGTAGTTTACATGAAAGCCAAAACAAGCATACGGCTGTTTGGCATCCTGTTTTGTAAACACCAAAAGTGTAACCTTTTCATTTGATTCATTCGCCCAAGCAGTAAAGCCAAAGTAAGCAAGCATTTGTTGCCACATTCACCACATAAAATGCATAATGTGTAAACACACACATACCCACTTACATCCATAAAACGGCAACACTAAATTAATTTGTCATGCGATTTGGTTGAATTCAGTGTGAGTGTTTGTTTGCTTGTCGGCCTTAGTAGTCATTGTGGAGAGTGAAGAGACCTTTGTTGTTGTAGGTTTTTTTTTTGCAACCGGGTTAATTTGATTTGCTGTAAATGAGGGTTTTTTTCTACTTCGTGAGTTCAATTCGGCTGCAATGTTTAAATTCATTATGATTCATGATTTCGCATGGGCACGCAAATTAAAAATTTCGTATTTGACATCAATCAAGGTGGTTTGGCTTATGTCCTGGCATAAAATGTTTATTTACAGATGACTGATTTTTTGGATTTAGGTTGCTTGGACAAAATCTGCCCACGAATTTTCCATTAAGTAACAGCGTGGTTCTTCATTCATGTCAAAAATTAATGTCCGATTCATATTGTAGCTCTGTGATACCGCCTTTTTAGAGACGAGTCTGAGTGCAGTGCAGCAAAGCGACCCCACTTAGTAGGCACGTTATATATGGCTGCAGACCTTACAATTGTCGCCAGTTCGCTAATATGGACTCTGAAGATTATGTTGATTCTCTTATCGAGTTTTTAACTTAGGTCTTCAGCGTCATATGGTGGACTCTAAAATGAAAATAGAAAAAAAAAAAATTGGACAATAAATACGCCTTTTATGGGCCTAAGAGCTTAAATCGAGAAATCGGTCTATTTGACAGCTATATTCATTTCGAGGGGCCTTACACAACTCACTGTCAAAATTTTCGGCGAAACGGGCAATAAATGGGCCTTTTATGGGTCTAAGACCTTAAATCGAGAAATCGGTCTATGTGGCAGCTTTACCCAAATCTGGACCGATCTTTGCCAAATTGCAGACAGATGTCGAAGGGCCTAACACAATACACTGTCCCAAATTTCGGCGAGATCAGATAATAAATGCGTCTTTTATGGGTCCAAAACCATAAATCGAGAGATCGGTTTAAATGGCAGCTATATCCAAATCTAGACCGATTTGGGTCTAATTTCAAAAGGGTGTCGAGGGGCCTTACACAAATTTCGGCGAAACGGGCCTAACCCTTAAATCGAGAGTAGCGACGCCCGCGCACTGGTATGAGTATGCTAAGTACGTTTATAACTCGGCTACCGAGGAGCGTCGCTGTGAGTTTTACGAAAACATGTCGAAAATAAAAAGTTTTCTAACATTGCAGTAACATTTTGAGTAACACGACAACTCTGGTTTGTAACCTTTCGGTGGTACCGTGGGGTGTTTTCCATTCCATTTGTTTAGATTGAACATACAAGAACATATTCGACTTGCCCCGAAATAGGAAGTATGTTAAAAAACCACAATATGGTTGATTATCGTTCCTATTTTAAATTTATTCTCTTTGCCTGGCGTCTTCAAGAGTATAGAAAAAAAAGTTGGATATCATATGCCAGCAACAGCTGATACTAGTTAGTAATCATTCACAATAGTGTATATGAAACATAGCTTTTGTAAAGAGAACACTGTACTCAGAGCACTAGCTTAAAATAGCATTGGAGAAGTTATCAGAAAGATACCTGATATTCTCAAACTACATTAGATTGTCATCTAAAGTTGCATACTTGTTATTAAAAATTCATAAAATTAGGGTTGAAAAGCTTTTAAAAACTAATTGTTAAGTTTGTTTTATATATTTTACATATTTTTTTTGTTTTATATTTTTTTTTATATGGTTAATATTTTTTATATTTATTTTATAATTTTTCATATTTTTTAGAATTTTTTAATAATTTTTTTTGTCAAATTTTTATTTTGTTGTTTAATTTAATACAAGAACATATTCAACTTGCCTCGAAATAGAAAATATGTCAACTAACCATATTATGGTTAATTATCATTTCTATTTTAAATTTATTGACTTTGCCTGGCGTCTTCATGAGTATAAAAAAAAGTTGGATATCATATGCCAACAACAGCTGATATCAAATAGTGGTAATTCACAATAGTGTATATGTAGCATAGCTTTTGTAAAGAGAACATTGCTTTAAGGGCTTAAAATACCATCGGAACGATATCAGAGAGAAACCTGATATTCACAAACTACATTAGACTGTCATCTAAACTTGCATACTTGTTATAAAAAGTTTACAAAAATAGGTTTGAAAAGCTATTTATTTTTTTAATATACATTTTTTTTTTGTTTGTTTTTATTTTTTTTAATATTTTTTTTTTGTATATTCAATATTTTTTTAAAAATTATTTTATAATTTTTCATATATTTTTTATAATTTTGTTTTTTTCGTCAAATTCTTATTTTGTCGATTAATTTAATATAAATACTTCACAACACCTGTTGTTAAGCGGAAAATAAATAAATATCGCTAAGGGTACTATCAGTATGTTTATGGCTCATATCTTGTGTTTTTTTTATTAACATTGATTTTTATGTAAATACATATAGTGATAAGAATAATTAGCTGCCCACGTTATTTAATATAATAAACGATGGTAAATTGTATTGCCACCGCAAAAAAGAGCTTACATCATATTTATTGCCATATCATATTAACCACATTTTACAGATTTTCTATAGAAACGCTTCTATCTTGCTTGCCAGCATACTCCCATATCCTTAATATATCCTCAAATAGTCCTATACCTAAAGAATTGGCAATTTTCCTTTTAACATACCTGACATCCATATATATATACGTATATTCCTTCTACATACAAACACATACCTAGACATATACAAACACATGCACCTAAACATCTCACACATTAGAAGCTCCACAAACAATTAAGATTATATCCCTGGATTCGGCAAAAAGGAAAATACAACTTGGTCAACTTAAGAACACTCTAAAGACAAACAACGTTATCATCATCCATTCATAACGCCAGCACTTATACATACACACGCACCACAACATATTCAAATATTAACATCCCAACCCCTGTCCACATCATGAACCAACAAAGAATCCCTTGCTGGAGCTTTTACTATCATTCTTTGCTATCCCAGAACATTCCTCATCCACCATCCACATCCATTCATCAACACTAACACACAGTGGCAACATTCCTGTTTGAAATAAATAAAAAAAACCAACACACCAAAAATCTCTCAAAGAATTTCCTTTTTTCGTTTTTTGAAAAAGACGTTGAAAATGTTGTAACCAAGATTTTCTTTTTCCCTCTTCTTTTGTTCCATTTTGGGATGCATCTTCATCAATTTCTTTGCCTGTGCGTCGTCATCATCATTGACTTTGGTTGTTTTTTGTTGGTGGTGCTTGATTTACGTTGTGTCAATCGCTCTGCACATAGAAGTCGGGAAGAAAGGAAGGAAAAGTAACAAGAACAGCAACAACAACTGGAAAATATTTGCATGTAAAACGCAAAAACCACAAAGCCAGCCAACTTACCAGCCAGCCAGCAATACATTGGGCACAGACAACCCATCCTCATTTTCTTGATGCGCAGCAAAAAAAGCAAAGAATTTGCGCCGTGCCAGAAAACTCTAGAAAATATTTGAATGAAAACAATCCAAGGGATAAGTCAAGAATAAAACGCAGACAGATCCTGTAAGAGATTGGGCAAAACAAAAGGAGAAAAAAATAGCATCACCAAAAAAACAAGGATTAAGGACAAAACAGTTTTCCCAGAAATGTTCCTAAGCTAGAATCGTAAAAAATAGTAAGCAAGAAGTAAAACTACATAAACTGCAACAACAAATATTCTGTAAATGGAAAAAATCATCCTGCATAGCATACAATAGACTACACAATAAACGGTAAGAAGGATTTTTAAATAAATTCTACCCAAAACACCCTTCTCTATTACAACACTTTAAAATACACATGCACTCATACTCTTTCACATTTCTATCTGCATACAAATGAATAATTACGAAAGTTTTTACATGAACATTTATTTTTAATATTATATGAAAAAGGGGGTATTTTAGAAATCCAATGTTATTAAATCCAAGAATTAGATTTTTTACGTTTTACATTTTTTTCTTATTCAAATATCTTAAGTTATTTGCATGTTAGGTCTGCTTTCTCCCCTCTGCAATTGGCTCTTTTTGTTTTCTTAATATACCATTTTGTCTGCTCTTCTCCTCCTTGCAAAGGTTAAAGTTTGTTGTAGTGAACGGTATGGCAACATTTGTGTTGTGAGTAACTGTCACCTACAATTACTTATACGCATTGGTGTGCTTGTCGTTTGACTCTAGCCATCACAGCCCTAGTATGAATAGGGATGCCAAACTGGAATTAAAAATAAATAAAATAAAAAATATAATAAAATAAAAAATTAAAATTATTAATAAAATTGTGCAAATTTAATTTTTTAAATGTTATGGCTAGTTTACAATTCAGCCATTTATCTGTTTGATTAGTAAATAATTAAAAATTTTTAAAAAAATATTCTATTCAAAATTAAAAAAAAAAAATATTTAAATTAAAAATAAATACTATTTAAAAAATTTTTAATAAAAAACAAAAGAAACAAAAACAAAAACAAAAAAGTTTTACATTTTTAAAAAATTAAAAAATATAAATAAAATTACAAAACAATTTCAAAAATAAATAAAAAATTAAAAAAAAATAAAAACAAATTGAATTGAAAAAAACAAAAAAAAAAATAAAAAAAATATAAATTATTAATCCATGCAAAATTTCAGCCAAATCGGACTAAAATTGCGGCTTGTAAGGACTCAAGAAGTCAAATTGGCAGATCGATTTATGTGGGAGCTATACCAGGTTGTACACCGATTTGGGCTTTACTAATTACAGTTGTTGAATGTCATAACAGAACACTACATGAAAAGTTTCAGCAAAATCGGGCAAAAATTGCGGCTTGTAAGGGCTCAAGAAGAATCGGGAGATCGGTTTATATGGGAGCTATATACGGTTATAGACCGATTTGGACCGTACTTGGCACTGTCGGAACAAAACACCACATGCAAAATTCCAGCCAAATCGGACTAAAATTGCGGATTGTAAAGACTCAAGAAGTCAAATCGGGATATGGGAGCTAAAAATGTCAGGTTATAGACCGATTTGAACCGTACTTGGCACAAAAAAATAAAAAAAAATTAAAAGTAAAACAAATTTAAAAATAAAAAGTAAAAAAAAAATAAAAAATTTAAAATTAAAAAAAAAGGAATAAAAAAGGAAAAGTAAAAAAAAGAATAAAAAATTAAAAACACAGAAAAATAAAAAAAATTAAAAAAAAGCAAATTATTAAAAATCATAAAAAATAGAGAATATAAAAACCTCATAAAAATTAGAGAGAACATATATGATCCGATTTGGCCCGTTCAAGAACTTAACCAGTGTGCAGCAAACAGACCTATCTGTCGGGCACACGGACATCGTAAAATTCTGGTCGTTAAATAAAAAATAAGAAACTACTTTCAAAAATAAAAAAAAAAATTTTAAATAAAAAAAAATTAAGAAAAAAAGTTTAAAAAGAAAGGTATTGTTTATAAAACAAAATTAAAAAAAGAATTAAGAACTTAAACATATAATAATTTTAACTGTGTATTCTTTAATTAAAGCAATTCTGAAAACAATTTTTAAAATTTTAAAAATTAAAAAAAAAAAATTAAAAAAATAAAGAGATTAAAAAAATGCAGAGATTAAGAAAATTTATTAATTTTTTTTAATATTTTAAAACATTTTATTATATCTTGTATAGATGAAAAACAATCTAAAAAAAAACAAAAAATAAAAAATTTGTTTTCTTCCTTTTGATTTTGCTAAACACTAAATTTTTATTGCAATTTATTTTTTTTAGTTAATGAAAAATAAAAAATATTTTCAAAAAAAATAATTAAAAAAGAAAATTATTACGAAAAAAATTAAAAATTTTAAAAAAGTAAAAAGCAATTATGGAATTGGGCATAAAACAATTTTTATGTGTATTGTTTAATTAAAATAATTCTAAAAGAAATGCAAAAAATTCTAAAAATTAAAAAAAAAATATGTATTAAAATTAAATAAATTAAAAAAAAAAATAAAAAAAGAAAGAAAAGTTATTAAAAAAATACAAAAAAAAAAATATTTGAAAAATACAATTAAAATCAAATACAATCTGGACCAAATTTAAGAAGGATGTCAAAGTCCTTAGCGCAACTCACTGTCTCCAATTCCGGCGATATCGAACAATAAATGCGCCTTTTACGGGCTTAAGAACCTAAATCGGTGGATCGGTCTATATGGGGGCTATATTCCGATGTAGCCCATCTTCGAACTTAACCTGCTTATGGACAAAAAAAATCTGTGCAAAGTTTCAGCTCAATATCTCTATTTTTTAAGACTGTGGCGTGATTTCAACAGACAGACGGACAGACATGGCTAGATCGTCTTAGATTTTTACGACGATCAAGAATATGTATACTTTTAGGGTCGAAAATGGATATTTCGGTGTGTTGCAATCGGAATGACAAAATGAATATAACCCCATCCTTCGGTGGAGGGTATAAAAACCTTGTTTTTTTAAAATTAGACAAAAAATGTGTTTTTTGCTTTGTAATAGTATTTAACGGGGTTTCTAGATCGCGATTTCGTTTGGAACCACCCAAACTTGTCAGTAGGATTTGTCAAAAAGGTTGAAAAAAAAATTGTTTTCTTGGGGAAATATTTTTTTTCTTTGATTTCCTTAAATATTACATTTTATTGCAATTTATGTTGTTTTCGTGTGGATATTAATGCAATTTCGCAGTCAAGTGGATATTAATGCCCATGACATAAAACAAACTTCTTAATCATAGTGGGCTTACAGCCATATATTTTCATTTTTTTTTCTTATACAGAAAACATCAAATGCTGTTTGACAACAAAATGGTTTCCGTAAATCTAACTTGCAAAAATTTTAAGAATAATTCTTGTTTGATGTTTGTGTTTTAAAAACTTTTGGCAAGTTCTCCAAGAAATTACATAATATGTCGAAAAAAATTATTTATTAATTTCCTTTTTCCACCTTATGTCAATGAAAACCTAATTGAAATGCCTCTTACACTCGAGCTTCATTTTCCAATTTTTTTTTTCATAATTTTGCTTTTCGGGTTATTATCGAATGTATAAAATATCTACATATTATTCATTGCACCCTAATATTTAATTTCCAACAAAATTGAAACACAAATTTTTCTTTTAATAAATTCATAAAACATAATTTACACCACTGTCATCACCACAACATCATGATCATAACCATCGCCATCCTACTGTGCCTTTTCACAATTTTTTTTTGAATTGAGCAATAATCTATTTACTCAACACAACATTTCCATCCAATAATCAATTTACAGACAAAATCACAACAACCACTACCAACCACCAACAATAGCAACAACTAACTTTAACATACAAAAATCTCAATAAGAAGGATATAAAAATAACAGCAACCACATGTCCCATAACAGCCGAAATACCAACAGTAAAAATTTCAAAACAACCAAAAAATCCAG
Organism: Stomoxys calcitrans; assembly: GCF_963082655.1. Taxonomy (NCBI): domain Eukaryota; kingdom Metazoa; phylum Arthropoda; class Insecta; order Diptera; family Muscidae; genus Stomoxys; species Stomoxys calcitrans. Next base: position 186,778,891 of record NC_081553.1, read on the forward strand.
CCATAGCAGCTCTGACAACGGTGAGAGCTCTAGTAGCAGCAGCAGCAATAGTACATACAGCAATAATCAAACCTATTCCGGCAACTACGTCGGTACATACGATAGTAATTTTAGTAACAATTATAGCAGCAACTATAGTGGTGACTATAGCATTTACCAATACACGGACTATAATCGAGAGCAGCAACAACAAAATCACCAGCAACAACAGAGACAAGAACAACGCGACCACTTGCAAGAGTTACAGCATCAGCAGAGGTAAAAGGTAGCAACTGCAACAGCAACAGCAGCAGTATATAACATAAATGGCCATATCTCTACCCCTTAAACACCCTCTGCAGTAGTAACAACCATCATCTATAAGGAAGACAAAGAAGAAGAGGAAAAACAAATCCCCAAGAAAATAGCAACATTCGAATCCCCCAAAAACAAGTAGTTGTAGTCATCATCACATCAAACTCTAGCAACTGTAGCAGCCGCCTAGTAGTAGTTGTAAAGAAAAGTTGTTTTCTTAGATTTCCCACACACAAATACAAACAAAAGCAGCACCAGCATTAGCACCACAGCTCCATCGCCCCACCAACAACAGCCATATCAAAGACCACAGCAACAGCAACAGCCACATGACGATGAGGGATAATACATAATAAAGTTGAAAAACCACTTTAGATTTAAAGGAAAAAACAAACCGAAGCAAAGGAAATGTAAAAAACAAAATCCACGACTTCTCATGAGAGCTTAAAACAAAATAAAATAGTAAAACACACACTCCAACCACATAAAATCACTCAATTACAAATTGAATGAAAATATTTGAATAAGAATTTTAGAAGAGCAGCCAAAATCCTCAGAGAACAGCTCACTGAATTCAAGAGAGCGCGATAAATAACAAAACCTGCTTACAAAATTCTCCAAGTCATCTATCACCAATAACAACAACAACAACATTAAACGTAGCACGTGCAGGGTGCCTTATAACAAAAATAAGTCGAAAAACAACAGGCCTGCCACTCTTTAATAAAACATCATTGCACATTATTGCCACTCTTCTTCAATGCACATACAATAGTAACAACAACAACAGCTACTACTACTATTGGTTACCACGAAATTGAGTTTTTTTAGTGGTAGAGGGGAGAAAAGGTGATAAAATAATTACACCATCATTTGACGCGCCAAGGTGGTATTTAAGCATAAAACAGGCGTCATTAAGAAACCCCGAGTGCATGGCAAAATGCAAAAGGGATTTTAAGCCATAAAAGAAAGAGCGAGAGAGCACCCGAACCAAATAAAAAAAATAAACAGAGGGTGAGAGAGCAGCATGTCTTGTTTAGTTGTCACGCAACATTCACTCACAATAAAACCCTAAAATAAACGAAACATAATAAAAACAGCTGCCTGCCTTGTTTAAGTCATAGCCATAGCACAAACATTTGGCACAACAGCCTGAGTGTGTAAATATAAATGTGAGTGTGTGGTGTGTGCGTGTGTGCGTGTCTAAAAGAGGGGGAAGTTTACAACCAAACAAACAATTAAATTTTATTCCCAAGGGAAACGAGACTTCCAAAGGGGCTTAAAACACAACAGCATAGCATAAACCCTAGGGAGCGAAATTCATACGACATTCAACCTACAGAGAGCGAAAGAGAGAGTGAGAGAGAAAGAGAGGGAGAGTAAAAGAGTTCTTGAATTGCCAAACAAAACATTGTTGATTGTTCAGAGAGAGGACAGAGCCAAACTAAACGATAACTTGCGGCAGGAACACAAGGCGGCGGCACACAATCAGTTTATCCGTGAAAACGAAGAACGTCACAACGCCGGACGCATAATAAAATTAAACGCAAGAGAAAAAAAGCAACATACCATACAAAAAAAAAATTCTAGAAAAGAAGAGAAAATATAAAACAACAAAAAGAATATTCCAAAATAAAATTTAAGTTGCTTTGCCGCGCTTGTTTTTTTTTTTTGGTGGAGTGTCCCAGTGTTTTTTTATTGAAAGCTAAGCTAAACAAACAAAGAAAAAAATTACGCGCCAAATGCTAAATTCAAATTATTATGGGTCGTTCCAAGTTTCCCGGGAAACCCTCAAAATCGATTAATCGTAAGCGAATAAGTGTCTTGCAATTAGATCCCAACGAACACCATAGCAGTGGCTCAGCAGGCATTTCAATTGGCCCGGGCTCACCACCTTTACCAGCAGGAGTAGCAGCGCAACAATCATCATCAACATCACCAGTATCAGCAACAGCGACTGCTGCCGGTACAACACCAACATCGGCAGCGGGAGCCACAGCATCTTCGAATTCTGCCTCACCAGCCCATTCAGAGAATTCCGAAGATGAGGAAGCGGCTGCCGCTAAGCAAACGAAAAGCGAGGAAGAGAATGTGGTAGACCATGAGGGTCAATCCAGAGCTTATGATAAGCATAAAAATGGCAAAAGAGAAGATGATGATGAGGATGAAGGGGGCCATGGTCTAACAACAACAACAACGAGAACCACAAATGGTCAAGGTGACAGCAGGGGACGTGAACCAAGGCAAAATGGCAATAGAACTACAACAACATCCTCACAACAGCAGCAGAGTAATAGTAACGCAAACCACAGTCGACCTTTGCAAAGTTCCAAAATCCTAGGACCTTCATTAAGCGCCAAAGTGATAGCAGCCCCCATACCCTCAGGCCACCATAAACACCCACAGAAAAAGCAAACTCATCATAAAACTGTGTTGCATGCGGAGCAGCAGGAAGAGTTGAATGTGGTTCAGGACTCCAAGAAACATGTGGAACAACAGGAAAAGCCAAACTCCTCCTCCCTGCAAGAATGCGCCAAGCCTAAGGAGACCGCCAAAAAGCCAAACTCTTTGCTTAGTTCACCAACTTTATCATCATTATCATCATCATTATTGGCGTCATCGGCATGTTCATCCTCCTCCTCATCCACGTTATTGTCATCACCCTCCTCGTCTTCGGGTGCGGCTGCAGTGAAATTCCCCCCGCGTAATTGTAAAAAATTCAAAAATTTAAATATCAATAAACCCGAAGTTATGTTGCCATCATCGACAAAATTAAAAATCCTACAGCAACAACAACAGCAGCAACAACAAAAAACAAATTCAGAAAAATCATTGAACAGTAAAGCTAATACAACCACAATAACAACGACATCACCCGCCCCTTCAACATTAGCCACCAATTGCAAGGAAGCAGCAGAACCTGTACAAAGACTGCAGCAGCAGCAACAACCACAAAAATGTGAAATGTCATCATCAACAACGGCAACAACATCTGCTGCAAATTCATCCACAAGCACATTGTCATCATCATCATTGTCAGCCACATCTTCTCGCTTTAACAATAGCCGACAACAACAACAACAACATCGGGATAATGATGGTGACCCCAGTGCATTGCATAAAACAAGAAATAGCGATGATGTGGACCAAGACGTTGATGATCATGATAATAATGACGATGAAGTTGATGTCGATCATGTTCGCGATCACCACCACCGCCTAAATGCTGGAGCAAATGATGACAATAATGCGGCTGATCATGCCTCATCCTCCTCCTCCTACTCGTCGTCGGCCTCCTCTCCCTCCCAGTCTCATGCCCCAAATGATGCAGAGAATCATGGCAATGATGGGGAGACTCATGTTGATGAAAATTCCAGTTCTCACAACGAATTGGTAAGTCTTAACAAGATGTTTTGGATGTACTTATGTTTGTATGTATGTACTCGTATGTATGTATGTGTTTGTCCCTCTCTGTGTTTGTATTCTCGTTTTTTTCCAATTGATTTTGGTATGGGTCATGTATACAGTGGCTCAAAGAATACAAAAAAATTACCAATTCCTGCCAAAGCTAGCGGGACATCGAGAAAGAGAAAACTAGAGAATACTTGTTGGGTGCTTATGTTGCAGTAGAGGGCAGAGAGAGTTCCACTTTAAGTTCGTAGTTTGTTTAACGATTTGTCTGACAATCTAGCCAAGAGCTCCTGAAATTTGAAATTCGTTATACAGGTATATAGTTCTGGTCTGCTTATCTAGGTTCATTACACAGAAATAAATAAAACTCGGTTTCAATCACGAAATTAATTGATCCAATTAATTTTTTAATTGATACTGCTTCAAACACGAAAATGATAATATCAATCACCATTCTTGAAAATGTAATTGACAAATTTTTCAATTAAAAGAATTGCATACTCAATAAAAAAAATTTTCAATTTTCAATTAATTTTTTAAATTGATTTTTAAAAATTCCAATTAATTTCTATATTTCATACGTAGATGTGTACCTAGAACGTGGCAAAGGTCGGTGGCCACCCGATCGGTGGTCGGTCGATCGGTGCCGACCAAGGCTACGGAGTCAAGTTTTTGAGGCCGGAGTCGAAGTCGGAGTCGGACTATTGAACCGGAGTTGGAGTTTGATTCGTTAGCTCCGACTCCGAACCGCTTTCCGACTCCGGCTTAATACTCCGACTCCGAGTCGGGGTCGGGGTCGAGGGGTAGATTCCGCAGCCCTGGTGCCGACTGTAAAATGCCCTACGAGTGCAAATTTGCTCATGAACATTCCACTAAGGAACTGGGGCAAACTTCTCACATATCACTGAGTGGTGTCCGATTCAAATTTTAAGCTCAATGATAAGGGCCGCAGTGTGATACCAATTTGGGGAGAATTTCTACATAGTACCTCACAAATGTTGCCAGCTTTAGGAGGCGATATCCACCGCTTAAAATTGTTTCTAATGTTCTCACCAGGATTCAACCCCAGGCGTTCAGCGTCATAGGCGAACATGCTAACCTCTGTGCTACGGAGGCCACAATATAATGCCCTACACCTTCCCTACACCTACCCTATAAGTACAATGTGTGAGCTATATCCCGTTCGGAACCAATTTTGACGGACTTCGGCGGATGTTATCAGATGGGTTATTAAACAATCCGTCAAATTTCGAACTTTCAAACTTTTATAACTACGGTTGACAAATGACAACATTATTGCAAATTACCCAAAATCTGACGAACATATATATGGGATCTATAACTAAATCTGAATCGATTTGAAGCAAAACTTCTCAGATATTGTGGTAGTTTCCGAAGAAAGCGTTTCGTAGTTTGTTTAACGATTGTACTAAGTTTGACCAAGATTGGTCAATAAATGCGCTTGTAGTGGCTCTAGAAGTGAAAACCTCCTGTCAAATTACGAGAGTATCGGTTAACAAATGAGCACTTTATTGCAATTTTCTCAAAATCGGACGAACATATATATGGAAGCTATATATATATATCCGAACCGATTTGAACCAAACTTCTCAGATATTGTGGCGGTTGTAGAGGAAAGCGTTGTGCAGTGGCTCTAGAAGGGAAAATTGGGCAATATACATGTATGACAGCTATATCTTAATCTGAACCGATATTTATGAAATTCACTAGTAATTTCGAGAGTCAAGAGAAAATCCTTCCTGCCGAATTTCCTGAGAACCGGTTAACAAATGATAATTTTATTACATTATTACTGCAAATCGGACGAACATATATATGGGAGCTATATCCAAATCTAAACCGATTTTTTCCAATTTCAATAGACTTTATCTCTAAGTCGAAAACTGAAGACGATCGAATGAAAAATGCGACGTAATTTTGTACACAAATTAACATGGACAGACGGACATACAGACGATCGAATGAGAGTCGATCGGTATGCTTATCAATGGGTCCATATCTCTTCCTTTTGGGTGTTACAAACGCATGCACTAAGTATTGTAGTAGTGTAAGGTATAAAAACCTATATAATTTCAGGTATCGAGTAGGGGTGCCCTATAGATTTGCTGTTGTAGTCGTAGCAGTGTGTTGTGCCCTGAGGCGGTAGCCCTTGGCCGATGAAGGACTCCATCGGGTTAACCCGAAAAATTTTAAATTCAATTAATAAAATGAGAGATATATAATGAGAGAGAGATATAATGAGAAAGAGAGAGATATATAATGAGAGAGAGATATAATGAGTGAAAGATATAATGAGAGAGATATAATGAGAGTGAGATATAATGAGAGATATAATGAGAGAAAGAAAAACTGAGGAAGATTGAGAGAGATCTTGAATTGTCAATCAAAACATTGTTTAAAGCACATAACATACTGAGGCATTGTACAGAGTTATACATTTATGCTGTTGCCCAGTTTAGATCTTAAAAGCAACAACATCTCAGAGATTCACCCTTAGAATTGTTAAAGCTCATTCTTCATCTACCTTAAAATCCCAGAGAGGGAATTTCTTATGGCATACAATCAGCAGTGGTAGAATGAAGGAGAGAAAGAGAGAGGGAGAGAGGAAAAAAGAAAGAGAGTAAGAGAGTTCTTGAATTGTCAAATAAAACATTGCTTAGTGCTCATAGCAGACTGATATTTAAAGACTGTTATACAGAGTTGTATATTTAAGCTGTTGTCCAGTTTAGATCTTAAAGGCATCAAAATTTCAGAGATTCCCCTTTAGAACTGTCACAATTCATACTTCTTCTACCTTAGACTAATGTATACTTTGACTTGTCCATTCTAGATCTAAAAAGTTTGAAAACAGCCGAGTTCTCGTCTTTGTTAAATCGTTAAATCTTATTCGTCTTCCACCATTTAGACCACTGTTCCCAATGACTTGGCGTTTTACTTTGCTGCTGGCCCTTTTATGGTATTCACAGATAAACATATCATTTTGATGGATCTGTTGCTGATCTCTGTGTGTTGTTGCTGTTGCCTTTTCTTCTTTTCTTGTTTTTGTCTTAGCTTTGTTTTTGGCGGTCATCTCATAGGCAATATCATCAGCTACAACAATGAATAAAAAGTGGAATTCTTTCAACCAGCCATGACGATAGCGATCTTTGTTGAAGTCAAAGTCGTCAAGAATTTTTAGTTAAGGCAACAGCAAAATGCAACGCCACCGACACCAGCTAAGCAAGAACCCACAGGGTTAGGAATTTCTTGAATTTGTTGTTTTTTCTTGTTTCTGTTTTTTTTTTTATTTCTCTTTCAAACAATGACAAGGGTCATAATTTTATTTTTTTTTGGTTGGCTTGATATGTTGAAGCTGCATAACTTGTCAAGAAAGTGTCGGCTGCAATAATTTTCCAATAAAAATTTCAAAACATATTTTGGGACCCTTATAATCATACTTGTATCACATTGTGATGAGTTATTGAGTGTTGGAAAAACTTGAGTTGGATATTTGTGAGGCTAAGTGGGAGAAGGAATGCAAAGCTTTGGTATGTACAAGCGATGAGAATGGAGTAGTACCATACTCAATATAATTCGAAATATTAATGTGCGTCCCCATAAAGAGATTTTTTTTTTTTAAATAGGTTTTTAATTTTATTTTTTATGTATTTTTTAATTTTTTACGTATATTTTAATTTTTATTTATAATTCATTTTTTATGTATTTTTTATTTTTTATACATTTTTTATTTTATTATAATTTTTATTTTTTATATATTTTTTATTTTATTATAATTTTTATTTTTTATATATTTTTTATTTTTTATATATTTTTTATTTTTTATAATTTTTTTGTGTATTTCTTATTTGTACTTTCTAGTTTTTTTATATATTTTTTTTTTAATTTCTATTTTTATTTTTATGTTTTTTTTTTATAATTTTGATTTTTTTTATATTGTGTTTTTTTATTTTGTTTTATATATTTTTATTTTATTTTTGTACCCCCCATAGTAAACCCCCTATTCTAATTTCGTCGTTCCGTTTGTAACACCTTGAAATATGCGTCTAAGACCATGTCCGTCCATCTGCCTCTCGAAAACACGCTAACTTTCAAAGGAGTAAAGCTAGCCGCTTGAAATTTTGCAGAAATACTTCTTATTAGTGTAGGTCAGTTGGGATTGTAAATGGACTATATCGGTCCATGTTTTGATATAGCTGCCAGATAAACCGATCTGGGGTCTTGACTTCTTAAGCCTCTAGAGTGCGCAATTTTTGTCTGATTTGACTGAAATTTTGCAAGCGGTGCTTTGTTATCACTTCCAACAACTGTGCTAAGTATAGTTCAACTCAGTTCATAACGTGATATATCTGTCATATAAACCGATTTGGGTCTTGACTTCTTGAGCCTCTAGAGGGCGCAATTCCTATCCGATTTGGCTGAAATTTTCGGCCCGGCCGAACATAGCACGCTCTTACTTGTTTTAATTTTTATGCCCCCCACCACAACATGGGGGTATCCTTATGTAGTAATTCCGTTTGTAACACATCGTAATATTGATCTATTAATTATAGGATCCCTTAAAGCATACATATTTCTGATTCTAAGTCGATATTGCCATGTCCGTCCAGTCGTCCGTCCCCCTGTCCATCTAAATGTATGTCTGCCCTGTCCGTCCGTTTGTGGAAATCACTATAGATGTCGAACTAATAAAGATATTCGCTTGAAATTTTGCACACATACCACTTACTGATGTGGGTCGTGGGGTTTGCAAAGGGGTCAGATTTGGATAGAGCTCCTATATATTTTAGTCCTTCGAAACTGGAATTATTATTTGATTGCGCTGAAATTTTTTTTATATTTTTTTTTGTTTTTTTTTATATTTTTTATATTTGTTTTTGTTTTTTTAATTTTTTTTGTTTTTATATTTTTTTTGTTTTTTATTTTTTTTTTGGTTTTTTCATTTTTTTTGTTTTTTTAAAATACAATATTTTTTTGTTTTTTATATTATGTTATATTTTTTTTTTGTTTTTTTATATTTCTAATTTTTTTTATATATTTTTGTGTGATCGATTTTTTTATCTAATTTTTGGTTTTTTTTTATATAAGTTTTTGTTTTTTTTTATATAATTTTTTGTTTATTTTATAAAATTCTTTGTTTTCTATATTTTTAAATATTTTTTTATTATCTTTTATATATTTTTTATATTTTTTTCGTTTTTTAATATTTTTTTTTTATATTTCTAAAATTTTCTTTTTTATGTATTTTTGTTTTTTATATTTTTTGTGTGTTAAGTTTTTTAATATAATTTTTTTTATATTTAAATTTTTTATGTTTTTATATATTTTTTATACTTTTACATATTTTTTATATTTTTATATTTACACTTTTTATATTTTTATACATTTTTTTTTTCATAAATTTTTTTAATTTAATTTTTTTATTTTTTTTTTTTAATTTTTTTATACCCTCCACCATAAGATGGGGGGTATACTAATTTCGTCATTCTGTTTGTAACTACTCGAAATATTCGTCTAAGACCCCATAAAGTATATATATTCTTGATCGTCGTGAAATTTTATGTCGATCTAGCCATGTCCGTCCGTCTGTCCGTCCGTCCGTCCGTCCGTCCGTCTGTCTGTCGAAAGCACGCTAACTTTCGAAGGAGTAAAGCTAGCCGCTTGAAATTTTGCACAAATACTTCTTATTAGTGTAGGTCGGTTGGTATTGTAAATGGGCCATATCGGTCCATGTTTTGATATAGCTGCCATATAAACCGATCTTGGGTCTTGACTTCTTGAGCCTCTAGCGTGCGCAATTCTTATCCGATCAGAATGAAATTTTGCACGTCGTGTTTTGTTATAATATCCAACAACTGTGTCAAGTATGGTTCAAATCGGTCCATAACCTGATATAGCTGCCATATAAACCGATCTTGGGTCTTGACTTCTTGAGCCTCTAGAGTGCGCAATTCTTATCCGATAGGAATGAAATTTTGCACGACGTGTTTTGTTATAATATCCAACAACTGTGCCAAGTATGGTTCAAATCGGTCCATAACCTGATATAGCTGCCATATAAACCGATCTTGGGTCTTGACTTCTTGAGCCTCTAGCGTGCACAATTCTTATCCGATCAGAATGAAATTGTGCACGACGTGTTTTGTTATGATATCCAACAACTGTGTCAAGTATGGTTCAAATCGGTCCATAACCTGATATAGCTGCCATATAAACCGATCTAGGGTCTTGACTTCTTGAGCCTCTAGAGTGCGCAATTCTTATCCGATTGGAATGAATTTTTGCACGACGTGTTTTGTCATGATATCCAACCACTGTGCCAAGTATGGTTGAAATCGGTCGATAACCTGATATAGCTGTCATATAAACAGATCTGGGGATTTGACTTCTTGAGCTTTTAGAGGGCGCAATTCCTATCCGATTTGGCTGAAATTTTGCATGACGTATTTTATTTTTACTTTCAACAACTGTGTCAAATAAGGTTCAAATCGGATCATAACTCGATATAGCTGCCATATAAACCGATCTGGGATCTTGACTTCTTGACCCCTAGAGGTCGCAATTATTATCCGATATGCCTGAAATTTTGTACGACTGATCCTCTCATGACCATCAACAAACGTGTTTATTATGGTCTGAATCGGTCTATAGCCCGATACAGATCCCATATAAATCGTTCTCTCTATTTTACTTCGTGACCCCCAATGGACGTAATTCTTATACGAATTGGCTGAAATTTTACACAGGTCTCCAACATATAATTTAATTGTGGTCCGAACCGGACCATATCTTGATATCGTTTTAATAGCAGAGCAACTCTTTTCTTATATCCTTTTTTGCCTAAGAAGAGATGCCGGGAAAAGAACTCGACAAATGCGATCCATGGTGGAGGGTATATAAGATTCGGCCCGGCCGAACTTAGCACGCTTTTACTTGTTTTAATTTTTTTTATTAATTTTTGTTGAAATTTAGTCGCTTGAAATTTTGCACACACACATTACTTACTGATGTGGGTCGTGGGGGTTGCAAAGGGGTCAGCTTTGGATAAAGACCCTATAAATTTTAGTCCTTCGACTATCCCCTAGAAACTGGAATTATAATTTGATTGGGCTGAAATTTTTTTTTATATTTTTTTATTTTTTATATATTTTTATATTTTATATTCTTATTGTTTTTTACATTTTGTTTGTTTCTATATATATTTTTTTTGTTTTGTTTTTTATATATTTTTTTGTTTTTGTATATTTTTTTGTTTTTTATATTTGTTTTTTTTTTTTTGTTTATTTTTTTTATCTATTATTTTGTTTTTTTTTTTTTTGTTTTTTATATTTTTTTGTGTTTTTATATTTTTTTTTTGTTTTTTGTATTTTTTTTGTTATATATTTTGGTGTTTTTATATATTTTTGTTTTTTATGTTTTTAGTGTTTTGATTTTTTTTGTTTTTTTGCAAGGGCCATACATTGCAAATTTTGCCCTTGAACATTCTACTAAAGAAGAGGTGCAAACTTCTCACATATCAAAGAGTGCAGTCCTATTCAAGTTTAAGCTCCATCATAAGGGGCCTCCTTTTTATAGCCGAGTCCGAACGGCGTGCCGCTGTGCGACACCTCTTTGGAGAGAAGTTTTACATGGCATGGTACCTCACAAATGTTGCCAGCATTAGGAGGCGAAAACCACCGCTCAAAATGTTTTTTCCTTCACTGATGGTCTCGCCTGGATTCGAATCCGATCGACTAAGAACACTTTCTGATTCGATTTAGCCATGTCCGTCTGTCCGTCCGCCGTCCGTCCGTCTGTGAGTCCATGTATTCTTGTAATCAAAGTGCAGGTCGTATTTGTTGCTCGATTGTCACGCAATTTTGCACATGTCACTTTTTGACCCCAAGGACAAACACTATTGATTATGAAAAAATCGGTTCATATTTACATGTAGCTCCCATATCTTTCATCCGAAATGAACTTTTATGGCTGTAGAAGCCACAGTTTTTGTCCGATTTTTAAAATATTTTGCACGAGGTGTTTTATTTGACGTCCTAATATATGTGGAAAATTTCATGAAAATCGGTCCATATTTATATATAGCTCCCATATATATCTTTCATCCGACATGGCCGTTTAAGGCTGTAGAAGCCACAATCTTTTACCGATCTTTACAAAATTTGGCATGGGGTGTTTTATTTGACGTCTTCATATGTGTGCAAAATTTCATAAAAATCGGTTTAGATTTAGATATAGCTACCATATATACCTTTCATCTGATATGGCCTTTTAAGGCTGTAGAATCCACAATTTTCGCCCGATTTTATATGAGACGTTTAAATTGACGTTCCAGTACGTGCGCAAAATTTCATTAAAGTCGGTCCTAATTTAGATATAGCACCAGTGTGTATATTTCATCCGATATGGACTTTTAAGACAGTAAAATCCACAATTTTGATCACATCTCTACAATCTAGGGCGTGAGATGCTCTATTTGACGTCCCACTATGTGTCATTAAAATTGGTTTCGATATAACTCCCATATAATCTTTTATCCGATATGGCCTTTTAAAGATGTGGAAATCCAAATCTTTTGTCCTATGGTAGGAAAATCTTACAAGGTTCTAAATTGCTATTTTAATTGGTATCTAAATTAAAGTCTGACTAGATTTCCAGATAAGTTCTACATATAAAAAGTACTACATGCACTAGGTGGTGTAGGGTATTATATAGTCGGCACCGCCCGACTTTTGCCTCTCCTTACTGGGTTCATTTTATTTTTGTGTTTTTTTTTTATATTTGTTTTATGTTATTTACTTTTGTTTTATGTTATTTATTTTTTGTTATATTTTTATTTTAGTTTTTTTTGGTTTCTTCCTTTAAGTTTTTTTGTTTTTATTTTTGTTTCTTGTTAATTATTTTTTGTTGTATTTTTAATTATTTTTGTTATTTGTTTTTTTATATATTATTTTAATTTTTTTTTTGTTATATTTCTTTTGTTTTTATTTTTTATCTTGCGTTTTTTTATTTTTGTGTAATTTTTATTTTTTTCTGTTGATTTTTGCTTATTTTTTAAGTTTTTTTATAAACTTCTTAGTTTAATTTCTTTTAATTTATTTTTTATATATTTTTTATATATTTTTTTATTTATTTTTTATTTATTTTTTATTTTTTTTTTTCTTTTTTGCGTTTTTTAATATTTTTTTTTATTATTTTGTTTATTTTTTTTTGATTTTATGTGTTTTTTTGTGTATATTTAGAATTTCTCATTTTTTTGTATTTTCTTATTATTTTTGGTTATTGTTTTAAATTTTTATATCAGTTTTTATATTTTTTTTGTAGTTATGTTTTTTTTGTATTCCCTTGTTTTTTATTTTTTGTTTTTAATGCATTGTTTATTAAACTTTTTATTTTTTTAAATTATTTTCTTAACTTTTTATGTTTGGCTTATTTATTTTCTTTGCTTAACACTTGTTTTCATTTTAAGTTTCATTTGTTTTTTTGTGTTTTTATACCCTCCACCATAAGATGGGGGGTATACTAATTTCGTCATTCTGATTGTAACTACTCGAAATATTCGTCTGAGACCCCATAAAGTATATATATTCTTGATCGTCGTGAAATTTTATGTCGATCTAGCCATGTCCGTCCGTCTGTCCGTCCGTCTGTCCGTCCGTCCGTCCGTCCGTCTGTCTGTCGAAAGCACGCTAACTTCCGAAGGAGTAAAGCTAGCCGCTTGAAATTTTGCACAAATACTTCTTATTAGTGTAGGTCGGTTGGTATTGTAAATGGGCCATATCGGTCCATGTTTTGATATAGCTGCCATATAAACCGATCTTGGGTCTTGACTTCTTGAGCCTCTAGAGTGCGCAATTCTTATCCGATTGGGATGAAATTTTGCACGACGTGTTTTGTTATGATATCCAACAACTGTGCTAAGTATGGTTCAAATCGGTCCATAACCTGATATAGCTGCCATATAAACCGATCTTGGGTCTTGACTTCTTGAGCGTCTAGAGTGCGCAATTCTTATCGGATTGGAATGAAACTTTGCACGACGTGTTTTGTTATGATATCCAACAAGTGGGCCAAGTATGGTTCACATCGGTTCATAACCTGATATAGCTGCCATTTAAACCGATCTGGGGTCTTGATTTCTTGAGCCTCTAGAGTGCGCAATTCTTATCCGATTGGAATGAAATTTTGCACGACGTGTTTTGTTATTATATCCAACAACTGTGCCAAGTATGGTTCAAATCGGTCCATAACCTGATATAGCTGCTATATAAACCGATCTTGGGTCTTGACTCTTGAGCCTCTAGAGTGCGCAATTCTTATCCGATTGGGATGAAATTTTGCACGACGTGTTTTGTTGCGATATCCAACAACTGTGCCAAGTATGGTTCAAATCGGTCCATAACCTTATATAGCTGTCATATAAACCGATCTTGGGTCTTGACTTCTTGAGCCTCTAGAGGGCGCAATTCTTATCCAATTTGAATGAATTTTGGCACGTAGTATTTTGTTATGATATCCAACAAATGTGCCAAGTATGGTTCAAATCGGTCCATAACCTGATATAGCTGTCATATAATCCGATCTTGGGTCTTGACTTCTTGAGCCTCTAGAGGGCGCAATTCTTATCCAATTTGAATGAATTTTGGCACGTAGTATTTTGTTATGATATCCAATGACTGTGCCAAATATGGTTCAAATCGGTTCATAACCTGATATAGCTGCCATATAAACCGATCTGGGATTTTGACTTCTTGAGCCTCTAGAGGTCGCAATTATTATCCGATTTGCCTGAAATTTTGTACGACGGATTCTCTCATGACCATTAACATACGTGTTTATTATGGTCTGAATTGGTCTATAGGCCGATACAGCTCCCATATAAATCGATCTCTCTATTTTACTTCTTGAGCCCACAAAGGGTGCAATTCTTATTCGAATTGGCTGACATTTTACACAGGTCTCCAACATATAATTAATTTGTGGTCCAAACCGGACCATATCTTGATATCGCTTTAATAGCAGAGCAAATCTTTTCTTAAATCCTGTTTTGCCTAAGAAGAGATGCCGGGAAAAGAACTCGACAAATGCGATCCATGGTGGAGGGTATATAAGATTCGGCCCGGCCGAACTTAGCACGCTTTTACTTGTTTTTAATTGTTTTTGTTTAGTTCATTATAATTTTTGCCAATATTTGCTATATACGATTCAATCATAATTTTATATTCGCAAAATAATCATTTAAATATTCAAAATGTCATTAAATTCCTAACATTCCATAGATATGCACGATAAAATGCCATATCATCAGAGTTATCCTTCACTAATAGAAGCGGCGGTGGTGGCTACCACCACCATCATTTTACATGAATCTCTGCAGGCCATTAAATCGAAAGCCACGACACTGCTGCAATTAACTGACATGGTGACCAAATTAGATTATTTATCTCTCTGTTATCTGAAATATCCGCAAGCAGGATTTTACCTACCATATATCCATCAAAACCGATAAAAATCAATAAATCCTCTTGCAACCGCATGCTGTAATCATCCACAAAATTTCATTGCAAAATTTCATAAAAATCGGTTTAGATTTAGATATAGCTACCATATATACCTTTCATCTGATATGGCCTTTTAAGGCTGTAGAATCCACAATTTTCGCCCGATTTTATATGAGACGTTTAAATTGACGTTCCAGTACGTGCGCAAAATTTCATTAAAGTCGGTCCTAATTTAGATATAGCACCAGTGTGTATATTTCATCCGATATGGACTTTTAAGACAGTAAAATCCACAATTTTGATCACATCTCTACAATCTAGGGCGTGAGATGCTCTATTTGACGTCCCACTATGTGTCATTAAAATTGGTTTCGATATAACTCCCATATAATCTTTTATCCGATATGGCCTTTTAAAGATGTGGAAATCCAAATCTTTTGTCCTATGGTAGGAAAATCTTACAAGGTTCTAAATTGCTATTTTAATTGGTATCTAAATTAAAGTCTGACTAGATTTCCAGATAAGTTCTACATATAAAAAGTACTACATGCACTAGGTGGTGTAGGGTATTATATAGTCGGCACCGCCCGACTTTTGCCTCTCCTTACTGGGTTCATTTTATTTTTGTGTTTTTTTTTTATATTTGTTTTATGTTATTTACTTTTGTTTTATGTTATTTATTTTTTGTTATATTTTTATTTTAGTTTTTTTTGGTTTCTTCCTTTAAGTTTTTTTGTTTTTATTTTTGTTTCTTGTTAATTATTTTTTGTTGTATTTTTAATTATTTTTGTTATTTGTTTTTTTATATATTATTTTAATTTTTTTTTTGTTATATTTCTTTTGTTTTTATTTTTTATCTTGCGTTTTTTTATTTTTGTGTAATTTTTATTTTTTTCTGTTGATTTTTGCTTATTTTTTAAGTTTTTTTATAAACTTCTTAGTTTAATTTCTTTTAATTTATTTTTTATATATTTTTTATATATTTTTTTATTTATTTTTTATTTATTTTTTATTTTTTTTTTTCTTTTTTGCGTTTTTTAATATTTTTTTTTATTATTTTGTTTATTTTTTTTTGATTTTATGTGTTTTTTTGTGTATATTTAGAATTTCTCATTTTTTTGTATTTTCTTATTATTTTTGGTTATTGTTTTAAATTTTTATATCAGTTTTTATATTTTTTTTGTAGTTATGTTTTTTTTGTATTCCCTTGTTTTTTATTTTTTGTTTTTAATGCATTGTTTATTAAACTTTTTATTTTTTTAAATTATTTTCTTAACTTTTTATGTTTGGCTTATTTATTTTCTTTGCTTAACACTTGTTTTCATTTTAAGTTTCATTTGTTTTTTTGTGTTTTTATACCCTCCACCATAAGATGGGGGGTATACTAATTTCGTCATTCTGATTGTAACTACTCGAAATATTCGTCTGAGACCCCATAAAGTATATATATTCTTGATCGTCGTGAAATTTTATGTCGATCTAGCCATGTCCGTCCGTCTGTCCGTCCGTCTGTCCGTCCGTCCGTCCGTCCGTCTGTCTGTCGAAAGCACGCTAACTTCCGAAGGAGTAAAGCTAGCCGCTTGAAATTTTGCACAAATACTTCTTATTAGTGTAGGTCGGTTGGTATTGTAAATGGGCCATATCGGTCCATGTTTTGATATAGCTGCCATATAAACCGATCTTGGGTCTTGACTTCTTGAGCCTCTAGAGTGCGCAATTCTTATCCGATTGGGATGAAATTTTGCACGACGTGTTTTGTTATGATATCCAACAACTGTGCTAAGTATGGTTCAAATCGGTCCATAACCTGATATAGCTGCCATATAAACCGATCTTGGGTCTTGACTTCTTGAGCGTCTAGAGTGCGCAATTCTTATCGGATTGGAATGAAACTTTGCACGACGTGTTTTGTTATGATATCCAACAAGTGGGCCAAGTATGGTTCACATCGGTTCATAACCTGATATAGCTGCCATTTAAACCGATCTGGGGTCTTGATTTCTTGAGCCTCTAGAGTGCGCAATTCTTATCCGATTGGAATGAAATTTTGCACGACGTGTTTTGTTATTATATCCAACAACTGTGCCAAGTATGGTTCAAATCGGTCCATAACCTGATATAGCTGCTATATAAACCGATCTTGGGTCTTGACTCTTGAGCCTCTAGAGTGCGCAATTCTTATCCGATTGGGATGAAATTTTGCACGACGTGTTTTGTTGCGATATCCAACAACTGTGCCAAGTATGGTTCAAATCGGTCCATAACCTTATATAGCTGTCATATAAACCGATCTTGGGTCTTGACTTCTTGAGCCTCTAGAGGGCGCAATTCTTATCCAATTTGAATGAATTTTGGCACGTAGTATTTTGTTATGATATCCAACAAATGTGCCAAGTATGGTTCAAATCGGTCCATAACCTGATATAGCTGTCATATAATCCGATCTTGGGTCTTGACTTCTTGAGCCTCTAGAGGGCGCAATTCTTATCCAATTTGAATGAATTTTGGCACGTAGTATTTTGTTATGATATCCAATGACTGTGCCAAATATGGTTCAAATCGGTTCATAACCTGATATAGCTGCCATATAAACCGATCTGGGATTTTGACTTCTTGAGCCTCTAGAGGTCGCAATTATTATCCGATTTGCCTGAAATTTTGTACGACGGATTCTCTCATGACCATTAACATACGTGTTTATTATGGTCTGAATTGGTCTATAGGCCGATACAGCTCCCATATAAATCGATCTCTCTATTTTACTTCTTGAGCCCACAAAGGGTGCAATTCTTATTCGAATTGGCTGACATTTTACACAGGTCTCCAACATATAATTAATTTGTGGTCCAAACCGGACCATATCTTGATATCGCTTTAATAGCAGAGCAAATCTTTTCTTAAATCCTGTTTTGCCTAAGAAGAGATGCCGGGAAAAGAACTCGACAAATGCGATCCATGGTGGAGGGTATATAAGATTCGGCCCGGCCGAACTTAGCACGCTTTTACTTGTTTTTAATTGTTTTTGTTTAGTTCATTATAATTTTTGCCAATATTTGCTATATACGATTCAATCATAATTTTATATTCGCAAAATAATCATTTAAATATTCAAAATGTCATTAAATTCCTAACATTCCATAGATATGCACGATAAAATGCCATATCATCAGAGTTATCCTTCACTAATAGAAGCGGCGGTGGTGGCTACCACCACCATCATTTTACATGAATCTCTGCAGGCCATTAAATCGAAAGCCACGACACTGCTGCAATTAACTGACATGGTGACCAAATTAGATTATTTATCTCTCTGTTATCTGAAATATCCGCAAGCAGGATTTTACCTACCATATATCCATCAAAACCGATAAAAATCAATAAATCCTCTTGCAACCGCATGCTGTAATCATCCACAGCATTCCGGGTAGCTAAGGCAAGGCATCACATACCATTCATAACAGCGAATTGCATGTGGACCATATGTACACAACTCATACACGGCATATTCGCGCATGAATGCTTTTAGCCAATATTCAATTATTATCGTAACAACTTGGTATGTTTTTATGCAGCTACAATACCAGGCGGCAGTTTATCAAAACAGCAACAAGAAACATATTCGACAATTCCATTACAATCAAATGAAGTGTGCGATGGAGTGTGCACTTAAAACCTCCTAGTACCCCAAACGAGCTTATCCAAAGGGCTTTGTTTTGTTAAGTGTGTATGTATATGAAAACACTTCAACTTCAATTGTTTTAATTCCTCTTCAAGTTCCTGTTTGTACTTTGGTAGTCTGCTGTAGTTGTTAAGGGCTAAAGTCATCTTCTGGCTTCCCTTCCAGGATTTAGATATATTTATCATGGGATAATAATGAGAGCTGATTTGATGTTTACTACTCTCATAATATTTGCTTTTTTCTTTGGCTCTGAATTTGTTCTATCTTTTACCAACAAAAATTCTTTTTGTTTTTCATTTTTTTGAGGGTAGTTGGGCGTTTTTCATCCCTTTGGCTTCACTTGATTCTCTGTACACCATTTGCTTACCATGAATCATTTCACTTCGAAATAAGTCGCAAATGTAATGAATTCCATGCAACGCAAAAAACAATATCAGGCACTAATCAATTACGTCGTAATTTGACATTTAAAGTTTGCGCTGATAAAAGGGGGTGCAAACATACAAAAGCCAATGTCAATGGGGTCGGAGTGCGGAAGTTTAAATGTCAATTGAATATATTATTGACATTGAAAGTAAAGGTGGTTTTCATTGTAATGAAAAATAATCACTGAAGGAGCAGAATAATAGTTTGGAGGAGGAAAAGGGAAACTTAACTCGTCATGAAAATTTAAAATTCAAGGTTTAAAGCTTAAGATATTTAGTTGGGACATTGAATGATATCGACAAAATATAGTCCATATACACTTACTATACACCTGCCTCGGCACTTACCTAATATAGCTTGGAAATAGGTTTCTTTGACAGATTTCATGCATAGAACTGTCAAATACACCTTTTTAAAGGCTTCATTTAGTGTTGTGCATAAGCGAAAGGGTAAGAAAACTTTTCTTCCCCAAGGGTAAGGGTAAGAAAACTTTTCTTCCCCAAGGGAAAGGGTAAGAAAAATTTTCTTCCCCAAGGGAAAGGGTAAGAAAACTACCGTTCCTCAAATGAAAGGGTAAGAAAACTATCCATCCCCCAAGGGAAAGGGTGAGAAAACTACCCTTCCTTAAGGGAAAGGGTAAGAAAACTACCCTTCCTCAAGGGAAAGGGTAAGAAAACTACCCTTCCATAAGGGAAAGGGTAAGAAAACTACCCTTTCCCAAAGGAAAGGACAAGAAAACTTCCCTTCCCTAAGGGAAAGCGTTATAAAAATACCCCCCCCCCCCTAAAGGGAAAGAGTAAGAAAACTACCCTCCCCCAAGGGTAAAGGTAGAAAAGCTACTCTTCCCCAAGGGAGAGTTTAAGAAAACTACCCTTCACCAAGGGAAAGGGTGAGAAAACTACACTTCACCAACTGA
This sequence comes from Stomoxys calcitrans, assembly GCF_963082655.1. NCBI lineage: Eukaryota > Metazoa > Arthropoda > Insecta > Diptera > Muscidae > Stomoxys > Stomoxys calcitrans. The sequence continues at coordinate 186,799,133 of NC_081553.1, forward strand.
AAGGGTAAGAAAACTACACTTTCCTAAGGGAAAGGGTAAGAAAACTACCCTTCCCCAAGGTAAAAGGAAAGAAAACTGCCCTTCTCCAAGGGAAAGGGTAAGAAAACCACCCTTCCCTAAGGAAAAGGGTAAGAAAACTACCCTTCTCCAAAGGAAAGGGTAAGAAAACTACCCTTCCCCGAAGGAAATGGTAAGGAAAGGGTAACTCTACTACTACTCTTCGCCAAGGAAAAGGGTAAGAAAACTACCCTTTCCTAAGGGAAAGGGTAAGAAAACTACCCTTCCTCAAGAAAAGGGTAAGAATCTACCCTTCCATAAGGAAAGGGTACGAAAATATCCCTTCCCCAAGGGAAAGGGTAAGAAAACTACCCTTCTTTAAGGGAAAGGGTAAGAAAACTACCCTTCCACAAGGAAAGGGTACGAGAACAACCCTTCCCCAAGGGAAAGGGTAAGAAAAATACACATATCCAAGAGAAAGCGTAAGAAAACTAACTTTCTCCATAAGAAAGAATTATAAAAAACCCTCGTTGTTTGATCAGGGGACAACCTTATGGCTTTGTGTATATCAAATGCAAGATTGGAACAGCGGCAAATTTCTCACATATCTATGAGTGCTGTCTGATTTAAGTTCAATAATGAGGGTCTTCTTTTTATAGCCGAGTTCGAGCGGCATGCCCCAGGGCGACACTTCTTTGGGGGCAGTTTTTACATGGCATATTACCTAACAAATGACCATAGCATTAGAAGGGCATAACCACCGCAGAAAAACCGTTTCCGATATTCTCGCCAGAATTCGAACTCAGGCGTTCAGAGCGTCATAGGCGGATATGCTAATCTCTGCGCTTCTGTGGCATCCGATAACTAACTACCCAGATTTTGTTTACAGCTGCGTAGTCTTAGCCTCAATCCATTAACGACAGTTCGCCCGTGGAGGCTACATTTTCCAATAACCTGATTTTCAGAAAACCTGTTTCTGATATTCTCCCCAGTATGCGAAACCTGGTATTCAGCGTCATAAGCGGATATGCTAACCTCTTCGCTACGGTGGCCTCCAACTCCTAACTACCAAGATTTTTTTTGCTGCTGCTGCGAAGTCTTATCCTCAATCTATTATCGGTAGTTCCCCCGATGAGCCTAAAATTTCACTCTGTTGGAGCAAAGATATACATCCTTCCTATATTGGCTTTAAAATAACCTAACACGATTGCAATATTATGTAGGTATGAGGTTTGATACGCTCTCTTTCGATTCGCAATCGTTATAACCGCTCACATTAATAATTCACAATAGAGCTGTTATTGATGTTTTCAACAGCTGTTTTAAAATTACTAAATATGACTACAATAGTCGATTGTTGTGTGTGGCATCTGTATCATAGCATTGAAATCTCCTACTATAATTGTAATGTCAGAGGAATAGCCACCGCAGAAAAACTGTTTCTTATCTTCTCGCCACGAATGAATCTCAGCCGTTCAGCACCATAGATGGCCATCAACGCCAAGATTTTTTTACTGCCGCGAAGTCTTAGTCTCATAGTTCTCTCGATGAGGCTAAAATTTCCGACCGTTGAAACAAATATATGTATACACCCTTCCTATCTTGGCTTTAAAATATCCAAGCACGATTGTAATATCATGTGCGTATAAGGTTTGATACGTTCCCTTTCGATGGGCAGTCACAATTATCGCTTACACTTATAATTCACAATAGAGTTATTATTGATGTTTTCAACAGCTGTATTAAAATGTTAACATAATACTCTTATGGTCGATTCTATTCTATCTTGGCTTTAAAATCTCCTTGCATGATGGTATTGTCATGTGCATATCAGGGTTTATACATTTCCTTTGAATTCACAATTACAGTAACCGCTGACACTAATAAAAAATTTAAAATCTCCTTGCATGATGGTATTGTCATGTGCATATCAGGGTTTATACGTTTCCTTTGAATTCACAATCACAGTAACCGCTGACACTAATAATTCACAATAGATCCACTATTAAAATTTTCAACAGCTGTATAAAAAATTAAATATAACTATTATGGCTAATAAGATTGTGTTGTATGTATACTGGATAATCTTAAAAATCATAATCGTACCTTTTTGTATCAAAAGTTATTTGAAAGCTTAATTTCTGTCTTAAATTTTCTCACTCTTTATGAGATTATCTGGTTTAATTACCTCCTTTCCAGTATCTTGCTATAACTCATTCTCTTTTCATATCCCGCTCTCTCACTCTCCCTCTCATATTATTTTTTTGAAGTCTCATATAAAACCTTCCGTCGAATGATTGACTTGAATTGTTGTTCAAGGCTTGTTGGTTTCTTACTTACTCTCAGTTGATTTCATAGTTTTTGTTGTTGTGAATATGTGCTCTTCCTTCTTCATGTGACTCTTTTTTTCATTATTATTAAGCAAATTTATTTTTATATTTTTCCGGCTCCTTTTTGTTTGCGTTGCGTTGCAATCTCACTCATATACGCTGCTTTTGTTTGGCCATATATGAAGAGCATTCAAAAGTAGCAATGCTTTTTGTTGTCGTTGTCGTTATTACACGTACTTGACTCTGTTTTTATTTACGTGTTATTCTTGCTGACTCTGTGGGTCTCATTCTGTCTGCCAGTGTAGCATTTGTCTGTCCTTGCTGCTAAGCTTCAGTTCGCCTGCCTTTCATTTGCTGGTCGCTTGTGTTTTTTTTTTCGTTTTTGTTGCTCCTTTATTGTGCGCCACACAACATTCCTTGGGCTCACTTTGCACAATCTCCTTTAAGCATTTGTGTGCGGCGGCAGATAATTGTTTATTATTATAAAGCCTTCTTAATGTCCAGGTTGTTTGTTGTTATTCATGGTTTACTTGCTGTTGTTGTTATTGCTGCTGCTGCTGTAGGTTGACAGCAGAAGCAGCAGCAGCAGCAGGAGCTTAAGTTTTATACATGCCTTGTGTTTATGCTGTTTTCGGCCTGTTATGCCTTTGCACCTTTTGATACTTATTTTTTTTGTTAACCAAGAAATGACGTTTTTTATGTGCATTGCCAACGCCATGAAAAGCTTAGCCATCAGACGTTATGTGGATGGATACAAAGGCCAGTGTTGCCACTTACTATTGTTGTTTGGGCTGTTGTTATCATAACCATGAGCCTTTGAACACATGAAAGCTACTCTTATAACTCAATGCCATATACTTCTTTAAAAATGATATCTTAGACATCGTTATTGTGAATATTTTTAAACTTCCTTCAAACCTATGGCGGACGATTTTTTCCTTAAAAGTTAAATACCTTTATATTATTTTTGGTTTTATTTGTTAATACTTCATATTTTTAGATGCTATAGACCTGTTGTCTATAATATTTTAGTTTTCTTTTGACACCTAATATAAGGTTTTTTCACTTGCGAAAACATAAAGTGGATAGGCTCCATTAACATAATTAAGATTACCAAAGTCTGTCTATTGTGAATGTTAAGTAATGTTAGTAAAAGTTTTTTCTCTGACAAAATGCAGCAAAGTTCATTAATCTACGCATGAATTTTTCATTTTATTTCACATCTTTTTCAAATACGGCTTGAAATGTATCAATTTTGTATATTGTATTAATGAAATTTGAATATTAATTTTTCATTTTATTTCACATCCTTTTCAAATACGGCTTGAAATAGCTCAATTTTGTGTGTCGTATTGCAAGTAAAAAAAACATAAACAATGGCAAATTTAACAAGATTAATGACAAAAAATCTTATTAAGTGAATCCTGTGGTTTCTTTAAGTGAAATGAAACTTGCCATTTTTTGCCTGTGGTTGCGCTACAATGGCAACACTGACATCTACAAAAAATGACGTGGTTACTTGAGAAAGAGAGTAAAAAAACCTTAAATACACTTTGACGATGCCTACATTGTTGTCGTTGTTGTCGTCGTCGTCTTGGTTGTATTGGCCAGGCAAATGGACATATTTGTTCCTTATAACCAAACTGCAACTTACAATTGACTTTAGCGTCGAGTACCACCACCAACTCCACCATTATCATCATGGGGACACGCTGACTTAACGAACAATGAGCATGATAATGACTACGAAGTCCATGATAATGATGATGGTGATGATGATGATGAGGTGGTGGTGGTGTTGACGGCAAGTACTGACTGTATTTTGCATTTCTCCCTTTTATTTTGCTGGCTGCATTGTTGTTTTTTCTGTTCGTTTTCTTTATTCCTTTTAGATGGGTTGGCTTGGCAATTGTTGTTTCTGGCGGCTCTTGTTGGCCACTTTATGTTGCTTTCTTGTCAATGATTATTGTTGCTGTTGTAGTTATCATGGTGGCGATGGTGGTTGTTGCTTGCAGCAGGCCGGTTTGTTGTTTGCAGTTTACTTGGCACAACCGTTTTGTTGTTGTTGTTGGCATCGTTTCTTTGACTGACATGCTTTTCTTTTTGAATTCCCCTTCGGGATGTTTTATAAAACCGTCGTGGTTTGTGATTGTTCGTTTGTGTGTATGTGTGTGTGTGTGTGTGTATATATGTATGTTTGGCGAAGGCAGTAGTGCATAGTTTATAGCATATCTAGTACTGTTTTGCTCAATTGGGGGTCTTTGCGATTATGTTTTTATATGGTACAGTGGTACATAAACGATGATAATTGGAAATGACATTATGGCCAACACTTTAACAATTTGGCCAATGGGCAAATTTGAATGTACACTTTGAAATATAGCCCATCGAACAAACCGATGTTAAGCTCATTGTATACTTATGTTCAATTATTGCCTTGCAACTATATGGTGAAATATCAGCAAGTGGTCTTTTACCATATAGTTAAAAATTTGAGCTTAAGCATAAATAAGTTTTTATGAGATATTTTGAAATTTGTAATAGAATTTAATGTGTAATCACAATTTTGCAATCAGCTGCCTGTAGACATGTCTTGGTATGAATTTTGTACGTTTAATTTTCTGTAGGAATTTTCATACCAATGAGGCATTAATGGCATATTTTGATGACATAGAGGCAAAGAGAACTATGTGTTCTTTCAAGTAAATTATGAAAGGTTGAAAGCCGGTATGAATAGACATTTGTTTAAGACAAGCAACGCAAACTGACTGATATTGGAACCAGAAAGAAGTGTGCCGCATAATTCATTCACAATAACGAAATTTATCAGCTGATTAAATTCAGTTCCGTTTGTGTTATAGTGTTTCTTTATGTTTTATGGTTTATTTGAAAAAATATATGTACATACATATGTGTTATTTTAAGAAGCCTATTTTGTAGACCAGATTTTAACAATTTTAAAATGCAATACTTTATCCCTTTGCCCCTGTTCCTCAATGTTCATGGGCAAATTTGCATGTTTAACACTTTCTAAAGCATATAAAAATGTATTTTTTGGGTGTGTTGAAATATTAAGAGTTGCCATTGCATATGATTAACAGTCACACATAACACTCATACGCTTCTGAGTACAAGTAATACAAAAAATAAAGTTACTTATACGCACATATGTACATTTATATTACTTATACGCATAAATGTACAAAAATAAAAGCGTTGCCTATAAATAGGTTTATTTGACAGTTTATGTCAAATAAATTTCAAAAATATAAAAATTAAGAAAAAAAAAATGTTAAAAATATTATAAAAATTTGAAAATATTATAAAAATTAAAAAAAAAAATTTTAAAAATTAAAAAAAAAAATAAAAAATAAAATTAAAAAATAAAATAATTAAAAAAGAAAATTAATAAATTAATTAAAAATTGACAATTAAAAACCACTTAAAAATAAAAAAAAAAAATTAAGACTAATTTTTTAAATTTAAAAAAAGAAAAAAATTGAAAAAAAAGAAATGAAAAAGTTTGTAAGATTAAAAAAAACTTATTGAAAAACGCTTGAAAAATTAAAAAAAGGAGGTACAGCGGTCAAAAAAAGTATTCATCACTAGCAAAATTGATAATAAATTCACTTATTTTGGGTAATTGAAGAAAATTTAAAGTAAACAAATAATGCAGTTTTATGTAATAGTTTATTTTTCGTAATATGTTTTAAAATAAATTCAAAAAATAAATTTAATTAGCGCAAAAAATGCAATTTTATATAATAACACCAAAAACAGAACAAAAAAAGTATTCATCATTGATGTGCTATCATCAAAGTCAAATTCAAATATTATTTGGGAATCCCCCTTTTCTGTTTTATTTAGTAAAGGAGGCTTTGCCCTTGACAGCAAATATTTAATTTCATTGAAAATATAGTTTTTGTCAAAATGGGTCGTAAGCAAAACGAGGTTTCTGATGAGGTAAAAGTTTTGATAATAAAACACCACAGGAATGGTTTAACTCAAAAAACTATCAGTGAAATATTAAATAGACCACGATCTACTATACAATCCATCATCAGAAACTGTTGACAATAAACCAAGATCTGGTCGACCAAAAGCACTTTCAGTTGGAGATGTGCGTTGGCTAGTGCGGCAAGTTCAGAAAACTCCGAAGACAAATGCGACCATTCTTCGTAAAAACACTATGGAATATTTAGGGAAGGAAGTTACTACACAAACAATTCGAAATACACTCAAAAGGCATAGTTACAGAGGAAGAACTGCACGTAAGAAGCCCTTTATAAATAAAATAAACCGAGTGAAAAGGCTAAACTTCGCAAAAATGTATGTAATGGATCATAAGTATTACATTGACATTTTAAAGAGGAATTTAAAAGATAGTGCTGTAAAACTTGGACTTGGTAATAACTTTCAATATTATCAAGATAATGACCCCAAACATTCTGCTTTAAATACTTGAACCCAATTGAACATCTTTGGGAACATCTCGAACGCAAATTGAGAACGCGCAATTTTTCGAGCAAGAGTCAAATGCAACTGGTGATAATGGAGGAATGGACTAATATAGACCAAAATATAACCGCTAAATTAGTCCAATCGATGTCAAACCGTTTAAAAGAAGTTATAAGACGCGGTGGTCGAATAACAAAGTATTAATTTTTTTAAATTATGTTATTTATTTTTTTGTTTTTTTTGCAATGATGAATACTTTTTTTGTTTAATTTTTTGTGTTCAGCTGTAAAATGGCCCTTTTTGTTCCAATAAATACTATTTTTTTCTTTAAAAACAATGAAATTGTGTACATATATATCACACAAGCACTACTGCATCATTTGTTTAATATGTTTTTATTCCAATTGTCTTTTGTAGACTTATTAAAAAAAAAACATTGAATGATGAATACTTTTTTTGACCGCTGTATTAAAAAATTTGTAAATTTAAAATGAAAAATGAAAAAAAAAATAAAAACAATTAAAAAAAATGAAAAGATTATAAAAAATCATTAAAAAATTTAAGATTAAAAAACATTTAGTTTAAAAATGCAAAATTAAAAAAAAAAATAGAATTAAATAAAAAAAATTGTAAAAACTAAAAAAACTTAAACATTAAGAAAAGCTTGAAAGATAAAAAAAGACCTCTTAGGGGAGAAGTTTTTACATGACATAGCTCCTCACAACTGTCGCCAGCATCAGGAGGGGTTAACCACCGCTAAAAATTTTTTTCAATGTTCTCACCAGGATTCGAACCCTGGCGTTCAGCGCTAAGGTGTCCTCCAACATGTGGCTTGGGTGTATGTCCATAGTATATGTTTCAACCTAACCTAACATATTGTAATTTTATAAAATATTGGTTTAAAATTAACTCTGCCATTCACAATAGATGTTCTTCATTAGCAATCATGGCAATTCTAAAAACAGATCTTCAATGTTCTACATATCACATTTCTGTACTGGAGGCTGTAATTGTAAACTTTTTACTGTCATTCACAATAAACGTAAACTTTTCACGACCATTCACAATAGTTGGTCACTGTATTATGTGGAAAAAATACACCATGACAATTTGCATTAATGGTCATATTTGGAGGTTATGTGTACATTCTTCAGGGATCAAAAGACCGAAGAATTGATTTCATTGTTTTATCTTGTAGCCCCGAAAAAATTATTCCTACTGTCTCCTTTATTGACTGTGATTCATCCGTATTGATGCTGTTGATATAATTTTGTATGTTGCAGTCTGAAAAGTTAGCGCCCCTATAGTACTTTTAGTGTTTAGAGACTTTTTAGTTCAGGCTTCATATGTATTTTTTTTTTGTATGAGGGAGAAAAATGCTTTGATTTTACTAAAATCCTTGTTTAGAATGCAAAACAAGCCGATTGCTGGCTTAGGTGTATGTCCATAGTGGCATGGGGCGGAATAATATCTGCACCAACTTTTCAACCTAACCTACTAAAGTACTTGTTAGAACTTCCATACTAGAATGCACTGCTGGCGAAGCTTCTACCAAAATTGTACTCTTTTTCCCCCTTTCTGTTTTCTTTCCTACTTTAACCACTGTAAGTGAATGTAATCTCTGTAAGTATTCCCTCAATCTTAGTGCACATTTTTTTAGCCTTTTTAGCTGGCATATGTTTCTTGAACTTAATATTTTCTTTTTTTTTATACGTTGTTTTTTGTTGCCTACTCAAGATTTTTTTGTTTCTATATCTTCCTATGCCTATTGATTTGTTACAGCAGATGATGGCCGGAAAAAGTCTTTGTACAATGGCAAAGAGTAAAAACAGGCAACATAAAATAAATCCTAACCAGGTGTTGTGTTTGTTACCACTTAGTAGAGCTACTGTAAAAAAGCAACAACTACAACTACAACAACTACTTTTCGGAATAGATTTATGGCCTAAGGAGAAAAGGCAAAGTACTTGGACATGCAAGGCCTGAATATTTATGTTTATGATCTACCATCATACAATCAAAATTCATATTTTACCATGGGAAATGCCAAAGATGATAATAGATTTCTGCTCTAGCATGACCACGTAGTCTATTTAGTAGGAGGGACTGGATGTCATACTTTAGAGAAAAAGGTCATATCCGGCTTTTTAGACACCCTAAGCCACTATTGTGGTCCGGTGTATTTTAACTTGATGCGGTAGAAAGTATCCATATGGAACCATCGGCAACAAGGCATATATTCAAAGGTTCAATAGTTTTGAAAATTGAGTGGATATGTTTTCATTCAGGTTTATATAGAACATTTGCTTTGCAGGAGAACGAAGTTCCATTGCAGGCTTATGGAGAACATCTGTCGTCAGAATTGTCATATGTTTTTTTACAAAAATGTGTGGCCACCTCCAGAAACACCTCTATTGTGAATTGCAAAATAAAATTGGAACCAATTAATTGTAAAATTACTTAAAAAAAATCTTAATAACATTTACTTGACGCCATGACTACACATATTGCAATTTTTTTTTTATTAATCTTACAAATATATTCACTTTTTTCCTCGTATTGTTTGGACAAGTTGACAAATGGCGTTACCACCTTATGGCAAACAAATAGATTGGCCTGGAAAAATTTTTTGCGTTTTATTTTTGTCCTTTTCGGCTTGTCGATCCAGTACTAAAATAAAATACAGCAGTTATTTCCCAAATAGTGTGACTAACGAAGGAAAATATCTATTGTGAATAATATAGCAGACTTGCTTTTAGGGCTGCCATTGTATGTTATTCTGCAAACAGTGTGACCAAAGAAATAAAACATCAATTGTGAATAATATGACACATTTGCTTTTACGGCTGTCATTGTATGTTATTCCCCAAACTGTGACCAACGAAAGCATTTATTGTGAATAATATAGAATATCTGCTTTTTGGGTTGCCATAGTATTTTTTCACCAAATAGTGTTATCAACGAAAGAAAAAACATTTATTGTGAATAACCGATTCAAGTTTACGTATATCAACTATTAATAAAATTATGTACAAAAATCCTAGATCCGATTTTTGTATAGCACTGGAAATGCAAGGCGTGAAAGGAAAACAATGATACGAAGAAAATGTACACAGTGCAAGACTTGCTGTGTTTTATTTGAGTACTGGATACATAAGCCGTGAAGGGCAAAAATAAAACGCAAAAAAATTTTCCAGTGCAAGTCTGTTTGTGTGCCATGAAGTGGTAACGCCATTTGCCAACCTGTCAAAACAATACGAGGAAAAAAGTGAAAATATATGTAACTTATAACTAAAATTTGCAAAACATCTGCAGGTATAGTAGTCAAATAAAATTTATTAAAATTTGTGCACGCAATTGTATATATATAATTGGTTTTTATTTTATTTTCCCATTCAAAATAGAGATCTTTCTGCAAGTGGCCACACTCATTTGTGAAAAACATAACATGGCAATCCTGACAACAGATGTTCTAGATAATCCTGCAATGGTAATTTATTCAGAACTTCCTTGTCCTGAATAGATTTCATTTTCATGCAAATTGCATTGCACTGCATTGTATAGTACTAAGCTAAAACACAACTACTTTGGAAGTCGCCATAGTGTGACCATCGAAGGAAAACATCTATTGTGAATAATATTGCACATCTGGTTTTTGCGTTGCCATATTATTTTTTTCACCAAACAGTGTTATCAACAAAGGAAAATATTTATTGCGAATAACAGATTCAAGTTTACATACATAGATCAATTATTTATAACATTACGTACAAAAATCCTAGGTTCTATTTTTATATAGCACTGGATACGCAAGCCACGAAGAGACAATAATGAAACGAAGACAATATATCCAGTGCAAGCCTGTTCAATTGACATGAGGGGGTAATGCGGTTAATTTGTTTCAAAGACAATTCTGAATGTTTCTTGGTTTGGGTCAGAAAGAAGGTAAAAAAATTGCCCAATTAGAAAAACTAAAATATGAAACACGCTTTTGGGTACCACAATGTTCCAAAAATAGTTCTCTACAAAGGTAATAATACTTATATGGATACAAAAAGCCATGTTAAATTTGAAGCAAATATAGTGCCCTTCTGAAAAAAAAAAACAAAAAGATTAATGGTCTTCCCATGCTATGGGAAATCCTTTACAGGTTATTTACTTTTTTTAAGCCCCTCTTCTTGCACTTGTTTGTCTACTCGCTTCGCTAAAGTTCTCATGTCAATTTGGAATTCATGAATTAATTGGAAATATTTATATCCGAACCCTTTAGCTGTTGCAAAATGTGTTGTGAGGACCATGACCATGGCAACAACATTGGCAATGGTTATGGAAGTGCTGACGTCGACGATGATGGGGGAAAATTGTTGTTATTATTGTTTATAATGATTGTAAACATGCTTTTGTTTGTGTAGGCTCCCTTGCCTTGACTCTGTTTATGAATAGATATTTATGATAATATGACCATCTTTCCTCTTGATGGCGTTGATCAAGGTCAGCCTGTAATTAAATTTGCAACGTCTTTCGTTATGAAAACAAAAGGGCCAATGCTTGGGAAGAGTTAGGATATATGTAGCATAATTTAAACAGGTATTATGATAATAATCTTCATAAATATGTAATTGGCTTTAAAGCTACATAAATAAACTTGGAATATTTATGGGGTCTAGGCCGTTGAGGATACGCATGGCGGCAAAACTGAGTTGAAATGAATTGAAGGAAGTGAAAATGTAAAAAAAAGTAAATAACGAAAAGGGGGAAAGTAGTCTAAGAACTTTAATAAGATCAATCTGGAATATTCTGTTTTTAAAGGAAAAAGAAGAAAAATAAGTGTTGCCAACTTCAGGAGTTCAAGAAGGCAAATCGGAAGTACTCACTCGTATACATATAAAACATTATCAGATAATGGACCGAATATGATAAGAGTCAAAATTGTATATGAATGGACATGCCAAATTTAAGCTAATTCGAAGAAGAATTGTGTCCTCGACGTTGTTAGAAAGTAAAGGAAGTGTAGGGAAAATGGCAAAGAAAACACAGATCAGACCTAAAGACGAGAAAGGGAGACATCAAAAGAGAGCAGAAGCGCTTATAAGACTCGTTCGGCAATCCATGCATGGGCATACCCGGAAGTAGCACCCATCTACTCTCATCCAAGTGCCTACCTGGCGTGCGTCAACCAGTGATCCTGCGCGTCTGCACACACATGAAAGCGCATGTATAACTTTATCCATCTCCTGTCGAAATCATGATGTCGGCCTCATAGTGGCTGGCCATTTCCTCTCTATTATTACAGACCTCGTTCAGGGATCGTGGAGGAAGCTGTCTGTTTGGGCGAGGGCCAACGGGCTTTACGCAAACCTCTGAAATACTGAGCAGGTACTTTCCATCAGGAGGAGAAAACTGGGCATTTTCAGACGACCTGTCTTGGATGGGGCAGAGCTGCCGCTCTTACTTACTGCTTACTTTACCTGTAATTAAGATGGAGAAGCAAAAGGGGGGGGGGGGGGAGGTGTCAAAAGGGGGCTGAATGTATTCTGTTCCTGTCACAACTCGATAGGAAGGAATTGGTGTTTAGGCCTGGGACGTTACAAAATTTCCCATGAACATTCCATTAAGGAACAGGGGATACTTCTCTCATGTCTATGAGTGCAGTCCGAATAATTTTAAAGCTCAATGAGAAGCGTCTCTCTGTTTTTTCCGAGTTCGGACTCGATACAGAAGTTTAAACATGGCAGGATACCAAAAAATATAGCCAGCATTAGAAAGGAATTAACCACCGCTGAAAAATTGTCTGCTGTTCACGCCGGGATTTGAGCCCAGGCGCTCGGCGTTATAGTCGGACATGCTAACCTGCGCCATGGTGGGCTCCAGGACGGGGACATTGCACTGCATATTTACGAATGTCGTTCGGCCGCTGTTTGGTTTGCACCTGGAAATTTACCCTAGGACCGCGGGAGTCAGGTTTATGAGGATCGTCACACTTTGCAGCTTAACGTCATGCTATATTCGGCACGACTGATTATATACCAGGGGCGTTTGTCCTTGTTGACGGGTTGGACGTCGATTTTCCCGAGATCCTTAGTCTTAATTGGATAAAGGATAGCGGAGCCTCTTATCGGGAATCCTATAGACTTCCGGGTTGAATCCAGCATATTTGAGGCGAATGCACCGTCCACCCTTGTTGTCGGCGAGAAACCGGTTCTTCCCGGAAGGGGAAAGCGCCCCGTGCCCTTTCACGGATGGGTGTTAATTGGATAAAGGGCATGGGAGCAGTAGTTCTCATTGAATTCCTTGGCGGGGTTTTTTTGCAGTGCTGAACGCTCTCAAGACGATGTCGATGCGAAAACGATGCCCCTATCATATTGCAACGCTATATGTCAGATGGCGCTGAAGGTTTTGGCGTCGGTACAAGTAAGGTCATGTAAAGTCTTTCCGGCTCTAATAGGTCCCGGGCCATCAAGGTGTGACTTGGTGTGAATCGATTATTGGATCAGATCGTGCTACTAAATTAGTAAGCCCTCCTCTGGACAAGCTTCTTGGTAGGGTGGAATGCTTCTACGAAATCCACGCGATTGAGTCGTGGGCTGGCGTTGTGGATTGTAGGTTGGCAAATGTGACCTGTGACATAGTATTTCGCGAAACAGAATGTCGCTTATCCTGGAGTTTATGGAGCATGACTTCAGATTGCTGATAGGCGCCCTGACTGGTCATTGCAAGGTTAGGTCTTTGATGTCGTCCTGGGCGCAAGGGAGGCAGACTATGGTATGACGAAGAGGAGTTGGTAACGGTCGAGAATCTTTTGTGTCGCTGCTCCGCAATTGCGAGGCGAAGGCACAGGTTAAACACTTCTTTCCATGCCTGGACTTCCTACTACGTTCAATAATTTGACAAATGGCCTATACGCAGACCGGCGACAGGTTCGCTTGCAGTGGAATACCATCCAAATCTACCCGGATTACCATCCAAATCTACCCGGATTATCATCCAAATCTGCGCTGGATCATGAGCCAGATTCATTCAGGGATTCCAAACATTCCACCAGTCATCTCAACTTTACTGTCTTCGAATCCAAGGCTTTGAGCCCCGCCATAATGTCCACATAAAACGTGAGTTTTCTAGGCGGTAGACAACTTCCCCGGCAACATTATATTATGAATATCGTAATAACGAGAGTCCGTCCCTGACTTCATCTAGAAGGCATTAGTGAAGGCAAACACAGCATCTCTCTGCCAAACGTCTCTATCGGGAACCCAAATCGGTTTCAATCCCTGACTCAAACGTTTCTCAGTCTATTCTCTACATCCACAATACTCAGAATGTAACTGTGGTCTTATTCGTCTACCTTCAATATGGCGATCTCAATCAGTCTAGGCTTAAATTTAACGACACAGTTTCGAATATAAACCTCAATGGGTTGCAGACATAGCATTGCTGCCAAACCCGTATCCGGTTTCCATCCATTGTTTATTCGGCATTTCCGACACAAGCCAGTCTTTGCACATTCTAGAACTCCTGGGTTCGGGTATTCTTATCAGCAATGCTATGTCTGACAGTGTTTTTTTTGCGTAGTCTGAACGGCGATCCGCAGAGAGACAACGTTTGTAGACAAAATGTTTGCATGGCTTCATTCTTCACAAATGTCCCCAGCATTAGGAGGGGTTAGTCACCGCTGTGATTTTTTTCTTCTGTTACTCAATGGCTGTGTACTTCCAGTAAATCATTTTCGTGTATATCGTAATAAAGATGCTGCTGCATGTGTAAAAGACGCACAGTGCCACATTCTTGCGACAAGTAGTCTGAAACCTCTTTCAGTCTATTTACCGTAACCATAATACCCTGAATGGAAATGTGGCCGTATCCTTCTCCTCTTGGCAAGCCATGGTCACTCAGCGCAATATTGGCGCCAAGTCCCGAATATAGGTGTTGGCTCCGTCGCGGCCATTCGTTGTACTTTCCAGACTCCCTATTTTTCCTGTTTACAGCCTTCCATCATCATACCAATGCTCCATACGTCAGCATTGGTCTCATAATGGCTGTTGTTTTTGTGGAAGAGAAGCCGTGTAGGCTTAAAATCTCACAAATCTCGTCAGAATTAGGAGATTATTGTGATGTTTTCGCCAAAATTCGAACTCTGATAGTGGGCGTCTAGGCGAACATTGTAACCTCTGCGCCAAGGTGTCTTCCAAGGTGTACAGAATGGCTGTGTACCTCCAGTAAATCATCTTCGGGTTAACTGTCCACTTCCTAATAAACGGACATAGGCGGACATAGTAACCTCTGCGTCAAGGTATCTTCCAAGGTGTACAGAATGGCTGTGTACCCCCAGTAAAACATCTTCGTGTTAACTGTCCACTTCCTAATAAACATCCTGCTGCATGTGTAGAGGCCCACAGTTTCAAAACGAAAACTAGGGCCAGATATTCTTCCTACTTTGACAACTGTAGAGTGGTTCTGTTCAAAGACTGGAGTCTAAAACTCTTTTCTCATACTTAAATTTCATTTATGTTCCTCATATGTAAAGGGTGATTTTTTTGAGGTTAGGATTTTCATGCATTAGTATTTGACAGATCACGTGGGATTTCAGACATGGTGTCAAAGAGAAAGATGCTCAGTATGCTTTGACATTTCATCATGAATAGACTTACTAACGAGCAACGCTTGCAAATCATTGAATTTTATTACCAAAATCAGTGTTCGGTTCGAAATGTGTTCATTCACCGTTCAGCGATGAGGCTCATTTCTGGTTGAATGGCTACGTAAATAAGCAAAATTGCCGCATTTGGAGTGAAGAGCAACCAGAAGCCGTTCAAGAACTGCCCATGCATCCCGAAAAATGCACTGTTTGGTGTGGTTTGTACGCTGGTGGAATCATTGGACCGTATTTTTTCAAAGATGCTGTTGGACGCAACGTTACGGTGAATGAACACATTTCGAACCGAACACTGATTTTGGTAATAAAATTCAATGATTTGCAAGCGTTGCTCGTTAGTAAGTCTATTCATGATGAAATGTCAAAGCATACTGAGCATCTTTCTCTTTGACACCATGTCTGAAATCCCACGTGATCTGTCAAATACTAATGCATGAAAATCCTAACCTCAAAAAAATCACCCTTTATAACCTCCAATATTGCTTCATTTTCCATTTTTAACCAAAAATTTTGCCTTCATTTTTCCTTGCAGAAATCATCCACAGCCACAAAAACTGCTGAAAAGGAGTCTGAAGCCTCCGCAAGGGTTACCAGTGATTTAAACAGTGATGAAGTACAGCGAGAAGAATGCGAAGAAGAGAGTCTAAAACAAAATACCAGCACCTCATCGCCCTCGACTGCTTTGGCAAGCACATCAACCCCAGTAACAGCGAGTGCCATCGATATGGCAACCACCTTATCGAATGGCTCTACAGCTTCAAACAATAACTCGGCCAGCTCCTCTTCCTCATCCACAGGCAACACAAATGGCGACAAGAAACAAAAGAAAACGGTAACCTTTAAAAATGTTCTCGAGACCAGTGATGACAAGAGTGCTGTTAAGAAATTCTACAATCCCGATAATCGCAAACCCTTGATATCGATCATCAAAAAGGAATGCCTTAATCGGCCGCTTATGTACACACGCAGCAGTGAATGCATTGTACGACCATCGAGATTAACGGAAATTTTGAAAAATAATTCAAACATTGACAAATTGAATTCATTGAAATTTCGTTCGCATACAAATGCAGGAGCTGCAAGTGGTGGCAGGTCTACTTCAGTATTGGCAGGACCTTTGTCCAGAGTTTTTGGAGCACCTTTGGATGATGAGGCTCAGAATCAACAAAACAGTCTTATCAGTTTTCGTTTGACCAAACAGGCCAGTGATGAAGAGGAGGACGAGGAGCAGGATGAAGACGAGGAAGCAGCAGCTAAAAATCAAAAAGAGGCAGAAGAAGAGGACGAAGATGAAGATGACGACGATGATGAAGAGGACGATGAAGAGGCAGAAGATGATGTCAATGAAAATGAAATGCAAAAGCCTCACCAAAAGGAGGTAGTGGAAAAGCCAGAGTTTGAACGAAAAACAGCCTTAAAGGCTACTGAAGAGGCTAGCCCAAATGTGATAAAGCCCAACGAAGATGAGCAACAAATTGTCTTGGATAAACATTTTGTTTTGCCCAAGCGCAGCAGTCGTTCCTCTAGGCTTATTAAGCCCAATAAACGTTTGGTGGAGGACTCCATATTGGGCAAGAAAAGTTCCATAAAGACAAATGCCAGCCCTGCATCAATGCCGGCCTCAGCAGCCTCCTCAATGATTAAGGAAGAAAAGGCTCCCTCCTTGCAAACCAATTACTTTGGTTTAGGTGATTACAAAAACAAGGACATGAATGGCTTAATGGGTAAGTATTTACAACTTGCAAAAGGTTTTTAGAAAACTTATGATTTGGGTTTCCATTATTTCAGCAGCAAAATCCTCCAATGATTCTTCGGCCGTTGAAGCCGTTATTAAACCTGCAGCCTTTGCTGCGGCCACCTCAAATGCTTTCTCGAATTTTGGAGGAAATTCTTTGCTTAATGCCGCCTCCAAGCCCAGTAGTTTTATTCTAAGGCAACCGCGTTTACAATTTGAGTCTCTGTCAATGGGTAGTAACACTTGTAGTAGCACTACCACAACGACTACGACGAGTAGCTCAACAACAAATACCAGTGAACGCAGCAGCAATGCAGCAGCAGTGACAGCAGCTGCTGCTTTGGCTTTATCCGCTTCTCTGCCCAAATCTCTGTTACATGCGATTTCATCTACATCAACTATCTCCAATAATGCCGGTGTTAATACCTCCTCGAGCTCCTCATTGACTGCTGCATCCTCTGCAGTGATTTCCAACGCCTCGCAGGTTGCAAATTCTGCTGCATTATCGTCATCATCCTCATCTTCAACACCATCAGTTGCAGGAGCTGCTACATTTTCCTTAAACGGTACCAGTACTATGAAGAATAATATGAATGCCCGTAAGTATCTGCGAATTCCCTCAATGATGTTTTTGGTTATGCATTTCCAATCTTTTATTTCTTTTTCAGCAACAGCCATCACTTCTTCATCTTTATCGCCCTCAAATATTCTATGTGTTGTTTGTTCCTCCACCATACACACCAAGAATCTGCCCCAAGCTTCTAAATATGGCCAGCTAAGCTGTGAATATTGTCGTAAATTTATATCGAAAATAGCCAAGAAATCTCTTGCCATTAAGAATTCCACCAACACTAAACCGATTATAGCCCAATGCAAAGCAGATGGTAAGTATGCCAATTATCCTATTACCCTTTTAATGATGAATGTATAGAATGATAGTCAACAAAATAGAGACCTTCAAACGATCTTATGATGTTCATCGTTATCAGTTTGTCCGCAGTTTGCAGACAGTCGAATGCTTCATACGAAGTAGCTGCTGGACAATCAGCAGTGAAGAGTCTCAGTGAGAAGCCGGGCAGCACCGGCTCTTGCCTAAATAATGAGTGCCTAGGATGCTCGGTATGACAAGGCGAGTTATTGGTTTAAATAACCACACTTTCATGTGGAGATGACAATCCTCGTCAAGCTCTTATAGGTGAGCAAACTCAGCCCCTCAAATGAGCTAGTTGCCGAAAGGAAATTCCCAGACATTATTAACGCAGCAGCCGTTTGCTTTATACCAGCCGGCCGAATACCCCAAGTGCGGCCAAATTTCCAGGCTCAGGCAGTGGTACTCGCAGACGAGTGCGATGGGATTCGTTGTACGGACCCTACTAACCCCATAATCAGAGAGCTGAATCGGGAAATTAACCGGGTAGTCAAAGAACATAGGCGGAATTTGTAGCTGGAACACTTGGAGTACCGGTTTAGGCAAGTTGTGGTCTACTATTAAGTCACTCTCGTACCCCGGCAGACGGCACGACAGGACCGCAGACACTTTTGGTGACGTAACCGTGACTGATCCGAATAGGAGCACCAGGTTGTTCAACCGTCAATTTATTGTGCATCCCGAGAGGGCTAGAAGGAGAGCCGTTCATCGAATCCGTGGTCTCCAAGCCGAAGAACAGCCATCACAATTTATCGTGGACAAAGTTACGAATGTCATCTGTGGCGTCAAATCATCCAAGTCGTTGGGCCCCGACGGAATCTCTACACTGATGCTGAAGAATCTAGATCAACCTGGAGTCCAGTACCTTACGACTTCCCTCAACCTGTCATTGAACACTCTTATAGTACCCGATGTCTGGACCGCCAATTTATTGTGCATCCCGAGAGGACTAGAAGGAGAGCCCTTCATCAAATCCGTGGTCTCAAAGCCGAAGAACAGCCATCACAATTTATGGTGGACGAAGTTACGAATGTCATCTGTGGCGTCAAATCATCCAAGTCGTTGGGCCCCGACGGAATCTCTACACTGATGCTGAAGAATCTGGATCAACCTGGAGTCCAGTACCTTATGACTTTCCTCAACCTGTCTTTGAACACTCTTATAGTACCCGATGTCTGGAAGATGGACAGAGTGATCCAGCTACTAAAGCCTGGATAAGACCCGAGTAAGGGGGAGCCGTGCAGTACAATCTCCCTACTCTCAACAGTAGCAAAGACGCTTGAGGCATTTCTCTTCCATTCGCCGGGCATCATCATGAATTTCGAAGACTGCATAGCACAACAACTGCTCTGCATGCCATCACCGCACACATTTGCCGTGGCTTGAATCAGCCCAGGCCTCCTCCTCATCCTCATCGAGGCAACTCCTGCAGAAGTCATTGCGGTATCCATGTGGCCTATGGCATAGTGTCCGGTTATAATTCCTGTCAAGGTACTCTTCGAACGCCAGCGACTCCCTTGCCTTCCTCTAGTCGATGAGTGGCCATAGGGACTCCAAACAATCCGGGGGACTCCAAACAATCCCCCACGCATCTCGACCTCACCATCCCCGATCCTAAGGCCTTGAGCGCCGCCATACTGTCCACATAAATTCAATGTTTCGAGGGCGTTAAGTCCCTTACCAGAATTTCTCTTGCGGCCACTGCAATGGCACAGACTTTCAGGCAGAAATACTCGTCCTCCTCTAGTCGATGAATGGCCATAGGGATTCCAAACAATCCGGGGGACTCCAAACAATCCCCCACGCATCTCGACCTCACCATCCCCGATCCTAAGGCCTTGAGCGCCGCCATACTGTCCACATAAACGCTATGTTTCGAGGGCGTTAAGTCCCTTACCAGAATTTCGCTTGCGGCCATTGCAATGGCACAGACTTTCAGGCAGAAAGACCATACACTCGTCCGGCAATCTCAGTGACATACTGATATTGAGTGCGTCAGAGTAGATCCCCAATCCAGTCCTTGACTCCATCTTGGAGCCATCTGTATAGATCGAGGTCTCATCCTCCTCAAATACACCATTTGCCCCTCTCAGGAAATCGAATCGCGAGTGCCTTCTCTGCAGTCGGCACTGGGGCCAGGTAGTCAAAGATCCTCCTCAGTCTACCCTCCGCATCCAAAACTAACTGTGGCCGGAACCATCATCCTTCAGCATGCCGAGCTCCCTCGGTCTAAGCGCGACCCTGACGGCGCAGTTACGAATATAGGCCTCAATGGGCTGCATATCCAGCATCCAAGACGTGCAGTATGTGTGTCCCGATTGTGACCACGGTCCACCCGTCACCTGTTTAACTGCCCAACAAGACCTGACCGACTCAGACCCTGATACCTCTAGTAGCTGTCCACCTTTGTTGCAGGGTTTCTAAAACTGGAGATTCAGCAGAATCAAGCGGACGAAAGAGAAATATGCTACAACAACAGCAACCATGGAATCCCTCTGTCTTTCTTCCCGAAAAACTGAGTTACAAGACCATGGATACCCCTGATAGTCCTGAACCCGGAATAGCCAAATACGCTTTTTGTACATGATTCAAGCTCACATGACTCCATCTCCGAGCTCTTAATGGGCATTAGTACCCGTCTCTCAGGGCACTAGTGCCCAGAGCCTTCAAAATGACGATTGAGTATGCCTGATCTGGGGCTTAAACCTCACAGACTTCTGATAATAGACCATATCCAGCTTCACCATATTTTTTAACATACCACAACTGAACCAAACGATCTGCTACATATTCCCCTTAATATACCTATCGTAGATAACCAGTAATAATCAAATTTCTCTAGCTTTTAGACATTTGGGTTGGCTTATCCAAGAGATAGTACAAAGATTCTCTGATATTTATAGCAGGATAATTGTAGATTTTTTAACTGGGTTTACATCATTACCCACTCAATTACTGATCAATTCTTCTCCGCGCTCCTCTCTCTTTCTAGGAAATTGTGTGATACTACCCCTTAACAAAGGCATTCACATCAAGAACTTCAAAAAACTTTATAAGGAACGTTGTGGCCTATGTTGGCTAAAGAAATGTTTGGACACTCTACAGTTGCCCAAAGTGAGGCTTAATGCTTTGATACCTGTTCTCAATGCCGTTGTAGGTAATAGTAGTAGTAGCAGCAGCAACAACAACAAAACCAATTCATTAGAATCGAAAATGCGCAAAGAATTTGAAAATTTAGAAGCTACAAAACTATCGATAAAATGGAAGCCATCATCATTGGCGGCACGAGAATCCACACCACCCATGTTAACAGCCACTACGACAACAACCTCTTCCTTGTTGTCATCATCCGCCAACAATATGACAACGCTGGATGGCCTGAAAATAAACACAAAAACAAATCCTTTAACGGAAGCTTCAGGAGTAGTGTCCTTTGGTGCCTCGCCTCTATTAAGACCTGCAATTTTAGAAAAGTCATCATTTGGCAAATCGATAGTGGCCATGGAAACTAAGCAAGAGATCTTGGAGAAAGCCGACAAGAAACCCTTGGACCTTCTTAAGGAGGTGAAGTTGGAGACAATAGGCAATGAGCACACATCCACATCATCACCCTCATCATCTTCGAATGTTAATAAAACGGCTAAAAGAAAAGAGAAAACCCTGGAGAAAGAACGCAAAGAAGTTAAACTCAAGGAGCTACATTCGCCCAAGAGTGAGGAAAAAGTTAGGGATTCCAAGGAGCACATAGAAAA
This sequence comes from Stomoxys calcitrans, assembly GCF_963082655.1. Classification (NCBI taxonomy): domain Eukaryota; kingdom Metazoa; phylum Arthropoda; class Insecta; order Diptera; family Muscidae; genus Stomoxys; species Stomoxys calcitrans. Next base: position 186,820,983 of record NC_081553.1, read on the forward strand.
GGCGGAAGTAATGGAGACGCTGTGTGCATCCGAGCAGCAAATCTCCCCGGCCATGGCAAGTAACTGCTCTACCAGCAGTATTGCTGTGAACAGCAATACCACAACCCCCGTGGCAACATCAAATGCTATGGCAACGGCCACGACGACGACAACGGCGACGGTAGCAGATAAGCGCCAACGCATTGACTTAAAGGGTCCCCGAGTTAAGCATGTCTGCCGTAGTGCCTCCATTGTTCTGGGACAACCTTTGGCCATGTTTGGCGAAGATGAAGAAGAGGCGGCGGCGGCTCTCATTGCCGATGGCCTACAACAGGCTGTCGAAAATGGCGATGTCAAAATGCCCTTAACCGATGAAAATGATAATTGTGCCTCGTGCAAACCCCATCAGCAGGCACAAATATCGAATCCTGCCGAAGATAAGACCTGTGAACAGCCTCCCTCAAAGATACCTAAAGTTGAGACTATCATCAATACAACGACTATGGCGACAACCACGACGACATCGGCGACGGTGATGACCACTACAACAAGAAGCAGCGGCAGCAGCAGCCTGGTAACCGCCTCCAAATTATCTCAAAGGCCGCATCACTACAATACCCAACTGACAGCCTATAAGAAACAATTCAGCTCACAAATGGTCGCTTCATCTGTTTCATCGGCTCTAGTGCCCCAGCGTCGCAAAGAGCCCCAGGCTAGGTGCAAGTTATTAATCTCCATTGATTTTTGGGAGAACTATGATCCAGCTGAGGTATGCCAAACTGGTTTTGGTCTTATTGTCACTGAAACAGTGGCGCAGCGCGCTCTCTGCTTTCTGTGCGGCTCAGCTGGCCAAGAGCCTCTCATTTTCTGCGCCTGCTGTTGTGAACCCTATCATCAGTATTGTGTCCAAGACGAATTTAATCTCAAACATGGATCGCTTGACGAAACGCTGCTGCTCAATGACAGTTGTCTGAGTATAACAGGACTGCCTTCGAATTCGACGAATACGGCCATAGCCAAGTTGAATTGGTTGTGTCCCCGTTGCACGGTGTGCTATACCTGCAACATGTCTTCCGGGGCCAAGGTGAAGTGCCAGAAATGTCAGAAGAACTATCACTCGACCTGCCTGGGCACCAGCAAACGACTGTTGGGAGCCGACCGCCCACTCATCTGTGTAAATTGTTTAAAATGCCGTTCCTGCTCCACCACCAAGGTCACCAAATTTGTGGGCAACCTGCCCATGTGCACAAACTGTTTTAAGCTACGAAAGAAGGGCAACTATTGCCCGGTTTGCCAGAAATGCTATGATGACCAGGACTTTGATTTGAAGATGATGGAATGTGGCGATTGTCATCAATGGGTCCATGCCAAGTGTGAAACTCTGACCGACGAGCAATACAATTTGTTGAGCACCTTGCCCGAGTCCATAGAGTTCATATGCAAACGTTGTTCGCGCAAGTCGACAGAGGCTAAAGAAAGGGCTTCCGAGTGGAGAGAAGCCGTCAAGGAGGAGTTCCAATCGAATTTAATGAGTGTCCTGAAGTTGTTGAGCAAATCAAGGCAAGCTTGTTCTTTGCTACGCCTGAGTCCCCGCAAACAAATGAAGTGCTCTTGCGGTGGCAGTGGAGTCTCTGCGTCCTCCTCCGGTTCCTCGAAATATCAACCCAAAGCTTTGCAGTTCAATCAAGATCAGAACTCCAGCCCTCCTGCGCTCACCATTGATGTCTATGAGTTCGATGATCACGAGAAGGACCACACGGAGATGAACTCCCAGCCTTTGGCAATGGAAAAGAAATGTGTTTGCCAATCAAACTCCAATGGTAACAGCAGTACCAATCTGAGTCTGGTGGAGATCAAACAGAAAATCGCCAATCATTCCTATGGCTCGTTGGCTGAATTCCATTACGACATGAGCCTGGTGATACAGCAGGCCAACTGTGATGAATTGGTCATAGTCTACAAGGAACTGTTGAGTGAGCAGTTCCCTTGGTTCCAGAATGAGACACAAGCCTGCACCGATGCGCTGGAGGAGGATATGTATGAGTCCGCGGGTGGCGCCTATGGACTCAACTCGTCGCTGGACACCGAGTCGGATTACCAAATGGACTGTCTGCCCACGGCCCACGATCAGCATGAAGAGGCTCAGCGCAATGCTCTTTTGGCTGAACTTCCCTCAGATTTGGAGGAACAGCTGTATGGCGTTAAAAATAGATCAGATGCTCGAGTTTGTCTATTCTGCAGGCGTACCAGTGAGGGTTTGCCCAACGAGGAGGCGCGTCTCTTGTATTGTGGCCATGATTGTTGGGTGCACACCAATTGTGCTCTATGGTCAGCGGAAGTTTTTGAAGAAATCGATGGCTCTCTGCAGAATGTGCATTCGGCGGTGTCGCGAGGCCGCATGATTAAGTGTTCCGTGTGTGGTAATCGCGGTGCCACAGTGGGCTGTAATGTTAAGTCATGTGGCGAGCACTACCACTATCCCTGTGCTCGCTCCAAGAATTGTGCCTTTTTAGCAGACAAGTCTATGTTTTGTCCTGCCCACGCCCCCTCGGCGAATAATTCGAAAATCTCCTTTGAAACACAGTTTGAGGTTCTGCGGCCCGTTTATGTGGAGCTAGAGCGCAAGCGTAAGAAATTAGTGGAACCCTCCAAGGTTCAGTTCCACATAGGCTCATTGGAGGTCAGACAATTGGGGCACATTTTGCCACGTTTCTCGGACACCTATGAGGCTTTGGTACCTATAAACTTTTTATGCTCGCGCCTCTATTGGTCCTCCAAGGAGCCTTGGAAGATAGTGGAATACAATATACGCACCTACGTGCACAATTCGTCGAATTCCACTCTGGCGGGTTGCATGGATATGGGTAAAAACTTCACCGTTGATCATTCCCAAGCCAATACGGCCATGGTCTCCCTGGGGCTTTCACAAATCCAACAGTGGCACATGAGCCTAACCAAGGGGGACTATGATGGAGTCATAGAAGATTATGACTATTTGAATCATTTTGCTCAACCATCGTCCTGCGTAGTAAATGGCAATGGGCATCCAGAGTCCTCAGCCTCGGCCAATGACGAAGAACCCCAGACGAATGCCGATTTATTGCCACCTGAGATAAAAGAGGCCATATTCGAAGATTTGCCTGGTGACTTGCTGGAAGGAATTTCCATGCTGGATATATTCACCAAGTGCATGAACTATGAGGACATGGCCCAGGGAGAACAAACTCCCTTAACCGATGAGGATACCATGACTTCGCTGGGGGCCTTTACCAAACAATTGACCGCCGACTTGAATAATGGCTGGCCAAATGCTGCCGAAGATGCTCTGTTCTCCACCAGCCAGGCTGTAAAGTTGCAAAAACTCAAGAAAGCCTCTTCGCCCGTCATCAGCTGTGATGCGGTCAATGCCAAGAATGCCATAAAGCGTCGCAAGATCTCGGAGAATATGTTGATCTCACTGAATCATCATCAGCAGCATGCCAGAACACAGAAAAAGGAGAGTGGCTCGGCAGCAACGACGGTTGCCCCAAGACGTTTGGATTTAGAGACCTCAACCAAAAGAACCTTTACATGGAGTGCCGAAAAGCGTTACAATGTTGAAGGCAGTGCGTTGGGGTCTGCAGCCACGGCAACAACGCAGCAAACTGATTCCAAGCTTCGCATAATGCAGGTGGATGGTGTTGATGATTCCATAACGGAATATCGCTTCATAACCCAAGATGCTGCTGCCCATACAGCGGTGAAGTGCGAGCGTTGCCAATGTACCTACAGGAATATTGAATCATTCCAACGTCACATACCCAGTTGTGAGCCAATGTCATCATCTACCAGTGAATCGGAATCGGAACATGCCCCTTCCTCTCAAGGGTCCGAGGTTAATGCCAATGGTGGTATTACCTTGGAGCAGCTGCAGGAGCTGAACAACAAACTGCAGCAGCAGCAACAACAACATCAGCAGCAGCAACAACGAGCAGCGCAGTTGCCATTTTTGCAGGCCATACCCACTCAGACGCTTTCACAGCTGCAAGGACTTCAAACCTTGCCGCTGCAATTGCAGAATGTGCAAAATCTACAAAACCTTCAGCAGCTACAACAACTTGCCCAACCCCAAACGTTGGGTGGCAATTTCTTCATATCCACAGCTCCAGCGGCGCCAGAGGTTTCCAATGCCACCTCCGATCTGCAGTTGTATGCCAATGCCTTGCAAGGTCTAACAGCGAATTTGGCCAATGGCACCTTCACCCTGCAACCGACCACCAATGCCTTCAATAACCCCGCAACACAAGTCACCCAAAACCAGCCACAAATTTTGGCCCTATCCACAAATGCGGATGGCACTCAACAGATCATTCAACTGCCGGCTCAGACTTCCGCGCCGACGGCCACATATCAGACTCTGCATGCCACCAATTCGGATAAGAAGATTATTTTACCTGTAGGCGGTGGTAAACCTATGAAAACTATGGCCACCAAGGCAGCTCAGCAAGCAGCAGCTAAAAATAAGCTAAAGGCCACCACTGCAGTTAAGCCTATCCAATCAAAGATCAATGTGGCAACAACAGCCATGCCCACACCTGCACAAACGGTGAGTGCCACGCAGCTACTGAATCAGCAAATCCTACAGCAGTTGCAGCAACAAGCTGTCCAGCAGCAATCCTCTAATGCAGGACCTCAAATAGTTTTCCAGCAGACGGCAACTTCGACTGGGGCACCTTCGGGAGCACAGCAAGCACCACAAATCATTATGCAACAAGCGCCGCAACCGCAGAATATCATTTCCTTTGTGACCACCACCAATGACGGGTCGGCAACACCACAATTCCAGTATGTCACACTGCCCACGACTGGGCAGGCGGCACATGAATTCAAACCCCAGCCATCTACGCTGTTCGCAACCAATGCGACACCGCATCATCATCATCAGCCCTTAATGCAATCGGCCTATTTGCAAACTGATGCCAGTGGAAATTTGGTGCTGACCAATGCCCCACAAGCAGCCACACCCTTGCAATTGCTCACCACACCAACCCAAACTCCTCACGTTATAGGCACCTTGATACAGCCTCAAACGCTGCAGCTTCAGGGTGGAAATGTTATAACCACAACATCGGATGGTGGGCTAGCACAAGGCGGGGCTGGCCAAACGCAGCAGCAGGTAATCATAAGTGGGGGTGGTGGTGCCGCACCCACAGGCCTAGAGATGTTGGCCACCGCCAATGGCACACCTCAAGTTATCCTGGCCACAAATCAACCGCCCATGTATTATGGCCTTGAGACCATAGTCCAGAACACGGTTATGTCCTCGCAGCAATTTGTCTCAACCGCCATGCCGGGAGTTCTAAGTCAAAATGCCAGCTTTTCGGCCACCACAACACAGGTCTTTCAAGCAAGCAAAATTGAGCCTTTGGTGGATATTCCAGCTGGTTATGTCCTGCTTAACAATGTGGATGCCAATAATGCGGCTGCGATTTTGCAACCTCAACAGCAACAAGCAGCAGCGGCGGCAGCAGCATCAGCCACTCAGGCCTCCAATGCGGCAGCAGCCGCAGCCCAGGCCCAAGCTAATCAAGCGAGTTTCATACAGGCAGCCTTACAGCAGCAAGCAGCAGCAGCGGCAGCTGCCTCTTTGGCAGAACAACAGCAACAACAACAACAACAGCAGCAGCAACAACAACAACAAGCTGCAAATGTCTATCGAATACAAACTCCTCCGGTCAGCACGGCACAAGGTTTCCAAATACAACCTCAAATTGTTGTAGCCCCCACACCAGCACCCACTCCACAGCAACAGCAACAGCAACACCATCAACAGCCCTTAAATGCTCAGAACACCACAACAACCACCCAATATGTGGATCCCAATACGGGCACAGTGTACAGCGCTAAAGTAACTCCGGTGGCACAAGTTAAGAGAACCAAAGCGACAGCTGCCCCCGTTGCTACAGTTACCAAAGTCCAGCCCCAGGTGGTGAATAAGGTAATGCCCAATGTGGCCCAAATTACGGTACACCAACAAACAACAGCGTCTGCCCAGGCGGCAGCAGCTGTTATGGCCCAACAGCAGAAGCTCAAACAAGGTGGCCAACAAAATCAAGGCAAAACAAACACCGGCACACAAGGACTAGTCCAGACTGTGCCTGCAGCAGCGGCTATGAAACATCAGCAGGTCAATGAAATGTTGGCCCCACCGCAGCCCCCAGCACCCATCTCCAATAGTAAAAAGACCAACATGATAAGGCCCTTGAATAAGGCTGAAGTAAAGCCCAAGGTAATGAAGACAGCCGCGGCAACAGTGGTTACAAAACCTGCTGCCGTTACCCCGGTGTTAAACCAACTCAACACCAATCAAAGTGTCAACAATCAAATGCCCAATAAAATGATAATTCTCAAACCTCAACAACAACAACCGCAAGCACAGCAGCAACAGCCTCAGTCCGTTTCTCAGCAGATACAGCAACGCATTCCAGAGGCCATTGGAAGTCGTTTGTCCAATAGCACCAACAACCATATGGCAGAAGAAGCGCCGCAGCATAATCTGACGACGATTAATAATCTCGCAGAGAATTCTGTCGGTGCAGAATTTGTCAACATGCAACATGTTGCCAATAATCATCAGCAACATTATAATGTTGCTGATGCATTGTTGCTGGACGAGAGTACAGGCATGGTGCAGCAACAGTTATCGCATTGCAGCTATTCCGGTGGTGGCAATAATTTTGAGGCAAACGTGCAACAACCTGCGCCTCCACAGGAGAGTGTGAGCAACATCTTGCCCACCATACAAAGAATGCCTCAATATACCAACATCAACATTGTGAATCCTTTGCAACAGTATTCGGCTTCGACGGTCACCACGAATTCCACTGCTGCCAGCACGACAGCTACGACAGTTGTCACAAGGCCCACAAACCGTGTCTTGCCCATGCAACAGAAATCGGCCTATGAGCAGCATAATAACAACAACAATAGCATCACCACCTCCTCCTCCTCATCCTCCACCAGTTGTACCACAACAAATAGTTCAGCAATCACCCACCATGCGACGGCTTTTTGTTCCTCCTCCATGACCAGCAGTAGCACTACAACCACCACAACAACATTAAATTCCCATCATCAGGACAACGCTGCCAGTGGGCGTGCCGAGGAAATTTCTTCTCCGCCCTCCAAGGGTAATAACAGCATCAATAAGATTGCTTATGAGGCTGAGGTTAAGCAAATGTTACTGCACTCTCCCAATCCCCAGCAAGAGGCGGCGCAGCAACTGCAGCAGCAGCAACATCAACAACAACAAGTTATGTATATTCACCATCAACAACAACAACAACATCAGCAGCAAGAGCTGCATTCGCCATCTTTGCTACACAAGAGCTCGCCACCTCCCTTGGCCTATGACATAAGTGAAAAACAGCCCGAAGATGCATCTAAACTTTGTTATGTCAACAACCCGCAATTACCAGCCTATGTGGAAGAGGCAGCAGCCACACCCCTTGAAAGTGAAGAATGCCTTATAACCGATCCCAAATTTCCTCCTGAGGGTGAAGTGTTATTGGGCTCCGATTGTTGTGAGAATGAAGATGAGGCCTTGGCCTCCATAACGGCAGAAGATAACGATGGCGCTGTCACTGGCGCTGACGATGATGAGGATGATGATGGATTTAGTTTGAAAATGCCGTCGACCAACTGTTCCGATAACCTATCAATGGATAGTGATGAGCCAGCGGTTAAGGAAAAGATCAGCAAAATCTTGGATAACCTAACCAATGAGGACTGCCATGATTCTCTGAATACCAATACCACAGTGGAGGCGGCCCAAAGTGAAATGAATTGCTCGGCCAATACCAATGGCAACTCATTGGAATCGGGCATGGAATATTTACCAACACCTTCCTCCCAACCCTCTAACAGTGTTGAGCAGCAGTTGAAATCAGCTGAGGCAGGAGAATTCTATGCTGCCTCTCCTGAGGAAACATCTGCCCTTATAGCAGATGTTGAACTAGCGGTGGAAAATATAAAAGAGAATTTGGAAAAAGAAAAACTGCAACCCCAAATTGTGGATCCTTTGGCCGCAGAATATCATTTGCAAAACTGTCAAAATCCCAATGAAAATCTAATAGAAGAGCAGTCACATCAAGAGCATCTGCCATCCACCATGAATCTGCAGGCTGCCACAAATCTTCCTCCACCTCAACCACCCACTCGGGCACCCAAGCGTATTAGTGGACCCCATCTGCTGTATGAAATACAAAGTGAGGATGGCTTCACCTACAAGTCCACTTCCATAGCCGAAGTTTGGGAAAAGGTGTTCGAGGCGGTACAGGTGGCAAGGCGTGCCAATGGTTTGGCTCCCTTGCCCGAAGGGCCTCTGGCCGATATGAGTGGTGTGCAAATGATAGGTCTGAAGACCAACGCCTTGAAATATCTCATAGAACAACTACCTGGTGTGGAGAAATGTACAAAATATACTCCAAAATATCATAAACGGAGTGGCAGCTCAACACCTCTATCGCATGGCGGCAATTCGAGTTCATCTTGCTCCTCCATGGGCAGCACAGTTGGTGGGGCACCCACAACACTGGATGTAGATGGCAACAGCATTGATTATGCCTCGGACCAGGAGGAGCTCAATGAAAATCCTTATGATTGTGCCCGTTGTGAGCCCTATTCGAAACGTTCCGAATATGATATGTTCAGTTGGTTGGCTTCACGTCATCGTAAGCAACCGGTACAAGTATTTGTACAGCCTTCGGACAACGAATTGGTGCCAAGGTGAGATAGGAGTTTAAGATTTTTTAGCAAGGTATTCAATTTTAATTATTATTTTTTTAATTATTTAAGACGTGGCACTGGCAGCAACTTACCCATGGCTATGAAATATCGTACTCTGAAGGAGACCTACAAAGATTATGTGGGTGTATTTCGTTCCCATATCCATGGTCGTGGCCTATATTGTACAAAGGATATAGAAGCTGGTGAGTGAAGGGATTAGATTAGTAGACACAAAATATATTAATATTCCTTTTTTGTGTTTTGTTTTTTTTTTATAAAAAAAATCCTTTTTTGCTTTCGTTTTTCTAGGTGAAATGGTTATTGAATATGCAGGCGAATTAATACGTTCCACTTTGACCGATCAACGAGAGCGTTACTACAATAGCCGTGGCATTGGCTGCTATATGTTTAAGATCGATGATAATCTGGTGGTCGATGCCACAATGCGTGGCAATGCGGCGAGATTTATAAATCACTCATGTGAGGTAAGCAATTAAATAATTCAAATTATATGCCTCCTCAAAAATTTGTGCAAATTTGCACAAGTTGTTAATGGAAGTATTTATTTGTAAGCAGAAGAGAATGGTAGAGTTTGTGAGAGCGAGCAAAATTTTGAGAGTTTGACAATTGAGAACCTGCAACTTTCTATTGGAGTTTTTTTCCCAGTATAAAATTGCAGCATCGAACAGCTGTTATGAAAATCAGCTGTTCAATTCAAATAAAAAGCCACAGAGAGAAAAGGTTGAAAATATTTCAGGAAAAGTACGCGATCAGACCTAATGTTTGCAATGTCATGTTTTTGTCTTAAGCCTAGTTATGACTTCATTTGTAGCGAAATCCGACAGACTCTATTCTTTGCCAGAACACAAACAAAAGTCAAAAAGCAACACACAACAATGACAACATCATTGAAACAGAGTTGATTGGTGCCCATTTCGTGAGCACCAATAATAAAGCGAAATTTGTATTGGCTCGGTGACATGTCGATATTATTTTGCTTACAGATCTCAGTACCACTTCTACGGAATGTGTTCGCATTTTTAACGTCCCATTTTTTTATAATGCGTTTAATTATCATTCGGGCCAAAAGTCAAAGTGATTTAAAACCTTAAAACTAAAGGGTTTGGAAAATATACGTGAAATATTTTTTTTATGCTTTGCGAATTCAAAGACCTGAACAGGACTGAAAAACTTAAAGGGATTGAGAAGGTTGAATCAATTGCCCAACAACAAAATATCAACGATACAACCCTGTGGGGATTGTGGCATGTAAACCAGTGGTCGAATTACCGCATACGTGATCGAATGAAATTTCATTTCAAATTTAATGAATGTTATACCACTTGTATACCCACTGTAACATTGAATTTGTTATAAACTAGGATCGATTTAAACATTCGCATTCTTACATTTCAAAAATTAACGTTCTATAAAGAAGCATATAATTCACAATAGAGAGATTTCGAACGTTTTTTCTCGTTTACGTATGCGGCAATTCGAGTCCAGATATTAAGTCCATTCGCAAGAAAAATGTCTATTATTTGGTTGCGAAATTTGCCACATAACATTAACAAAAGTCATACAACGCCACACAATAAAGGCAACTACAATGAAGCAGAGTTGTTTGTAACCCAGTTCGTGAGCATTTAAATTTATACTGACGCAGCGATATGTCGCTACTGTTTTGTAGTTCTACGGCCATTTGTTTTATAATGCGTTTTGCACGCATACATAGCCAACAAATGTGCCCATGCGGCGTGGGCCATGCCTGATTTGTACTCAGTTTTGAAAATTCACAATAGCTCGTAAGCAGCTGCACTCGTTTCGATTTGTTTTGCTACAATGAAGCTGAGTTGTTTATAATCCAGTTCGTGAGCACTTAAATTTATATTGACGCAGCGATATGTACCAGTTCTACGGCCATATGTTTTAAAATGCGTTTTGACAATTCTCAGTACTAGACTGCAGCGTAGACCATGTCTAATTTATATTCAGTTTTGAACATATGATAATGATCATTCACAATAGTTGAATACGCACAGTATTTGATTTTAATCAAATCGGACGAAATTTGTGGCTTTCAGGGACTCAAGAAGTCAAATCGGAAGATCGGTTTATATGGGAGCTATATAAGGTTATCGACCGATTTGGGCCGTACAGATAAAAGAGAACACTAGATGCAAATTTCAGTCAAATCGGGCGATATTTCTGGCTTCCAGGGGCTCAAGAATTCAATTCGGGAGATCGGTTTATATGGGAGCTATATCAGGTTATAGACCGATTTGGACCTAGTTGACAGAGCTGTTAAGAGTCATAAGAGAACACTATGTGCAAAATTTTAGCCAAATGAGACGCAATTTCTGGCTTCCAGGGGCTCAAGAATTCAAATCGGGAGATCGGTTTATATGGCTAGATCGAATCAGATTGTCGAGACGCTTCAGAATATATATAACTTATAGGGTCGCAGATCAATATTTCGAGGTGTTGCAAACGGAATGACTAGGTGTGAGGTGTTGCAAACGGAATGACTAGTATACTTCCATCCTATGGTGTTGGGTATAACAATTATGTTGCTTAATTATCTATAGCAAACAACATACGTTTTCATTCATTCTGCAACAACAAACAATGCATAAATATTTCACCAGCAGCGAAACAACAACATTACCCGTCGTCTATAGTACAACCAAGATATATTCATTAACAGGTAGTGGCAGTTGCCCAACAACAAAATATTAAATGCACTATCTGTCAAAAACAGTGATTAGTGCAAGTCTGATTTTGTGTATGTTACTAGTTCGCACCATCTTTCGTTGTTTGTGTGTGTATTATGGTTCTTAACTATAATACTCACACCCAACCAAAACTTGTTGACAGATAGTGCACTCGCGAGAAAAAATTGTACTCAGCCGTTTACGGTACACTACCTGGTATTTATACCATGTACCAGTACAACGACAAAACATGTACAAATTCAATTGCCCTAGTGTAAAGGAGGAGATATGTTTAGGGCAGTCCGATTTAGACAACAGTTGCTATGCACATACAGATAACAAACATTTTGTCTATGAGCAATTGTGAATGATCATTGTCAACTGATCAAAATCAGCTGGGCATAAATACAAAGAAAAGAGAAAGTTTCTAAAGGTGTTGTACTTAGGCTATTATTTCTTTTGAAGTTTAGCCTCACTGCAAGGAATGAGGCTAAATGTCTTTGATTTTTTGATTTCGGCTATTATAATAGTGCCTTATCATTGAGCTAAAACTTGAACCAGCTAAGCTTAATGCGTTCTTAGAAAATTTATTTAAAAAATATATTTTAAATATTTATTATGTATTATTTTATTTACAGCCCAATTGCTATTCCAAAGTGGTGGATATACTCGGCCATAAACACATTATAATCTTTGCTCTAAGACGCATTGTTCAAGGCGAAGAATTAACCTATGATTATAAATTTCCCTTCGAGGATGAAAAAATACCCTGCTCGTGTGGATCAAAAAGATGTCGCAAGTACTTAAACTAAAGACGGGAGAAAGGGAAAGGCAGAAATGCAGGAAGAAACCAGAAAACTGTAAAAGAAAAGCGAAAAGTGATTAAAAGTGATTTGAAAAAATAAATTAAAAAAAAATATATATAAAACATTTTTTTATTATTATTATTGTAACAATTATGAAATATTACCAACTACAACTAATAATGTATTGTGTATTATGTAATTGTGTGTAAAATATATACATATATATTGATATATATTATATTATTATATATATTATATATACTCATAGTTTTAAATGTTTACATTACAAAAGAAATGTTGAAAAAATGGAAACTTAACTTAAAGGGCAACGAATATTAACAGTAAAAAATGTTAAAAACAAAAAAAATCGGAATGTTTACAAAAATGATGATGATCGATTATGTAGTGTAGAAAAACGTTGGCTTTTTTCCTCAACTTAATCTTATTAAGATTATTTTTTATTACAATTTATATAAATATATGAAAAAAAATCTATGGAAAGGAACACACACACATGCATTGTACTATTTAAACGTGATGATATTATTGTATAAATGTTTATTAAGTTAACAACAAAAGTAAAACAAACTAAACGGAAGATTAAGTTAAAAACAGACAAACATAGAAGAACATGAAAACAGTATTCTGCAGAAAACTAGAAAACCATAAGTGTAAAAAAAATTAGAAAAAAGTTACAAACAAAAAACAATTGTATTTTTCCAATAATCCCTTTTTGGTTTGAAAAGGGAAAGCAAAAAAAAAAAAAAAACAAGAAAATAAATAAATAAACATGCTTCAAAAACTACTTAAGCTTTTTTTAGTTGAAAAACAAAAAAAAAAAAACAACAGAAAATTAATTTCAAATATATAATCTCTTAAAAAAACAGATATACATATTAAAACGAAATTAAAACATACCTATATATTTATTATTATTATAAATAAAAAAGAAAAACATAATATATACAGATATATGTGTAATTGTTATTAAGTTTACATAAAAAACAAAAATATTCTATTAATATTATTATGAAAAATAAAAAATATATATTATAAACTAACCTTATTAATATTATTTAGGAAAAAAAAATATATAAATATTATTTTTATTTTATGTATGCTTTTTATTATGTATGTAATTTAAGATTGATTCACTTTAAAGTGCAAAACATTTGAAATTGCTTTCAATCTACTCCGTTCAATCATTTGTTCTTTTGTTTCTTTGTGAACTCTTGTTTTTAACAGTTTGCAGTCTTGTTTATTTATTTCTTTAATTTAAGGGATAATTTTAATATATACATATATATTTTGTAATGTTTGTTTTTGTATGCGTTTTTCTCTCAGTGTAAAATATATAAAGGAAACATTTTTACAGGGGTTTTTTTCTTAAGAAACATAAAAAAAGTTGTTTGCTTGTAAATAACGTAGAAAAAAAACAAAAATTAATTTAATTTCATTCATATTAATTTTATATAATTTCCATATAAATATGAAAAGAAAAGGAAAATCTACAAAACAAACACTAAAAACCAAACTAACTGTCAAACCCAATATGGCTGTCTTACTCAAACGAACAACTGCTTCGTTTCGTAACAGCTGTTTTGTCATAACAAACTCAGCTGATTTTATTTAACGAGTAACACAAGAATTTGAGTAACACAGTCTTACTGAGTTTGGCTGTCAATCTCTCTTTTTTGTTATAAATTTATAAAAAAAAATTACTTAAAAAAACAAAAAACCCTAAAAAACTAACTAAACTAAAGTACATACACTCTCACACACATCGTACACATCACGTATACAAGATCTTGATAAAGAGAAGGTAAAAATCAACTACTTTTAATAATAATAAAAAACAAAATAATACCCACAAAAAAAAAATAATTATTGTTTGAACTGTTTTTTTAGAAACAAAAGTTGCATAACTCATTATTCTTTAAAGATCAATAGAAAGAAATAAAAAATATAACCCCCTACATTACACCCCAAGGTGATTAAAACACTGTACAGTCAGATCCTCAAAGGTTATGTTAGCGAGCAGGATTCACTCAACAAGGTTACGACAAGCAGTCGGCCGAAGTACAATTTTTTGAATTTTCGTCATTAAGCCTACAACTGACTTCAATCGCAGCGAAAATGACTATTAAATTATTGTGAAGTCCGACAGACTCTGTTCTCAAACAATAACTAAAGCTGTTTTATTTTAGTAAACTATAGTGCATTGCAATGAAATTTGTATGAAAGTGACATCTGGATAAATTGCCAGTGCTGGCTTATGTAGAACATCTGTCGTCAGGATTGCCATATTTTTTCATAAATAAGTGTGGCCACTCGCAGAAATATCTCTATTGTGAATGGAAAAATGAAATTAAAACCAATGATTTATAAAATTGCCTGCACAAATCTTAATACATTTTATTTGACTTCTAAGCCCATACATCTTATGCAAATTTTAGTTCTAATTTTTACAAATATTTGTAGTTTTTTCCTCATATTGTTTGGATTGGTTGGCAAATGGCGTTGCCACCTCATGACAAACAAACAGACTTGCACTGGAAACTTTTTGCATTTTATTTTTGTCCTTCACACACTGCAAGTTGTTGTTGTTGTACACCGAGGCGACAGCCCTTGCCGATGAAGGAATCCATCGGGTTAATTCGTTACATACAACCGGCTGCCATGGGATTGAAAAAGAAACCGCAAGTATTGAAGCAGAGTTGATCGGTGGCCATTTCGTGAGCATTTAACTACATTCGTAATTAAATGAAGCAAAATTTATACTGACCCAGGAACATAAAGCTACTATTTTGATCATAGAACTTAGTGACACTTCTACGGAATTTTTTTTATAAAGCCTAGTACTGACTTCATTCACTAATGAAAATATTAAAACAGTTGATTCGGTCCATTTCGTTAGCATTTAATTACATTTGCAATTAAAGTTGTAAGAAATGTATGCTGATGCAGCGACATGTCGCTATTATTTTGCTCATTGAACTCAGTACCACTTGTATAGAATGTATTCCCATTATCTTAGCCACCATTTTTTATAGTGCGTTTTAACAGTTGTTCATGTGAAAAGGCGATGAAATTTGTTCGTGCGAAAAGTTGGATTCAGTACTACGCTTTAAGATTGTCTACCTTGTTATTGTTTACGTTTTTCTTACTTGTTTGCAATGTGAGTTTGAAATAACAATAAAAAATAATGTGTGTGTGATAAACATATGAGGCATTTTGTTAGAGACATTAAATTTCCATTCACATTTGTTAACATTCACAATAGGCATATTTTTTGTTGTTTTTTTACGTTTGTAGGTGACCTAAGGCCAAAACAGAATAGGAGCTTTGAGCTTTGTTTTTCAGAGTTGCTTTAAAAAATGCAACACCGCAAACAAATCTCACAAAAGCAACGCGCAAAAATTAATAGTTTTTAACTTTGACGACATTTTGGAAATCTGTAGATACCAAAATTTGATGACCGGGCGATGGTATTGTGTCCCCATCTAAGTGCCGCTGTCGGTTAGACGCGGAAGACGGGCAATAGCATACGAAATGTTCCAATGTCTCATCATCCTCCCCACATGCTAAAAATTGCCGCACCGATTTTGCAACGCTTATGCAACCGTGGTATCGAAAGCTATTCTGACCTCCTTCTTACTGCCTTTCAGTAATAGGTTGGTCTTCTCACGATGCGGATCTCCCCATAGGATTTTCGTCGTCCTACTGACCATTTGACCGTTCGTCGCCCACGCCTTTACCTCGGACTTCATCGACCCGAAAGGCTTCGTGTCAACCAAGTTTATTGCCGGCAGTCCTTTGACCTTCACTGCCAAATCGTCTGCACTTACATTCCCCTTACTTCGCTATGGCCCGGCACCAATCGATGCGAATCGTGTCATCCTCAGATAAGACGTTAATCTCCCGCTTACATTCCAAGACTGTTTGTGACTTTCGTTGTTACTGCCCTGATGGCCTGTTTGTTTGTTTGTTTGTTTGGTTTATTTGGTCTCTCCATACCATTTTTGCCATACAATTTTTTCAAATGGCATAGTTCCTCACAAATGTCTCCAGCATTAGGAGGGGATAACCAACGAAAAGATATTCACACTCAACGTCTACGCGTTAACGCCACCTATTGTTTTCCGTGATCGTCCGGATCTTCGCCTGCATGTGTTATGGTCAGACAGTCGAAAACAGATCTCAGTCCATGAGTTCTCAATGTAGACGCCCAGACCCACTCTGTCCTCTAGCTTTGATCTATCTGTGTAGTATGATTTTCCAGATGGCAATCCAGAGTTCCGTCAATCCAAGTCTGTGCCTCGCAAATGCGGGGTGGTGATACAAAAAAGGTTCTCGATCGTCTCCAATTCCTCCTCTTCAGTATAAACCCTGTCCCAGCAGAGCCGGACAGCCTTCCCCATGGTTTCCAACTAACTAAAAGTCTGATATGGTCCTATGCCAGAGCCTTCTGCGTCGAAGCCAGAAGCCTATATGACTGATTCTAAGCAAGCCAAAGAATATTCCTGCCCTGGGCCCCCTTCCATGTATATAGAAAGTCTCAGGAAGAGCGGGGTACACGCTGCCCAGATAGCCTTTTGCGGTAACAAAAAAGCTGGACAGTCTTCCCCATGGTTCGAGAAACTTATGCATCCTTTACCAGTCCTACCACACGTCGCTTGACTGTTGACTTATATCATGATAGTACAATTGTGTAGCCACTTTTGCATTAAAATCGCCTCCAGTACCTTCAGTAAAGCGAACAATTCCGCCTAAACGAGGTTGCCCTGTCCAGAATCCTATATGATTCTCTGATTCCAAGGAGCTCAATTAAGATTCTGCCCCATTTGTACAGATGGTTCCCTTTTTGGGGAAAAAAGCTTGACAGTCTTCCCAGCCAGTATAAGCCAGTGCCTTCAGTGATCGGGTGGCCGCTTTTGCATCGAAATTGTCTCCAGTGTGTTCGGAAAGCGAATAACTCCGCCTGAAAGGCTCTGTCCCCATCTAGAAGCCTATGTGGCTCTGATTCCATCGAACTTAATGTAGACTCCCGCCTCGCACCCCATCCAGTTTAGATCCATTCGTTTATGCAGAAAGTCTCGTGAAGGGCGATGTACCCACAGACTTGATATCCCTTTCTGGGGAAAACTGTTTGACAGCCTTCCGCATGGCTCAAAGAAACTTCTTACATCTTCTAACTAGTCTCGTTCTCAAATGAAAATCTCCCTCTGAAAGACTCTGCCCTCGTTCAAAACTCCATATGACTCTCTGATTACAATGAAGACTCCTGCCTCGGGTCCCCATTAGACCCAGGCGTGTATGCATAATGTCCCGGGAATGGCGGAATGCGTACAGCCCAAAGATCCCATTTGGGGAAAACGACGTCCATTTTTTCAACAAGAAAGGACTCCTGGTAAATAACCCGTCAGGCCGCATATAGCATGACGCCACGTTGCATCGCCATTGTCAAGAAGAACATTAGGAAAGGAGTAGCGCCAGGTTACGCCCTCATTATAAGGGCGGTCATCGATGTCAAACACCCAAAGGGTGTAAAGGGACCGTGGCATTTAGTGCCATCCCTTACACCAGGGATTTTCGCTGTACCTTTTATCTTCTCGATCATACTGCGGAGAGGGCTCAGTTGTCCAGACATCCATAGGTGATAATCGGTCAAACCACGGCTGTAAACACGTAGTGTACCATTCCCGACCTAAGTAGACCGCATTCAGTCCCCCTTTAAACCTTATCTCGAAGTTTCTTTTCCACATCTGGTCCAGTCTCTGGCCTTCAAAGCGAGCAAGAGTAAGAGACCTGCCGCTCTCTCTCTCTCTCTCTCGCACAAATCTTACATAGAATTTTGAGGTCAAGTATCATGGAACCGTGTCTCTCCCAAAGCTTTCTAGAGGCTCAATAAGTCAAATAAGGGACTTGTGCATGAGTCATCTGTTTAAAATATGAACTGATATTGCCCCCTTACAATTTCTAAGCGATCTGCATAACGCAAATTCGATAGTCGCATGGGCTTGATTCGATTCCCTATTTTATCGTGGCAAATTTCGTTAATTGAGAAATACTCGCCTCTTTAGACAAAAAAAGGTTCGAAAACATCCGAACTGTATAAAAAGGTACTAAATCCGCCTCGGGGGTACTAAGGTACTACTCGGTTGGAAAAGTGCTGAAAATAGTACTATAGTACTGGCTTTTCCAACCCTGGTATGCGGTAATTCGGCCCCTGCTGTTGTAAATGAAGGAGATTTTTTGGGTCACTGACTTTTGAGTTCACAGACTTCATTTATTTGCAGCAATCCTTTTTTCTTTCATAATCAACGTCTGCTGTCAGCTTTCCGCCTAATCTTTTTTTTTTTGCTTGACACCTTGATATTGATCTTCCTTAAACATCCTCTAAATAGTAGCCTTGTGTTGTCATTATCGGCATGTCCTCATTGGGTTTTTGAAGACCTTCCCAGGGTTTTACTATTCCACAATGCTATATGCGCTTTCCTTAGTCTTTTTTTTTAAACTTGGACTCCGTCGCTGGGTAGGTAATCGTTTTTAATAACGGTAATAATCTGTCCCTTAAATATCATCTGCGGTGAGACCTTGAGGGTTTGGCTCTCTCAGACTATCGACCTATAAAAAATTCCGCTATTATATAACAAACGAAAATAAGCAGGGAGATCGGTTTTTAACTAAAATCATAAAAAATCCATTTAAATAAATTTTACTTTTCATACCCAAAAATTATAATAATTTCTTATTTATTTCAAGCGAAATTTTTTATTTAAACTTTTATCACCTAGAAAATCCTAGAAACAAATCAACCTTACCAGGACAAGAAAATTATATTAACAAATATTTCCCAATAGAGTAATCACAAACATTTGCAAAACAAACAACCTAAATTTAAACAAGAGGAACTATTTATTCGCATTAATTTTATTTCAAAATTAAAATTTTGGTATTTTGTATTATTTTAGTTTAATTTAAGAAAAAAACAGTATACAAATATATATTTTAATTTGTCAAAATTGTGTATAAAATTTGGTAAGACATACGAAAACAAAAAAAAAAAAACTAAAATTTATAAAAAAAGGAAATCTTTACTAAAACAAATTCATTGATAATAATTATCGAAAACCTTAAGCAAAAAAATAAATAAATAAAAGAATAACTAATAAATAAAATAAACCATTAACTATGAAACATTTTAAATACTAAAAAACAAAACAAGGAAAGGCAACAGTAAGAAATTAAATTCTTCATAAACTATAAATGTAATAAACAAAAAAATAATTGAAAGAAAACAAAAATAAATATTAAAAGAAAAACCCATATTTTCTTTTTTCCAAAAAAATAAAATGTTAAAATTTTGTTTTATTTTTATTACATGAAAAATAAAAGGTGAAAGGGGAAGTTTGATGCTCTTATAAAGACCTGGTGCTCTTATAAAGACCTGGTGCTCTTATAAAGACCAGGTGCTCTTATAAAGACCTGGTGGTCTTCTAAAGACCTGGTGGTCTTATAAAGACCTGGTGGTCTAATAAAGACGTGGTGGTCTTATAAAGACCTGGTGGTCTTATATAGACCTGGTGGTCTTATAAAGACCTGGTGGTCTTATAAAGACCTAGTGGTCTTATAAAGACCTGGTGGTCTTATAAAGACCTGGTGGTCTTATAAAGACCTGGTGGTCTTATAAAGACTTGGTGGTCTTATAAAGACCTGGTGGTCTTATAAAGACCTGGTGGTCTTATAAAGACCTGGTGGTCTTATAAAGACCTGGTGGTCTTATAAAGACCTGGTGGTCTTATAAAGGCCTGGTGGTCTTATAATGACCAGGTGGTCTTATAATGACCTGGTGGTCTTATAATGACCTGGTAGTCTTACAAACACCTGGTGGTCTTATAAAGACCTGGTGGTCTTATAAAGTCTTGGTGGTCTTATAAAGACCTGGTGGTCTTATAAAGACCTGGTGTTCTTATAAAGACCTAGTGGTCTTATAAAGACCTGGTGGTCTTATAAAGAGCTGGTGGTCTTATAAAGACCTGGTGGTCTTATAAAGACCTGGTGGCCTTATTAAGACCTGGTGGCCTTATAAAGAGCTGGTGGTCTTATAAAGAGCTGGTGGTCCTGTAAAGAGCTGGTGGTCTTATCAAGACCTGGTGGTCTTATCAAGACCTGGTGGTCTTATCAAGACCTGGTGGTCTTATCAAGACCTGGTGGTCTTATAAAGACCTGGTGGTCTTATAAAGACCTGGTGTTCATATAAAGATCTGGTGGTCTTAAAAAGACCTGGTGGTCTTATAAAGACCTGGTGGTCTTAAAAAGACCTGGTGGTCTTATAAAGACCTGGTTGTCTTATAAAGACCTGGTGGTCTTATAAAGACCCGGTGGTCTTATGAAGACCTGGTGGTCTTATAAAGACCTGGTGGTCTTATAAAGAGCTGGTGGTCTTATAAAGACCTGGTGGTCTTATAAAGACCTGGTGGTCTTATAAAGACCTGGTGGTCTTATAAAGACCTGGTGGTCTTATAAAGACCTAGTGGTCTTATAAAGACCTGGTGGTCTTATAAAGACCTGGTGGTCTTATAAAGACCTGGTGGTCTTATAAAGACTTGGTGGTCTTATAAAGACCTGGTGGTCTTATAAAGACCTGGTGGTCTTATAAAGACCTGGTGGTCTTATAAAGACCTGGTGGTCTTATAAAGACCTGGTGGTCTTATAAAGACCTGGTGGTCTTATAAAGACCTGGTGGTCTTATAAAGACCTGGTAATCTTATAAAGAACTAGTAATCTTATAAAGACCTGGTGGTCTTATAAAGACCTGGTGGTCTTATAAAGACCTGGTGGTCTTATAAAGACCTGGTGGTCTTATAAAGACCTGGTGGTCTTATAAAGACCTGGTGGTCTTATAATTACCTGGTGGTCTTATAAAGACCTGATTGTCTTATAAAGACCTGGTGGTCTTATAAAGACCTGGTGGTCTTATAAAGACCTGGTGGTCTTATAAAGACCTGGTGGTCTTATAAAGACCTGGTGGTCTTATAAAGACCTGGTGGTCTTATAAAGACCTGGTGGTCTTATAAAGGCCTGGTATCTTATAAAGACCTGGTGGTCTTATAAAGACCTGGTGGTCTTATAAAGACCTGGTGGTCTTATAAGGACCTGGTGGTCTTATAAAGACCTGGTGGTCTTATAAAGACCTGGTGGTCTTATAAAGACCTAGTGGTCTTATAAAGACCTGGTGGTTTTAAAAAGACTTGGAGGTCATATAAAGACCTGGAGGTCTTATAAAGACCTGGTGGTCTTAAAAAGTCTTGGTGGTCTTATAAAGACCTGGTGGTCTTATAAACACCTGGTGGTCTTATAAACACCTGGTGGCCTTATAAACACCTGGTGGTCTCATAAAGACCATGCGGTCATATAAAGACCTGGTGGTCTTTTCAAGACCTGGTAGTCTTTTAAAGACCTGGTGGTCTTATAAAGACCTGGTGGTATTAGAAAAACCTGGTGGCCTTATAAATACCTTGTGGTCTTATGAAGGCCTGGTGGTCTTATAAGGACCTAGGGGTCTTATAAAGAGCTAGGGGTCTTATAAAGGTCTAGTAGTTTTATAAAGACCTGGTGGTCTTATCAAGACCTGTTGGTCTTATCAAGACCTGGTGGTCTTATCAAGACCTGGTGGTCTTATCAAGACCTGGTGGTCTTATCAAGACCTGGTGGTCTTATCAAGACCTGGTGGTCTTATCAAGACCTGGTGGTCTTATCAAGACCTGGTGGTCTTATCAAGACCTGGTGGTCTTATCAAGACCTGGTGGTCTTATCAAGACCTGGTGGTCTTATCAAGACCTGGTGGTCTTATCAAGACCTGGTGGTCTTATAAAGACCTGGTGGTCTTATAAAGGCCTGGTATCTTATAAAGACCTGGTGGTCTTATAAAGACCTGGTGGTCTTATAAAGACCTGGTGGTCTTATCAAGACCTGGTGGTCTTATCAAGACCTGGTGGTCTTATAAAGACCTGGTGGTCTTATAAAGACCTGGTGGTCTTATAAAGACCTGGTGGTCTTATAAAGACCTGGTGTTCATATAAAGATCTGGTGGTCTTAAAAAGACCTGGTGGTCTTATAAAGACCTGGTGGTCTTAAAAAGACCTGGTGGTCTTATAAAGACCTGGTTGTCTTATAAAGACCTGGTGGTCTTATAAAGACCCGG
Organism: Stomoxys calcitrans; assembly: GCF_963082655.1. Lineage (NCBI taxonomy): Eukaryota > Metazoa > Arthropoda > Insecta > Diptera > Muscidae > Stomoxys > Stomoxys calcitrans. The sequence continues at coordinate 186,843,455 of NC_081553.1, forward strand.
TGGTCTTATGAAGACCTGGTGGTCTTATAAAGACCTGGTGGTCTTATAAAGAGCTGGTGGTCTTATAAAGACCTGGTGGTCTTATAAAGACCTGGTGGTCTTATAAAGACCTGGTGGTCTTATAAAGACCTGGTGGTCTTATAAAGACCTAGTGGTCTTATAAAGACCTGGTGGTCTTATAAAGACCTGGTGGTCTTATAAAGACCTGGTGGTCTTATAAAGACTTGGTGGTCTTATAAAGACCTGGTGGTCTTATAAAGACCTGGTGGTCTTATAAAGACCTGGTGGTCTTATAAAGACCTGGTGGTCTTATAAAGACCTGGTGGTCTTATAAAGACCTGGTAATCTTATAAAGAACTAGTAATCTTATAAAGACCTGGTGGTCTTATAAAGACCTGGTGGTCTTATAAAGACCTGGTGGTCTTATAAAGACCTGGTGGTCTTATAAAGACCTGGTGGTCTTATAAAGACCTGGTGGTCTTATAATTACCTGGTGGTCTTATAAAGACCTGATTGTCTTATAAAGACCTGGTGGTCTTATAAAGACCTGGTGGTCTTATAAAGACCTGGTGGTCTTATAAAGACCTGGTGGTCTTATAAAGACCTGGTGGTCTTATAAAGACCTGGTGGTCTTATAAAGACCTGGTGGTCTTATAAAGACCTGGTGGTCTTATAAAGGCCTGGTATCTTATAAAGACCTGGTGGTCTTATAAAGACCTGGAGGTCTTATAAAGACCTGGTGGTCTTATAAGGACCTGGTGGTCTTATAAAGACCTGGTGGTCTTATAAAGACCTGGTGGTCTTATAAAGACCTAGTGGTCTTATAAAGACCTGGTGGTTTTAAAAAGACTTGGAGGTCATATAAAGACCTGGAGGTCTTATAAAGACCTGGTGGTCTTAAAAAGTCTTGGTGGTCTTATAAAGACCTGGTGGTCTTATAAACACCTGGTGGTCTTATAAACACCTGGTGGCCTTATAAACACCTGGTGGTCTCATAAAGACCATGTGGTCATATAAAGACCTGGTGGTCTTTTCAAGACCTGGTAGTCTTTTAAAGACCTGGTGGTCTTATAAAGACCTGGTGGTATTAGAAAAACCTGGTGGCCTTATAAATACCTTGTGGTCTTATGAAGGCCTGGTGGTCTTATAAGGACCTAGGGGTCTTATAAAGAGCTAGGGGTCTTATAAAGGTCTAGTAGTTTTATAAAGACCTGGTGGTCTTATCAAGACCTGTTGGTCTTATCAAGACCTGGTGGTCTTATCAAGACCTGGTGGTCTTATCAAGACCTGGTGGTCTTATCAAGACCTGGTGGTCTTATCAAGACCTGGTGGTCTTATCAAGACCTGGTGGTCTTATCAAGACCTGGTGGTCTTATCAAGACCTGGTGGTCTTATCAAGACCTGGTGGTCTTATCAAGACCTGGTGGTCTTATCAAGACCTGGTGGTCTTATCAAGACCTGGTGGTCTTATAAAGACCTGGTGGTCTTATAAAGGCCTGGTATCTTATAAAGACCTGGTGGTCTTATAAAGACCTGGTGGTCTTATAAAGACCTGGTGGTCTTGTAAGGACCTGGTGGTCTTATAAAGACCTGGTGGTCTTATAAAGACCTGGTGGTCTTATAAAGACCTAGTGGTCTTATAAAGACCTGGTGGTTTTAAAAAGACTTGGAGGTCATATAAAGACCTGGAGGTCTTATAAAGACCTGGTGGTCTTAAAAAGTCTTGGTGGTCTTATAAAGACCTGGTGGTCTTATAAACACCTGGTGGTCTTATAAACACCTGGTGGCCTTATAAACACCTGGTGGTCTCATAAAGACCATGTGGTCATATAAAGACCTGGTGGTCTTTTCAAGACCTGGTAGTCTTTTAAAGACCTGGTGGTCTTATAAAGACCTGGTGGTATTAGAAAAACCTGGTGGTCTTATAAATACCTTGTGGTCTTATGAAGGCCTGGTGGTCTTATAAGGACCTAGGGGTCTTATAAAGAGCTAGGGGTCTTATAAAGGTCTAGTAGTTTTATAAAGACCTGGTGGTCTTATCAAGACCTGTTGGTCTTATCAAGACCTGGTGGTCTTATCAAGACCTGGTGGTCTTATCAAGACCTGGTGGTCTTATCAAGACCTGGTGGTCTTATCAAGACCTGGTGGTCTTATAAAGACCTGATTGTCTTATAAAGACCTGGTGGTCTTATAAAGACCTGGTGGTCTTATAAAGACCTGGTGGTCTTATAAAGACCTGGTGGTCTTATAAAGACCTGGTGGTCTTATAAAGACCTGGTGGTCTTATAAAGACCTGGTGAACTTATAAAGACCTAGAGGCCTTATTAAAACCTGGTAAACATTTTTTCTTTTGCTTCTGATGTATATATTCAAAAATATTACTACACACTGTTTTATTTACATAAAATTCTTAATTCATTTTCTTAGATTAGTTTAACTTATAAAACTTTTGATCGAAAGCCTCCCGCCACAATTGCTGTAACATCGGAAGGATTACGTCCACGGGTCTCTGGCAAATAGAATAGCGTGAGGAAAAACACAACAAAACACGATAAGGCAAAAGGTAGAAACGAAAATGATCCCCACATATTTTGTATTGTGGGGAATGTCATGCCTACGGCAAAATTACAGCTCCATGATGCTAAACTGCCCAGAGACATGGCCACAGGTCTGGGAGATACCTCAAAGAGCTCTGGAAAATTGAAGAGACTTGATTAAAAAGCATAGTGGGCTTTCACCGAATCACATTTTACCTGATCCAATGAAGAAGGGAATCGGTCCAATTCCAAATTGAAAGAAAGTTATGTAAAAAAATATGCAGGCAATACAAGCCATGGCAAACCAAGAAACGTAGTCCTGACAACACAAAGGTATGAGGAGATTTATAGATAAGATTAGAGAATATATAATGCTCAACGATATATGGTATAGGGTATGTAAGATAAGTTTCAACCCCTTTTGGCGATTTGTTTTCCATACTTACAATGTATTGCAGCAATATGGCAAATCCCAAAAGAAATATGCCGCAAAACATGGATGAAGTCAACATAAGAGGCCTTCGATTAACTTTCGCCATGAGATAGGGTACGAACAAAGATGTTACCAGATTCATGCAACCAGAACCCACATTGGCCCATTCAGCGGCTTTATCCGATAGACCAGCTTTTTGGAATATTGAGACAGAATAATAGAAAATCTAAAGAAAAGGGGGGTTTCACATAAGGGCTAAACAAATTCTTCTCAATTACCTACCGCATTAATGCCTGCCAATTGTTGGCCACCCTGGAAAGCACAAACCAAGACCAAGGGCAACAGCAATTTCTTATCCTTAAGCATATCACAGAAACCTCGAACATTTTCAGTGACTTTTGCCTCTTCGTCCATTATATCCATTTCTTGGGTGAAATCTTCCATTCTAACCTTGGCACCTCTTAAACGCTGCAACTGCAATTGGGCTTCATTGCGATCAGCCTTCACCACGGCCAGCCATTTAGGACTTTCCGGATATAGGCAGTAGGGTGTAAAGCATAGGCAAACAATAACCACATATAAGCTGAGGGCAATATGCCATTGGGTGTAATTACCCAAAACGCTGCTCAAGCTAATGAATTGTGAAATTACTAGGCCCGTATTCAGGCCTATGACACAAAAGACTCCCAGAGTTCCACGCAAGGCCAAGGGGGCAATTTCACTATGATACATGGGCAATACTGTCGTTGTTATGCCACTTGCTATTCCCGCAAGGAAACGACCACAAATGAGTACTTCGAATGAATACAGAAGGCGACATGTGTAGAAACATAAACCTCCGAGAAAGTAGAGTATGCCACAGATCAGAAGAGATCGTTTTCTGTGGAAAGAGAATTTAATGAAAACTTAAGGAACAGAGGCAAACTTCTCTCTTATCAATGAGTGTAGTCTGATTCAAGGTAATGATAAGGGGCCTCCTTTTTATAGCCGAGTCCGAACGGCGTGCCGCAGTGCGACCTCTCACATAGTTTCCCACAAATGTCGCCAGCATTAGGAGGGCATAACCACCTCTGAAAAACATTCCTTTAAGGAACAGGGGCAAACTTCTCTCTTATCAATGAGTGTTGTCTGATTCAAGGTAATGAGAAGGGGCCTCCTTTTTATAGCCGAGTGCGAACGGCGTGCTGCAGTGCGACCTCTCACATAGTTTCTCACAAATGTCGCCAGCATTAGGAGGGGATTACCAACGCTGACAAACATTCCTTTAAGGAACAGCGGTAAACTTCTCTGTTATCAATGAGTGTTGTCTGATTCAAGAGGCCTCCTTTTTATAGCCGAGTCCGAACGGCGTGCCGCAGTGCGACCTCTCACATAGTATCTCACAAATGTCGCCAGCATTAGGAGGGCATAACCACCGCTGAAAAACATTCCTTTAAGGAACAGATTCAAACTTCTCTCTTATCAAAGTGTGTTGTCTGATGCAAGGGGCCTCCTTTTTATATCCGAGTGCGAACGGCGTGCCGCAGTGCGACCTCTCACATGCTAATTGCTAATTTTGCCCATGAACATTCCACTAAGGAACAGAGGCAAACTTCTCACATATCAATGAGTGCAGTCCGATTCAAGTTTAAGCTCAGTGATATGGGACTTCCTTTGTACAGCCGAGTCCGAACGGCGTGCCGCAGTGCGACACCTCTTTGGAGCGAAGTTTTACATGGCAAAGTACCCCACAAATGTTGCCAGCATTAGGAAGGGAAAACCACCGCTGAAAATTTTTTCTGATGGTATCGCCAGGATTCGAACCCAGGCGTTCAGCGTCATAGGCGGACATGCTAACCTCTGCGCTACGGTGGCCTCCGCGACCTCTCACATAGTATCTCACAAATGTCGCCAGCATTAGGAGGGGATAACCACTGCTGAAAAATTTTTTTTTGATGTTCTCGCCAGGATTCGAACCCAGGCGTTCAGCGTCGTAGGCGGACGTGCTAACCTCTGCGCTATGGTAAAAATAGTTTCATTTAAATAGGATGGCTCAAAGTATTCCGTGTCTGCCTATTATGCTAAAAGCCTAGGATCGAATCCAGGCGAGAACATCAGAAACAATTTTTGGCGCTGATTATCGCCTGACTAATGCTGCTGATTCTTTTGATAGCTTCAACCACGAAAATCATGCGATGGAGGCGTGTGTCGACGCCGTTAGTTTCAGGGTGATCAATGTCCAATAACGGATTGTTTCACCAAACATGTCATCACTTCTCTAGGAGTTTAAACTGCAAATAGGTCCTAATCGGTAATCGCAACGCCAGATTTTTGACGTAGCACATAGGGGAAGGGGACATCTATAGAGTCCGTGGTGATGAGGAGGTCAAGCTCCTTTTGTGTCTTTCGCCCGCATTGGGGAGGAGAAGACATAGGGTAATGGGTGAACACTTATTCTCTTTTCTGGATTTTCACCTCACCAAGTCCTGTGTTCATACGGATCTCTGCAAAATATCAGAGAAGCCCTCCAGGGGCTCAAAAAGTAAAGTCGGAAGATCGTTTTATATAGAAGCCAAATCTGTACTAGGACCGGTTTGACCCATTTATAATCCTAACCGACCTACATCTGAAGTTATTGTGCAACATATCCCGCAGCTAGCTAGTTGATCGCTTCAGCTTATCCTCATGAATGATGTTTAGACGTGTCCGATACACTTCTTGATCTCCAAGTTAACTTTATAAGGTTGAATCAATCCTAGCTGACGTGTCTAGGCGATTTTTGCCTAGGGCAGTTGGTTTTATGCACCAGAGAATTTTTCGTTACCAGAGGCGCTTCTGTGATCCTATAACGGTGAGATTTCGAAAAGTAACCGAGAGATAACGGGCTATCGTAAAGCAACCTCAGAGATTAGATGGTTACGAATACCAAAAGTTTACTAGGGATGCGAAGGGAATTTTTTTGAAAACTGTTGATTACCGGCAAGTGGGGACAAAAGATGAAGGAGTGCACTAACCACCAGAATTGTTGTAAATGTTCGCTCAGCAAAAATGGCCAGACGGACGATGTAAAAGAGTCATACAACAGGAATGGTAAGGATCATGGTCGCACATGATCTAGAGATCTGAGCAACATGGTTAAGTAAGGCGAGTTCACTCGGAGGCCAGTTTGGCCCATTGTGATAACTTAGATAAGAACGAAAAAGAATGAACATGTGAAACCTCGGACCATATCTAGAGGTTATACACCAATAAAAGAACATGAGGAATGGAGAACCAGAGAAGGGGGTGTAGGGGTATGTGCCTTGGCCGGATCTTATGGCACCCTCCGTCGGAATTATCCCGCAAGCACGTATATGCCTTCGCCGGATCCTTTGGCACCCTCCGCCGGAACTATCCCGACCCGATCACAAATCTTTGGAGAGAAGGGTTTTTCGGTCCCTTGTATTGAGAGGCTCGATGCCGCCATAGAAAGAAGCAAAAAGAAAAGTGAGAGAAATTGCAAGAAGTTATAACCCCGAAACCCTTGGGGCCTCACATACAAAGTTGTGATAAAGAAATTCCGTCCGACAAGCTAAACGGCGGAGATGGACGAGTGTACAATGGCACATATAGTCCACACATTTTACCTCCGATATAAATGTAGAGAATAAGAAGATTATTAAGAGACTGCTCCTCTTTGGAGTGTAAGAAGGCGATTGACGCCTTCTCTGAGGATGGGACAATCCGCATCTTTTGGTTGCCGGGCCATAACGGAGTAAGGGAGAATCAAAGGGCAGATGATTTGGCAATGAAGGCCAGAGAACTGTTGTCGATAAACTTGGTTAACACGAAGATTTTCGAGTCGACGTAGTCCGATTTAAGGGCGTGGGCGACAAACTCAGCGAAACGGTCGGTAGGACGACGAAGACTCAATGGTTTGAACCGGATCGTGAGAGGACGAGGCTATTACTGAAAGGAAGTAAAGGAGGTAAATCTTTCGGTATCTTAACGGAATACATAGGACTACGAGCTCACTTATGCAAAATCAATGCGGCAAGTAATAGCATGTGTAGGGCATGTGGGGAAGATGATGAGACGTTGGAGCATTTTCTTTATCATTGCCCGGCTTTCGCGTCTAACAGATACCGGCAGTTAGGTGGGGACACGATACCGGACATGAACCAACTTAGATGAGTGGTACAGAAAACAATTATAATTAAAATTTTCTTTTTCGAGATTCCTTTTTTAGTTTTTAGATCGCACAACAAGCCGATTACTGGCTTAGGTGTATGTCCATAGTGGCATGGGGCGGATTAACATCTGCACCCTCTTTTCAACCTATCCTAACCTAACCCTACCCAAGAGACTGCTGACAACATAAGCCCCTCCACGATAGAGGAGCTAAGGAATGCGGTCCGTAGCCTCCAGAGCTAAAGAGCACACGGTCCCTAAAGAATACCGACTGAGATCATCCGGCAGATAGCTAAAAACAAACCGGAATTTCTTCTGATTATGTTAAACAGGAGGCCACCGTAGCTCAGAGGTTAGCATGTTCGCCTATGACCCTGAACGCCTTGATTCAAATCCTGGCAAGACCATCAGAAGAAATTTTTAAAACGGTGGTTTCCCCTCCTAATTGTGGCAACATTTGTGGAGCACGAGAAGTTTGGCGCTGTTCTTTTGTGGAATCTTCATGGGCAAAATTTGCATTGGTCAACAGATGTCTACAGAAAGGAGTTTTTTTTTATGTATGGAAGATTCAAAAGTTACTTGGTGCAGCATTTAAAAGGAGCGATGTAGGGCCCACGAAGCCCGAAGGAGGAGATGAACGGGAGAACGATGCAAACTAACGGGAGAGCGAACAAACACTCATCGATCGACACAACCGTAGAGATTATGAAGAGTCCACTGGCAACATAAGCCCCATCACACAATAGCTCCTCCATTGTAAAAGGACTTATGTTGCTATTTTTGTGAGCAGGAAAGGAATATCGGCTGAGGTCATCAGTCCGACAGCTGAAAACAGACTCAAATTTCTTCTAAGAATGTGGACCGCTAAAAATAGTTTTTCCAGGTTGTATGAAAGAAACAAAAGCAGGGGAATGATCCCACGATCCCACAAGGAGATCACTTTGTATGCTGGACACGGCTGAAAAGATTTTGTAGCGACTCATAAAGCCATAGCTGCAGGGCGCTATCATTGTAGGAGGTGGGCGGCCCTCAATAAGAAAACATGGCTTCCAATGGATTGGAAGCCAGTGGATTTTGTAGTGACTCATAAAGCCACAGCTGCAAGGCGCTATCATTGTGGGAGGTGGTCAATAAGAAAACATGGCCTCCGGATAGGAATATTCATTATTGGAGCTCTGAAAGATGTGGTGGAGGTAGTAGATGCGCTGGGCAAAGAAACCACTACTCTAGGCCATTTGTCCCCTTTTCCACACTGAATGTAAAGATCGCATTTTATGGCATTTTGGGAACTCAGATAGGATTTTAGTGTACCGGTGTATCTGATGGGAATGATGGGGAATTCCTTTAGAATAGGATTTGGTCTAGTGTTTAGTTACACAGACTTCTATATGATGAGATGAGATGGTTCCAAACTAGACGGCTAGGTGAGCTTTGGGGCGAACTCTAAAGATCTAGAACTGGTCATATCGAAAAGGTTAAAAGGAAAGATGTGTATCATGCAGAGATCCTTGCAATTAAGGAAGTGTGATGTCATAACGACGAAGATATAATGTCATAACGACGTTTTGCATAAATATCTTCTCAGATAACCAGACAGCCATTAAATCCCTGGAGAACGTATTTCTGAAAAACTGCTCTCGACTGTCGCAGATCTCTCAACGAGATGGTTGAACAGTTCAAAATTCACCTGTTTTGACTGCCGGTCCACCGAGATATCATAGGGAATTGTAAAGCGGACGAGCTTGCGAGACTAGTAACTACCTTACACATTCCTGGGAAACTGGAATCTGTGGGTATGCATCTAGTTAAGTTTTCAGAACCAGGCCCGAAGGTCAACGAATGATAGATGGTCACAAAGAGGGGGCTGTGAGCATTTCAAAACTATGTGGCCTAATATAGACTTGAAGAGGTCTACCGGCTTTGCTGTCACTGGCTAGAACAGACGTCTCAGTCATTGTGTCCTTCATGACCGGTCTTCACTTTTTCGCCGCAATCTTACAATAAGCTAAATTTCAATGGGTGTTGACTCACTTTTGATACTCATAGTACCTAGTACCGATCCCATAAAGTATATATATTCTTGATCGTAGTAAAAATTTAAGACGAAGTTGTCTCTTCGTCTGTCTGTCTTTAAAAATAGAGATATTGAGCTGAAACTTTGCACAGATTCTTTTTTTCTCTATAGGCTGGTTAAGTTTGAAGATGGGCTATTTCGAACCATAGCTTGATAAAGCCCCATATAGACCGATCTGCCGATTTAAGGTCGTAGGGCCATAAAAGCCACTTTTGTAATCCGATTTTGCTGAAATTTGGGACAGTGACTGGAGTTAGGCTCTTCAACATCCTTCTTAAAATTTGCCCAGATCGGTCAAGATTTGGATATAGCTGCAATATACACCGATCTCTTGATTTAAGGTCTTGGGCCCATTAATTGTCCGATTTCACCAAAATTTGGGACAGTGAGTTGTGTTAGGCCCTTCGGCATATTTCTTCAATTTGGCCCAGATCGGTTCAGATTTGGATATAGCTGCCATATAGACCGATCTCTCGATTTAAGGTCTTGGGCCCATAAAAGGCGCATTAATTCTCCGATTTCGTCGAAATTTGGAACAATGACATCCACTCGACATCCTTCTTCAATTTGGCTGAGATCGGTCCAGAATTGGATATAGCTGCCATATAGACCGATCTCTCGATTTAAGGTTTTGGGCCCAAAAAAGGCGCATTTATTATCCGATTTTGCTGAAATTTGGGAGAGTGAGTTGTGTAAGGCCATTCGACATCTTTCTTCAATTTGGCTGAGATCGGTCCAGAATTGGATATAGCTGCCATATAGACCGATCTCTCGATTTAAGGTTTTGGGCCCATAAAATTCGCATTTATTATGCGATTTAACTGAAATTTGACACAGCGGCTTATGTTAGGCTTTTCGACATCCATGTACTATTTGGTCCAAATCGGTTCATATTGCGATATAACTGTTATGGGACATAAGGTATGCAATTTTCACCGGATTTTGATGAAAAGTGGTTTACATATATATCCGAGGTGGTGGGTATCCAAAGTTCGGACCGGCCGAACGTAATGCCTTTTTACTTGTTTGACTTTTTTTCGTACAATTTGAATTTTCGTTTTCAGAAAATTGCAATTTTTCCCTATTTTGGGAATCGGACCCCAAAAGAAGATCTTTGGTCTTGACTTCTTGAGCCTGTATAGTGCGCAATTCATATCCGATTGGAATGAAATTTTGCACGTAATAGTTTGCTATGATATCCAACAACTGTGCCAAGAATGGTTCAAATCGGTTCATAAGCTGATATAGCTGTCATATAAACAGATCTGGGGACTTGACTTCTTGAGCTTCTAGAGGGTGCAATTCATATCCGATTTGGCTGAAATTTTGCATGACGTATTTTATTCTTACTTTCAACAACTGTGTCAAATAAGGTTCAAATCGGTTGATAACCTAATATAGCTGCCATATAAACCGATCTGGGATCTTGACTTCTTGAGCCTCTATAGGTCGCAATTATTATCCGATTTGCCTGAAATTTTGTACGACGGATTTTCTCATGACCATCAACATACGTGTTTATTATGGTCTGAATCGGTCTATAGCCCGATACACCTCTCATATAAATCGATCTCTCTATTTTACTTCTTGAGCCCCCAAAGGGCGCAATTCTTATTCGAATTTGCTGACATTTTACACAGGTCTCCAACATATAATTAAATTGTGGCCCAACCAGGACCATATCTTGATATCGTTCTAATAGCAGAGGAAATATTTTCCTATATCCCGTTTTGCCTAAGAAGAGATGCCGGGAAAAGAACTCGACAAATGCGATCCATGGTGGAGGGTATATAAGATTCGGCCCGGCCGAACTTAGCACGCTTTTACTTGTTTCTGATGTTCTTTATGCATGGTATAGTACCTCACATATCTCGCCAGTATCAGGAGGGGAAAACCACTGTTGAAAAGTTTTTTTATGATGTTCTCGCCAGAATTCGAACCCAAGCATTAGCTGCCTCCACTACAACGTTACACAGATGTTAACAGGCCAAAGTTTAATGTTTTCGCATGAAGCGAGGCATCCAACTTCCAGCGTCATATGTTCACATGCCAATCTATTTCCTGTTCTCGTTACGATTAATCAGAAAACACTAGGCCATTTGGAAGTTTCCTAACCCAACAACATTATTGAATAATGTGTTGCTTCTTACCTTCCCAGTTTATTGGCAACAATTGCACCTAGAAAAGAGCCCACAGCACCGCCAATCAAAAATATGGAAATTATGCCGGAGAACACAAGATCTAAACCTTCGGAAGACAAATGGATGTCATAGTTAAGGATAAACATCTCATTGCACCATTGCCGTATAAACTAAAAGAAGAGAAGCACAAAAAGATTTCTTAAAGCAATTCTGAGATGTTTACCAAAAACTTACCACTCCAGGACTATTCATAACTCCCACACAGTACCCCTTGGTACGGCCGTACCCATGGTGGAGCATAAACTGGCAAATATTAACATGGGTGTCCATTGACTTTTCTATGGATTAAGAACGACCAGGGAATTAGTTGATTATTTTTTATTTTTTTTTTTTTTAAAATTTTGCACATACTTTTTGCTTATCTGTTAATGGTTTGACAACTTTCACCTCTGACACTTTCGTTAGATTTCTTTCGTTCAACGTTTGCAATTCATTGAGCTCTCCCATTTTCGAATGTGCACTGAAGGCCGACTGGCCGTGAACTAATTCGCATTTGATATGGCTGTTGATTTAGACAGACATGCATTATTCACAGATAACACTGTGAAGATATGATGATAATGATCCAAACAAATGCTCCCTAATTTATGGGCAACCCATAATCAAACAGAGTGATTTCATTTGGGATTTTATTTGCAGATTGTAAAGTGGAAAGATATTTCCGCCATTAGCACTTACGGCAAGCTTAGCAAATATTGCCTACACAATTACATATTGACAATTACATATACAGATGCCATATGACAATAACATCAATTAAGATAACAAAACAAAAAATATTACAGAAGTAGTAGTGGTAGGTGAATTGGCCTGAAGGTCTTCATGAAAATGGAAGTCGATAGCATACAAATGTCATTTTATGCAAATAAAAATAGTTTATGCGTGGTAAGATAGAGTTCGTTGGAAAATTCCATTACGGAAAAGTGGGAAACTTCTTTCATATCAATGAGAGTTGTACGATTAAAGTGTTGCGTAATGATAAGGGTGCTTCTTCTGGCATATTTGCCATGTGGTACAAGGCACAAATTCTCATAACGCATACTAATCCTTAACATCATGGTAACCCTCGCAATGAGAAACTGACAAGTTAAGCAGGATTAAGCATCAATAAACCAACACAAGGAACGAACGATAAAACTATCAGCGCCAAATTTTCCCTCCCAATGAGAAACTGACAAGTTATGCAGGATAAACGAATATCCTTTCGAATGTTAAACATCATCAATCAGCCAACACCAGTAATGGACGATGAAATTATCCGCTCCTTAGAGGATCATGGGGCTTTTGAATGAACAGAGATAGAGAGAAAATATTTTCTTGGTAGTTTGGCGATGAGTTTTTTTATAAGTGAGCAAGATTGTGGGTGCCTAGTGAAATGAGACTCTGAAAAACTAATTAATCCACGGGCGGACAAGTTAATCACCTTGGATGTGTAAAATTTGATACACCGAGGGATCACCAAGGCAACGACAAGAAACCTCGCTAGATAGGTAGAGGATGCAGATCGAATACCTAAGACGACACTCAGGTCTAATGCGAGACACTGTTATCTGAGAAACAATCTTGGAATGTCTGGTATTTTCATCTAGAGGAGAGAATAGGTTAGGTTAGGTTTAAGTGGCAATCTGCCATCAGACTCACTTAGACGTTTTCGTCCATTGTGATACCACAGGAACAGAAGAAGGAAGATGCCTTCTAGTTCCTACCGTTGAATCATCCAGATCGCTTTAAGAAGCCCAATAACCTTGCGAATCTTTGGTTGGTGGCCACCGTTGCGCAGAGGTTAGCATGCCCGCCTATGACGCTGAACGCCTGGGTTTGAATCCTGGCCATCAGACCATCAGAAACAATTTTCAGCGGTGGTTTTCCCCTCCTAATGCTGGCAACATTTGTGAGGTTAGGTTAGGTTGAAAAGAGGGTGCAGATATTAATCCGCCCCATGCCACTATGGACATACATCTAAGCCAGTAATCGGCTTGTGCGCTCTAAAAACTATAAAGTAACCTCTAAAAAGAAAATTTTAAATTAGAAATTCCGTGCTACTTACAAAATCCTTAATTGTTTTCAATGCCACTCCCCTAAGTTGGTTCATGTCTGATATTGTGTCTCCACCTAAGAACCGGTATCTGTTGTACGCGAAAGCCGGACAATGACAAAGGAAATGCTCTAAGGTCTCATCATCTTCCCCGCATGCCCTATACATGCTATCACTTGCCGCACCGATTTTACATAAGTGGGCTCGTAGTCCGATGTGTCCCGTTGTGATACCAATAGCTATACTGAACTCCTTCTTGCTTCCTTTCAGTAATAGCCTCGTCTTCTCACGATCTGGATCCCCCCATAGGATTTTCGCCGTCCTGCCGACCGTTTCGCTGTTCCACAATGTTGCATGCGCATTCGTCGCCCACTCCCTTAACTCGGACTGCGTCGACCCGAAAGGCTTCGAGTTAACCAAGTTTATTGAGGGCAGTCCTCTGGCCTTCACCGCCAAATCGTCTGCCCTTTCATTCCCCCTTACTCCGTTATGGCCCGGCACTCAAACGATGCGGATTTTGCCATCCTCAGAGAAGGCGTTAATCACCTTCTTACACTGCAAGACTGTTCGTCACATTACCGTCCTGGTTGTTATTGTCCTTATGGCAATTTTACTGTCGGTAAAGATGTTCAGACTCGACGTCCTCGCGTTAGCACCACACCACTTCACGCATTCCATGATTGCCCGGATCTCCGCCTGAAGGACCATATTATGGTCAGGCTGTCTAAAACAGATGTCAGTCCCTGGATTTTCAATGTAAACCCCCAGGCCCACTCTGTCCTCTAGCTTTGATCCATCCGCATAACATGATCTTCCAGATGGCTATACTAGGATTCCGTCAATCCAAGACTGTGCCGATGGCAGCAGTGCCTCGCACTCGACTTCAAGGTTCATCTCAGGTATCCGATCGGAAACTTCTCCACTTCCTTCCATGTTTTCTATTGTCGCCTCGATTATACCGCGATGGTATGAGCTGCTCCCATCCTCAATCCATTTTCCCATCGGCCTAAGTCTCATAGCAGTAGTGGATGCCTCACACTTAATCTGTATGTCAATGGGTCGGATATCTAGAATAGTCTCCAGTGCCCCAGCGGTCCTCATCGCTCCGCCTATGCCAAGACAACATGTTCTCTGAATCTGTTGTATGGTCCTTATGTTGCACTTTTCTCTATAGCAGTCCACCAAACTACTGAGGCGTAAGTAAGTATTGGTCTAATCACGCTTGTGTAGAGCCAGTGGACTATCCTAGGATTCAGGCCCCATTTCGAGCCTACGGCCCGTCTACATAGTGCCCAACATCTGTGAGCCTTCCCATTACGCTCCAGAATGTGACACTTCCAATTTAGTTTCCTGTCCAAGATCATACCTAAGTATTTGACCTTGTCAGATATCGAAATCGTCTTATTGAGGAAACGTGGTGCGTTAAATTGGCCCACCTTTGTCTTCCTCGTGAACAGGCATATTGCAGTCTTCTCTGGGTTAACATTGAGACCTCTGAGGCTAGCCCAGTCATATGCCATATGCAAGACCCTTTCGGCCCTTCTGCTCGTTCGGATCCTTACCTCTTAGAAGTATTATAACATCGTTTGCGTAGCAGACGGGTTCAAATCCCTCCTCAGTCAGCATCCGTAATAGGTCATTAATGGTGGTCACCCATAAGAGTGGCGATAAAATGACCCCCCCCCCCCCCCCTGTGCCACTTTCTCCCTTATATTTATTCCATGGGACACACAATTTATCCACCTGTTCCTTAGCATATGGTTTATCCAGTCTCTAAGGACCGGGTCCACCCGGTACTGGTCTAAGGATTGGATCAGTGTGTGGCTCCGCACATTGTTAAAAGCCCCCTCGATGTCAATGAATACAGGCAGCGTGTACGTTTTGGCAACGAAGGATTCTTCTATTTTATGCACAACCTCGTGCAGGGCAGTCTCCACCGACCTTCCCTTGACATAGGCATGCTGTTTGTATTTGAGCAGTTCGCAGGATGTCATACTCTTTATCATGGTGTCCACAATACGTTCCATGGGTTTGAGTAGAAAGGACGTAAGGCTTATGGGTCTGTTGGCCTTTGGTGTCGCATAACTTGTCTTGCTGGGCTTGGGTTTAAACACCACCCTTGCCTCCTGCCAGGCTTTCGGAGTATATGAAAGTCCTAGGCACGCTGTTAAAATTTTGGCCAGACGAGGCGCCAGATAGTCTGCCTCTTTCTGTAGTAATGCCGGAAATATCTCGTCAGGTCCGGGTGACTTAAATGGTTTGAAGCTCCTCAAGGATTCCTTCACCGTAAATTCCGTAATTATAAACCTTCGATCAAGGTCATTATTCCAAGATTCCTGTGGCTCCGTGAGTTCCGTTGTATCCTGTGGAAAATGGGTTTTCATCAAAGGCCTCAACATGTCCTCCGTTGTCTGTGCTCTCACTCCCATATCGTGTAATAAAGTTTCAGTTTGGACATGGGTTGGTGAGAGAAACTTTTTATCTTGGCGGCGTCATTAACCCTATCGACCTGTTCGCAGAAAAGCTTCCAGGAGGCACGTTTTGCCGCTCTGGTAATCTTATTGTATTCCTTGAGCCGTGTGTAATACACATCCCAATAAACTTCCGCTTTCTTTCCCAATATTGCGAATCTCCCCGGTTATCCAGGGTTTTTCTTGGGCTGATTTCCTTTCCCGAAGAGGACAACTATCTTCGAAGGATCCCCCCAGTGCAGTCTTAATCCTGTTGACATTCTCGTCAATCTCTTCTATGCTTGGACAATCTAAATTATCTTGCCCAAATCTTCTTCTGAGTAGCCTTACGAATTTTGTCCAGTTGGTCTCCAACTTATTTCGGAAGCATATCAGATTCGGCGCTGGCCGTGCTATTCTAAACCTAATGTAGCGATGGTCAGAGATAGAGTATTCCATGGAGACCCTCCAATTCTGAACTTTATCGATCAGATTTTCGGAACTTATCATCACATCTAATACCTCCTCCCTAATCATATTAACAAAAGTAGCGGTGTTACCAATATTAAGTGTTATTAGGTCGTTAGTATTGAAGAACTCTGTCCGGGCTTGGCCCCGCTTATTAGTGTTGGTGCTACCCCACGAAATGTGGTGAGAGTTCGCATCCCACCCTATTACTACCTCATTTCCCGTCTGATTTGCTTTCCTCCTCTGTCTCCTGCGTCGTGCACCGGATCGATTTCTCCGTCCGCTTGCGAGCTTAGCAAAGCCATCGCTTACTTCTGCTGTCATCCCGATGCCCTCATCTCTCGATTCGGCTGCGATGACTGTTTCATTGGCACAGACGCTGTCGAATCCTAGTCAGAAACTCCAACTTAACTTAAAGGCTGGGGACGAACTGTGCATCCCTCTGGTTTATCCGTCTCTTCCTCATTTATTAGTCTGACGACTAGTTGTGCACTTGAAGCATTACTCTCGACTACAGGTGCCAAGGCACCCACACTTATAGGCGGGGAGGACAACATGCTGCGGTCTGATGCCACCACCGCAGATGTTGAGTCTTTGGAGTCCATTTCTAGCCTACTCCAAAAGGCTTTAAAATTTTTTCGTAATAGGTAGTACCGGAATAAGTAATAGGTAGTACCGGAATAGATACGAATATATTTTTATTTTTTCTTTGAGGAGCAAAATAAAAACACGTCCGCTTCACTCAACGGCTACAATACTCGCACTTAATCTGTATGTCTATGGGTCGGATATCTAGAATAGTCGCCAGGGCCCTATTAGGCGGGGTTTTCATCGCTTCGCCTATGCCAAGACAACATGGTCTCTGAACCTGTGGTATTAACCTTACGTTGCACTTTTTCTCCATCGCCGTCCACTAAACTACTGAGGTGTAAGTAAGTATTGGTGTAAACACGCTTCTGTAGAACCAGTGGACTATCCTCGTATTCAGGCCCCATTTCGAGCTTACGGCCCATCTACATAGTGCCCAACATCTATGAGCGTTTCCGGTACGCTACTGACTGTGACACTTCCAATGCAGTTGCCTGTCCAAGATCACTTCTAAGTATTTGACTTTGCCAGATATCTAAATCGTTGTATTTAGGGAACGTGGTGTGTCAAATTGGGCCGTCTTCGTCTTTCTCGTGAACTTCACTCTTCTCTGCGTTAGCATTGAGATCTCTAGGTCCAGCCCAGTCGTATGCAATCTCCAAGCACCTTTCGGCACTTCTACATAGCTGATTTGGATGCTTAGAAGTATTATAGCATCGTCTGTGTAGCGGCTTCAAATCCCTCCTCAGCCAGCATCCGTAATAGGTCATTTATTGTGGTCACCCATAGGAATGGCGATAAAATGCCCCCCTGTGGCATGCCCTGTGCCACTTTCTCCCTTATATTGATGCCATTGGACACACAATTTATCCACCTGGTCCTTAGCATATGGTTTATCCAGTCTCTAATGACTCGGTACTGGTCTAAGAATTGGATCTGTGTGTCGGTCAACACATTGTTGAAGCTCTTTCGATGTCAAGGCATATCCCCAGTGTGTACGTGTATGTGAGTTTCCAGAAGGGGTATTCTGCACAAAGATTGGCGTTAAGATTTCCATTATTAGTATCAAGTATTCGAATCGGTCTATATTCTGATAGGCCACCGTAGCGCAGAGGTTAGCATGTCCGCCTATGACGCTGAACGCCCGGGGTTCGAATCCTGGCGAGACCATCAGAAAAAATATTCAGCGGTGGTTTTTCCCTCCTAATGCTGGCACCATTTGTGAGGTACTCTGCCATGTAAATCTTCTCTCCAAAAAGGTCGCACTGTAGCACGCCGTTCGGACTCGGCTATAAAAAGGAGGCCCCTTATAATTGAGCTTAAACTTGATTCGGACTGCACGCATTGATATGTGAGAAGTTTGCCCCTGTTCCTTTGTGGAATGTTCATGGGCAAAATATGCATTTGCTATATTCTGATATAGCCCCCATATAAATCGACCCCAGGATTTGGTTTCTTCAGCCCTTGGGAGTCTCAATATTGATCCGACTTTGTTGAAATTTGGTATTTGATGTATTATGCCGTCCAAGACTCAAACCTAATATCAACTATTGGGTTGCCCAAAAAGTAGTTGCGGATTTTTTAAAAGAAAGTAAATGCATTTTTAATAAAATTTAGAATGAACTTTAATCAAATATACTTTTTTTTTACACTTTTTTTCTAAAGCAATCTAAAAGTAACAGCTGATAACTGACAGAAGGAAGAATGCAATTACAGAGTCACAAGCTGTGAAAAAATTTGTCAACGCCGACTATATGAAAAATCCGCAATTACTTTTTGGGCAACCCAATAGATAGATTCTAGTTGGGATTAAGTTCATTAGCGAAGCCAGCCCAACTTTAGGGAGGCTAAACCCCTTGAATAGCAATAAAATTTGCAAATCTTATAGAAAACAATGAAATTTTGAATATTCTGCGGGGATACAACTTTTCTGGGGGTGCTTAGCCCGCTTCTACGCTTATGACACCCATTTGAACCGATCCCTTGATTTGACTTCTTGAGCTCTTAGAAGCCTTAATTTTTGCCCTATTTGGTTGAACTTTGGTATGTGAAGTGCATTTGCGTCCTTTAATACTCACAGCGAATAGTACCCATATTAGTTCAAAAATAGGTATAGGCCTCTTAATCTCCCAACAAATCAGCGAGGTATTTTGAGGTAACAAAATTTCAGTGTAACCAATTGCTTTGAAAAAACCCCTTTTTTTCTTGTCTTACTTCTAATTAAAATTAAAAACATTTATTCTCGTTTCGGTTATAAATAGATCTACGCTAATGCCAATAAATACTGAAGACGATATCAAAAAAACAAAAAACATTTTGTGATCTTCAAAAAATTAAAAAGTGATAAATTTACAACATTTGTTTCACGGTTATTTCTTTTGCACTACTGTCGATTGTTGTTGCTGTGATGGCTCATGGCCAGGTCTCCGCTTGGCAATATTATGGCTAGCACTGTTCAGATTATCGCTGTTCTCGTGACTCACCACCACAGAAGCGGAGGAGTCACTTAATTCGACATTAGCATGTAGTCCCGCGTCATTGGCATTAAGTTGAGCTTCTTGAGCGGATTGTGTGGCCTTCTCTGCTGCGTCCTTGGTTTCCTCGTAATCTAAACGTGCTGTATAGAGTTGGGACTCCACTTGCTCCAGCTTAGCTTTGGCCTGTGCGACCATATCGATTTGTGAGGCCAATTCAGCTGCAGCTTCTGATGCCGACTTTTGAGCCAATTCAGAGGCTGCTTGGGCATTGTTGAGGGCCGCCGTTAAAACAGAGACATGTTGTAGGGCTTGTTGTGCTGAATACTGCGCAGCTTTGGCTGAACGTTTGGCTTGCTGCAATTGGGTTAGCTCACTTTGCATAACTTTGTGAGACTCGGCACTTTGTTCCTCCAGACGATGCAGTAGAACTTCTTTGCCTTTAAGTACAGCAACAGCTGTACCTGCGGCTTGTACTGCTGCCTGGGCTAAGGTACTCTTTGCAATGTAGGCTGCTTGTTTGCCAGCAGCATTTTGAGAGGCCACTGCCGAATTGGCTTGATCTGCAGAACCTTTGGCTATGCTACGCAAACCATTATCTACAAGATATGAACCTCCAGTGGGTGTTGTCACATGATCACCTCCATAATGTTCAGGCTCATAGTGAAAGGTTTCATAGTGGGACTGATGCGATGTCTGGCGATGATGGGGATTGTGATGTTTATTGTATTCATCAAAGTGGATCTCTTCGAAATGATAGGGTTCCGATAGGCTGGAAGGCTCACTTGGTGGCTGAAGTGGCGGATGATGGGGTGCAATGCCATAGACGCCTTTTCTTTTCACTTTGCGTGCCGAAACCAATGTAGCTTGAATAAGAGAGAGAGAGCGAGAGTGAGAGAGAGAAAGAGAGTGAGAAGATGTTTTTGTTGTTTGTGGGGTTGCTTTGTTTACCTATCGAAAGAATCAGGATTATATGTTTTAAGGGTATCATTCTTTTTTCGATTTTTGAAATATGGATTGAACCTGAAACGAAAAAACCATTAAGAAAAAAAAATGTTTTTATTATTTGGGAAATGCTATTTTTTAAAGGTTATCTTGTTACAGCGGGATTCTTCTCTTATATTTATGAGTCATGTTCTGTTCAAGTTTAAGCTTAATGCTAAAAGAGTTTTTTTTATTGTGGAGTTTAAAAGGCATACCACATGGCGGCAACACTTAGTTGAGAAGTTTAACACTACCCCACAGATGTCGCCAGTATCACTAAAAGGGGCGACCACAGTATTAATGTGGGGGTTAGCTGTTATAATGGGCGATGTCTTAAGAGCTATAGGGCAATTTTTCATAAAAAACACATAAAATTCAGAAAAATGCATGAAATCTTCATTTGAATCGATAGAACGGCCCATATAATTTAATGTTTGAAGATTATTTCATGCAAATGTTGAACGTGACTGCGCCTTAAATGGTCCATCCTTTTAGTCCAATTTTGGCATACTCTTTCCAACATTTCGGCCTGTATCTCATGAATAAATGCTTCAATGTTGTCTTCCAATGCGTCAATTGAAGCGGTCTTGTCTGTATAGACATGAGCTTTAACATAGTCCCACAAAAAATATTCTAAAGGCGTTAAATAGCACGATCTAGGCGGTCAATTTACCGGTCCTAAACATGAAATAAAATGTTCACCGAACTCTCCTATCAATGAATCCATTGTCACGCGTGCTGTGTGGCATGTGGTACCGTAGCGTTGAAACCACATGGCATGCAAGTCAAGCTCTTGCATTTTGGGCAAAAAAAAGTTGGATATCATCTCACGATAGCGCTCACCATTTACAGTTATGTTATGATTCGCATCATCTTTGAAGAAGTACGGGCCAATGATGCCACCAGCCAATAAACAGCATCAAACTGTGACTTCTATAGACTTTTATAGCTCTTGCAGTGCTTCTGGATGAACTTCACTCCAAGATTGACAATTCTGCTTATCGACGTACCCATTGAACCAAAAATGAGATTCGTCGTAAAATGGAAGAAGCGCGCGATGAACTTTCTTAACAGAGCACGCATTTCGGTAATAAAATTCAATAATTTGCAAGCGTTGATGATTCATGGTTAAATTATAGACAAAACTGAAGATGTATGACAGTGAAACAAAACACGAAACGTGCGTGAACTGTTTAAACTAGTGTTGCCAAAAAGATAATAGCTTAAAAATCACCCTTTATAAATGCGTGATGTCCTTTTCAAGGTTAAGCTGAATGATAGAAGAGCTTTTTATACCCTCCACCATAGGATGGGGGGTATACTAATTTCGCCATTCTGTTTGTAACTACTCGAAATATTCGTCCGAGACCCCATAAGGTATATATATTCTTGATCGTCGCGACATTTTATGTCAATCTAGCCATATCCGTCCGTCTGTCCGTCTGTCCGTCCGTCTGTCCGTCCGTCCGTCTGTCCGTCCGTCTGTCCGTCCGTCCGTCCGTCCGTCTGTCCGTCCGTCCGTCCGTCCGTCCGTCCGTCCGTCCGTCTGTCTGTCGAAAGCACGCTAACTTCCGAAGGAATAAAGCTAGTATTGGTATTCTACTGGTATTGTAAATGGGCCATATCGGTCCATGTTTTGATATAGCTGCCAGATAAACCGATTTTGGGTCTTGACTTCTTGAGCCTCTATAGTGCGCAATTTTTATCCCATTGGAATGAAATTTTGCACGACGTGTTCTGTTATGATATCCAACAACTGTGCCGAGTATGGTTCAAATCGGGTAATAACCTGATATAGCTGTCATATAAACCGATCTTGGGTCTTGCCTTCTTGAGCTTCTAGAGTGCGCAATTCTTATCCGATTTGAATGAAATTTTGCCCGACGAGTTTTGTTATGATATCCAACAACTGTGGAAAGTATGGTTCAAATCGGTTCATAACCTGATATAGCTGTCATATAAACCTATCTTGGGTCTTGACTTCTTGAGTCTCTAGAGTGCCCAATTCTTATCCGATTTGAATGAAATTTTGCACGACGTGTTTTGTTATGATATCCAACAACTGTGGCATGTATGGTTCAAATCGGTTCATAACCTGATATAGCTGCCATATAAACCGATTTTGGGTCTTGACTTCTTGAGCCTCTAGAGTGCGCAATTCTTATCCGATTTGAATGAAAATTTTGCACGACGTGTTTTGTTATGATAACCAACAACTGTGCCAAGTATGGTTCAAATCGGTTCATAACCTGATATAGCTGTCATATAAACCGATCTTGGGTCTTGACTTCTTGAGTCTCTAGAGATCGCAATTATTATCCGATTTGAATGATATTTTGTACGAAGTATTTTGTTATGATATCCAACAACTGTGTCAAGTATGGTTCAAATCGGTTCATAACCTGATATAGCTGTCATATAAACCGATCTTGGGTCTTGACTTCTTGAGCCTCTAGAGTACGCAATTATTATCCGATTTGGCTGAAATTTTGCATGACGCATTTTATTCTAACTTTCAACAACTGTGTCAAATAAGGTTTAAATCGGTTAATAACCTGATATACCTGCCATATAAACCGATCTTGGGTCTTGACTTCTTGAGCTTCTACAGGGCGCAATTCCTATCCGATTTGCCTGAAATTTTGTACGACGGATCCTCTCATGATCGTCAACATACGTGTTTATTATGTTCTGAATCGGTCTATAGCCCGATACAGCTCCCATATAAATCGATCTCTCTACTTTACTTCTTGAGCCCCCAAAGGGCGCAATTCTTATTCGAATTGGCTGACATTTTACACAGGTCTCCAACATATAATTTAATTGTGGTCCAAACCGGACCGTATCTTGATATCGCTCTAATAGCAGAGCAAATCTTTTCTTATATCCTTTTTTTGCCTAAGTAGAGATGCCGGGAAAAGAACTCGACAAATGCGATCCATGGTGGAGGGTATATAAGATTCGGCCCGGCCGAACTTAGCACTCTTTTACTTGTTTTTATTGCGGACTTTAAACGGGGTTCCGCATAGCGCTACCACTTAGTTGGGAAGTTTAACACTGCTAAATACCTAAAAAATGTGGCTAGTATCAGTATTAGTGTGGCGATAAGAATAAGGCCATGGTGGTCTCGTGGATGGTTCAACTCCTGCAGTTAAAATGGTATTCAGAATAGTTCATTCACCTATGGTTTTCAAATGCATCTAAATGATGTTCTCTCACAAGAGAACGTATGCTATTCGCCCATGCCAACAACATCGATATTATGGGCGATCACCGGAAGAAGTAATTACAGCCTTTGAAAGTATCTAAAGAGAATCAATGAAAATGGGTTTGGCAGTAAATAGAGATAAGACAAAGTGGACGATATCAACTCCCACAAGGCCCTGTACCCCCGAGCAGATAAAGAAAATGGAAAAAGTTGGGAATCTCAAATTTGAGATAGTCTCGAGTCGACCGACCTCGGCACCGCCGTAACCGAAACGAACGACACCAGTTTCGAAATGAAGCGAAGAATAATAGATACAGAAGCTACTTTGGATTGAGCAAGCAGCTGAGGAGCAAAACCACCTCTCGAAAGACGAAAATTACACTGTACAAGACACCGATACTACCCGTGCTCTTGAATGGCTCCGAATCAGGGGTATAAGCGAAAGCAGATAAGGTAGTCTTTGAGGGTTTTGAGAGGGGTATATATGAACCTGTTTACGTTAATGGATAATATAGGCTTCGTTTGAAACACGAGCTGTATGATGACGATAGCATAGTTAAACGTATCTCCTCATTGGAGAGAAGTTTAACATGGCATAATACCTCACAAATGTTGCCAGCGTTAGGAGGGGAAAACCACCTCTGAAAATTTTTTCTGATGATCTCGCCGGAATTCGAACCCAGGCGTTCAGCGTCATAGGCGGACATGCCAACCTCTGCGCTACGGTGGCCTCCACAAACTTTAGTCAGCTCAAAACGTGTTTGTGTCTTAAGTCTATTGGTACTGTCATAAAAGGCATGCATGTAAGAACAAAAGACTTAAGACACATACTTACCGTTGAGGTTTACGCTTGTGGCTTAAGTCTTTTTATACAAAATTTTAAAATTTATAATAAGAATAATGGAAAGAACTTTAGGTTAGGTTAGATTGAAAAGAGGTTGCAGATTAATCTGCCCCATGCCACTATAGTCCATACCCAGCTTACAATTTGATCCTACTTTGTCTGACGTACGACATGTCTGCATATACTGGGACGAAATATACGACAATTTTTACCAGCTCCGGAAAGAAATCGATTAGACAAGTCTGTGGGAATTTATTTTTATTTCATTTATTCTGATATTTAAGAACGAAATCGTAACGATTTCTGTACGGCGTGTCGGAAGAACGTTTTGTTTGGTTCCTTTTAATTTTTGCATAGCAACATTTCGTAACCACGTGTTCGGAATGCCTACAAGTGGTGGAGGGGGATATTTTGTTTTTGGTTTTCTTTTTTTTCGAATTGAGTGTGGTGCCGTTAATTGAAACCGTTTGACCGTCAAGAAATCGATTCGTCGGAAAAACCATTCGCATTTTTTAAGACATTCGTCAAGAAATCGGTCCGAAATTGTCCTCGAATTCAGTCCTCATTTGGTATGACACAAAATTTTCCATCAGATTTTCCCGGAGTTTTTTTTCGGACAACGATGCGATATCGGTACGATGTGGCGGCAAATATATCAGATTTCCCTCAGCAGTGCCGTTCCGACAACATGAGAACCACTTCTCTCGTTTTTAGTTAAGATGTCGGTAAAACATCGGATCCGATATTGGATTATTCATCCGATTGTTGGGGCGATGTCGGACCGAAATCGGAAAATATTGTTAGCTGGGTATATGGACATACATAAACCTAAGACAGTAATGGTAATGGTTTACCATTCCACTCACCCAAGTTGGTTCAAATATGGTACCTGTGTCTCTTAGTCACGATGGCAGGGCAATGACATAGGAAATGCTTGAACGTCTCATCATTTTCCCCACATGCACTATACATGTTTTCAATTCCCGCAACTATTCTGTATAAGTGAGCTCGTAGTGCTATGTGTCCTGTTATAATACCCAAAGCTTTATTTATCGTCTTCTGACTTTTTTTCAGTAATAGCCTCGTCTTTCTACGATCCGGATCTTCCAATAGGATTTCGTCATCACAACGATAGTTTTGCTGTTTCACAGTGTTACAAGCGCTTTCGTCGTAAGAATTCGTGTTTACTAAGTTTATTGATGGCAGGTCTCTGGCACCTACCGCCAATTCGTATGCCCTTTCGTTTCTCTTTACTCCTCTATGGTCCGGCACCAAAACAATGTAGATCGTCCCATCCTCAAATAAGGCGTTAATCTCCTTCTTTGAGGTTGGCACGATCCTGGGACTTCAACGTAGCGCAGGGTTTAGCATGTCCGATTATGACGCTGAACGCCTGTGCATATCCTGGCGAGAACATCAGAACAAATTTTCAGCGGTGGTTATCCCTCCTAATGCTAACGACATTTGGGAGGTTCTATGCCATGGAAAAACTTCTCTCCAAAAAGATGTCGCCACCATGATGCAGAGGTTAGTATGTCCGTCTATAATACTGAACGCCTGGGTTCGAATCCTGGAAATCAGAAACAATTTTCAGCAGTGGTTATCCCCTCCAAATGGTGGCTAAATTTGTAAGGTACTTTGCCATGGAAAAGCTTCGCCCTCCCTGAAAATGGGACGATCTTGGGAGGCCACCGTAGAGCAGCACGCTTGTGATTCATGGGCAAATTTGCATTTTGCAAAACTCCAAGGCTGTTCGTGATCTTACCGACCTAGACATTCAACCGACCTTCATGGATGTAATGAAGGTCAGTTGAATGTCCTCATGTTAACACCACACCACCTCATGCATTCTATGATCGCCTGGATCTCCTCCTACAGGACCGTATTATGGTCAAGTCAGTCCAAAACAGATCTCAGTCTCTGGGTTCTCAATGTAGACCTCCAGGCCCACTCTGTCCACTAGCTTTGTTCCATCCGTGTAACATAATCTTCCAGATGGCAATACAAGGGTTCCGTCAATCCAAGGATGTGCCGCTGGCGGCAGTATCTCGCACTCGACTTCAAGGTTCATCTCAGGTATCCGATCGGAAACCTCTTCCATTTCTTCCAGGTATCCTATAGTCGCCTCGATTATAACGCGATGGTATGAGTTGCTCCCATCCTCAATCCATTCTCCCATCGCCTTAAGTTTCGTAGCCGCAGTGGCTGCCTCACACTTAATCTGTATGTCAAAGGGTCGGATATCTAGAATAGTCTAAAGTGCTCTAATGAGCGTGGTCCTCATCGCTCCGCCTATGCCAAGACAACATGTTCTCTGAACCTGTTGTATGGTCCTTCCTTGCAAAGAAGTCCACCAAACTACTAAGGCTTAAGTAAGTATTGGTCTAATTACGCTCCTGTAGAGTCAGTGGACTATCATCGGATTTAGGCCCCATTTCGACCCTATGGTCTGTCTACATAGCGCTCAACATATGTGAGCCATCTCAGTACGCTCCTGAATAAAGTTTCCTTGTCAGATATCGAAATCGTTTTATTGAGGAAACGTGGTACTTTCAATTGGCCCATCTTCGTCTTCCTCGTGAACAGTCTTCTCTGGGTTAACATTGAGACCACTGGGTCTAGCCCAGTCATATGCCATACGCAAGACCCTTTCGGCCCTTCTGCATAGCTGGTTCGGATTCTCAGATCGTCTGCGTAGCAGACGGCCTCAAATACCTGCTCAGTCCGCATCCGCGTAATAGGCCTTTTGTGGTGGTCACCCATAGGAGTGGCTGGTCCGGGGTGACTTCAATGATTGGAAGCTTTTAAAGGCTTCCTTTAGCATAAAGTCTGTAATGATAAGCCTTCGATCAACATCATTGTTTCAAGATTCCGTTGTTTTAATTTTTGTGCAATGGTGTCTGTTTGTTTCCACTGTCTTAGTTAGTCCCGTCATATCCTGTGAAAAATGTTTTTTCATCAAAAGTCTCAATCATCAAAGTCTCAAAATTTGATTAGTGTTATGTATTAGACCTCTTGAAGTCCTTGCAGAATATGGTGCAAATCGGACCATATATCGATATATCTGTCATATAGACCAATTCGAGATTTAAAGTCCTTGTCCCATAAAGGCGCATTTATTATTCGAATGAAATTTTTAACCGTGAATTGTAGGGAGTATTGGCCAGATCGGACTATATTCAGATATAATGTAGACCGTTCCTCCGACTTAGAGTCTTGAGCTCAAAAAGGCGCATTTTTCGAAAATATTTAGATTATCAACAAGTTTTAGATGCAAAATTAAGTCGAATATAGTCTTGATAAACTTATACTTGGCTATAGCTGCCAAGTATATCGAACTGTCGAATTAGCATCCTTGGTTCATAAATATAGAATTTTTAGTTCGGTTTCCTTGAATTTTAGTACACTAAATTGTTAGAATCCGACAGCTGCCTTGACTGGAACTTGTTATGAAGATAACAAATTAGACGTTTTCGTCCATTGTGATACCACAGGAACAGAAGAAGGAAGATGCCTTCTATTTCCTACTGTTGAACAAGTCAGATCGCTTTAAAAAGCCACATAACTTGCGAATGTTCACATCCACTAAATCAGACAGGTTCTCAAAGAAATGAGAACCTAAAGTGGAACTCCTTCTGACTGCTAGTACGGGACACACACACAGAAGGTGTTCTATAGTCTCTTCTTCTCTTCTTCTTCTGCAAAAGTCGTTGCTGGCAACCTTCAGTCTGTCAGCATGTTTTCCGTTTAGACAGTGAGCTGTCATGACGGACACAATGACTGAGACGTCTTTTCTAGCCAATGACAGCAAAGCAGTTCACCTCTTCAAGTCTTAGGTGTACATATTTTTTTACAGAATCCTTGAAGATTGACATCCAATATTGGGTACAGTCGAAACGCTTTCTTCCACTTTTATCATTTGCCATTTACAGTTTTTATACCCTTCACCATAGGATGGGGTTATACTAATTTCGTCATTCTGTTTGTAACACCTCGAAATATGCGTCTAAGACCCCATAAAGTATTCTTGAGCGTCATGACATTTTAAGTCGATCTAGCCATGTCCGTCCGTCTGTCTGTCGAAGCCACACTAACTTTCCAAGGAGTAAAGCTAGGCGCTTGAAATTTTGCACAAATACTTTTTATTAGTGTAGGTCGGTTGGGATTGTAAATGGGCTATATCGGTCCATGATTTGATATAGCTGCCATATAAACCGATCTTGGGTCTTGACTCCTTGAGCCTCTAGAGGGCACAATTCTTATCCGATTTGGCTGAACTTTTGCATAAGGTGTTTTATTGTGACTTCCAACAACTGTGTCGAGAATGGTTCAAATCGGTCCATAACCTGATATAGCTGTCATATAAACCGATCTTGGGTCTTGACTTCTTGAGCCTCTAGGGGGCGCAATTCTTATCCGATTGAAATGAAATTTTGCACGACGTGTTTTGTTATAATATCCAACAATTGTGTCAAGTATGGTTCAAATCGATCCATAACCTGATACAGCTGCCATATAAACCGATCTGGTTTCTTGACTTCTTGAGCCTCCAGAGGGCGTAATTATTATCAGATTTGGCTGAACTTTTGCATGAGGTGTTTTATTGTGACTTCTAACAACTGTGTCGAGTATGGTTCAAATCGGTCCATAACCCGATATAGCTGCCTTATAAACCGATCTTGGGTCTTGACTCCTTGAGCCTCTAGAGGGCGCAATTGTTATCCGATTGAAATGAAATTTTGCACCACGTATTTTGTTATGATATGCAACAACTGTGCCGAATATGGTTCAAATCGGTCCATAACCTGATATAGCTGTCGTATAAACCGATCTTGGGTCTGGACTTTTTGAGCCTCTAGAGGGCGCAATTCTTATCCGATTTGAATGAATTTTTGCACGACGTGTTTTGTTATGATATCCAACAACTGTGTCAAGTATGGTTCAAATCGATCCATAACCTGATAAAGCTGTCATATAAACCTATCTGGGGTCTTGATTTCTTAAGCCTCTAGAGGGCGCAATTCTTATCCGATTGAAATGAATTTTTGCACGACATGTTTTGTTATGATATCCAACAACTGTGCCAAGCATGATTCTAATCAGTTCATAACCTGATATAGCTGCCATATAAACCGATCTGGGATCTTGTCTACTTGACCCTCTAGAGGTCGCAATTATTATCCGATTTCCCGGAAATTTTGTACGACAGATCCTCTCATGACCGTCAACATACATGTTTATTATGGTCTGAATCGGTCTATAGCCCGATACAGCTCCCATATAAATCGATCTCTCTATTTTACTTCTTGAGCCCCCAAAGTGCGCAATTCTTATTCGAATTGGCTGACATTTTACACAGGTCTCCAGCATATAATTTAATTGTGGTCCAAACCGGTCTATATCTTGATATCGCTCTAATAGCAGAGCAAATCTTTTCTTATATCCTTTCTTGTCGGGAAAAGAACTCGACAAATGCGATCCAAGGTGGAGGGTATATAAGATAAGATGTATGCACTGTTTTACTTGTTCGATATGACTTCCAATTACTGTGCTATGGTATGGTTTAAATGGGTCCATAACCTGATATAGCTGCCATATAAACCGATCTTGAATCTTGACTTCTTGAGGCACTAGAGGGCGCTATTGCTATCCGTTTTGGCTGAAATTTGCACAACGTGTTTCGATATGACTTCCAACTACTGTCCTAAGTATGGTTCAAATTGGTTCATAACCTGATATAGCTGCCATATAAACCGATCTGGTTTCTTGACTTCTTGAGCCTCCAGAGGGCGTAATTATCATCAGATTTGGCTGAAATTCTGTACAACAGCTTCTCCCATGACTTTCAACATACTTGTCAAATATGGTCCGAATCATTCTATAGCCAGTACAGCTCCCATATAAACCAATCTCTCTATTTTACTTCTTGAGCCCTTAAAGGGCGCAATTCTTATTCCAATTGGCTGAAATTTTACACAATCACTTCTACTATGGTCTCCAACATTCAATTCGATTATGGTCCGAATCGGACTATAACTCTTGATATAGCTCCAGTATTAAATTAATTATTTTATTTTATCCTTTGTTTGCCTAAAAGGAGATATCGGCAAAAGAACTCAACAAATGCGATCTATGGTGGAGGGTATATAAGATTCGGCTCGGCCGAACTTAGCACGCTTTTACTTGTTTCTATTAATGTTTATACTGTGTGTCACCACTGTGGTACAGGGTATTATAAGTTTGTGCATTGATAGACCCATTCATATATATACCGATCGACTCAGAATCACTTTCTGATTCGATAAAGACATGTCCATCTGTGAATCCATGTATTTTTGTAATCTAAGCGCAGGTCGTATTTGTTGTCCAATCATCACGAAATTTTTCACATATCACTTTTTTGACCCAAGGACAAACGCTATTGATTTTTGGTAAAAATCGGTTCAGATTTAGATACAGCTCCCATATATATGTATCGCCCGATTTGCACTTAAATGGCCGTAGTAGCTACAATTTTCAACCAATCTGCACAAAATGTGGCAGAGATTGTTTTGTTACTGATCTTAACAAATCTGCAAAAATTTAATCCAAATCGGTTCAGTTTAAGATATGGCTCCCATATATATGTATAGCCCTATTTACACTTATAAGGTTGTAATGCACACAATTTGTAACCGATTTGTACAAAATTTGGCACCGATTGTTTTGTTGCTGATCGTAACATATCTGCGAGATTTCATCAAAATCGGTTCAAATATGGATGTAGCACACATACATATTGGGTTGCCCAAAATTTGACGTTGACAAATTTTTTCACAGCTTGTGACTCTGTAATTGCATTCTTTCTTCTGTCAGTTATTTGCTTTATAAAAAAAGTGTAAAAAAAGTATATTTGATTAAAGTTCATTCTAAGTTTTATTAAAAATGCATTTACTTTCTTTTAAAAAATCCGCAATTACTTTTTGGGCAACCCAATATTTATTGCCGTAGTAACAACAATTTTCAAAATATCTGTTTGATAGTCGGTTCAGATTTGGATATAGCTCTCAAATACATATATATGTTGCCCGAATTTATAATTGTAGGGTAGGTGTAGGGTATTATATAGTCGGCTAGTCGGTTTTTTTTTCAATTCTTCAAGAGCACTACAGTTGTTTTACAAAAAGTATTTTATCTATTCGCTCTATTTCTTCTCGCCAAATTTTTCCCTTTAATTTGTAAACAAAATCCAGTTTCCTTAATTTCACTTTTACTTGAACTCACACTAGACTTTTGTCACCGAAGAAACTTATTTTGCAAGTTTGATGAAACTTGTTCCGTGTTACAACCGGGATAACGTCCTTACTGTTTGAACTTCAATAACGATTTGAATTGAATTTTCCAATTGTTTGGCCCACTAGGTATATGGATAAAGCAACTAACGCATGTGGCTGGCTGTGTTTTGGCAGAAGCTGTCATGCCATAATGTTCACCAAAAATTCAATGTCAGTGAACATGTTACCACCTGCAAGATTTTTATAAAGCCCCCCCCCCCCCCCCCCCCCCCCCCCCCTCCCCATCTCACCGTATCCTGAATTGAAAAGAAAAAAAAAACAGAAATTGCAAATGTTTTTACTTTCGTTGTGAGATTTTCACGATTTTCACGTAACTCCAATAATTGTCTACTACCGGAAAAACCACTTTCAGTTGTAAACTGCAAACATAAAAAAGCAGCCACAACGAATGCATGGTCAAACAGCTCTACCGCGTCATCGTCTGCAATAGCATTTTGGGTGATCATCGACCATTAACCGGATGCAGCGGGACACAATGTATGATGACAAAAGCAAAAACAACGACAACATAACTAACGACAATGCAACAATGGTCACAAGTAATCATTGGTCATTTGTTATGCAGTTTCCCCCTTTGTTTCATCCATTCGTGGTGTCGTGATGGTGGTCAAGCGTCAAAATGATACACTTTACAAATGAGACCCCAATGACACGGCATTTATATGCAACAGTCACTCCTCAATTCCAGACAAGTGGCAAGCCTTTTTTGCACTCAAGGTTTCTTCTTCCAGCACTTGAAGTTTGTGCAGCACTCATGCAAAATATGATGCCATCTTGGTACAGTGTTCGGAATAAGTCATGTATTAAGTTGCCCAAAAAGTAATTGCGGATTTTTCATATAGTCGGCGTTGACAAATTTTTTCACAGCTTGTGACTCTGTAATTGCATTCTTTCTTCTGTCAGTTATCAGCTGTTACTTTTAGCTTGCTTTAGAATAAAAGTGTAAAAAAAGTATATTTGATTAAAGTTCATTCTAAGTTTTATTAAAAATACATTTACTTTCTTTTAAAAAATCCGCAATTACTTTTTGGGCAACCCAATATATCGATCTTGGTATTATGGGAATACAAATGCAACAACCTGCAGTGAGCTGTCTCATTTCCGAAATTATCATATACACCAATCACGACAATGTGGGACTCAAATGGAAAAAAGTATTTCCGAGTAGAGTAAAAATCGTAAATTCCAAATGAAGGCAAAGTGTTTGGAACGCTACCAAAAATCGTATTAATCGGACTTATAAACCGATTATGGCAATAAAGGATATACCCAATTGGACATAATGAGGAATCGGGGCAGCTCCATTATAAAACCAATCGGCTTCTTCTTGATTAGATGAGGTGGGATTTATCGGATTGTATTTGGATGTAGCCCCCTTATAGACCGATATGCCGATTTAGGGGTTTCGGGCCATACAAGGCACGGTTATTGCTCGATTTCTTTGATATTTGCTCGATTTCGGTAAAATTTGAAACAGTGAGATGTGTTGGGATCCACTGTCGCAAATCGGTAGAAAGGAGTTGGGGGCTAGGGCCGGGGACGGTACAATGGATGTTTACGGCGGTCGTTGACCCAGTTCTCACCCATGGTTGTCTGCTTTGTGCCACACCAAAGCCCTTCGCAGAATTACCGAGAGGGTACAGGTTACCGCAACAGTGCTAATCTCTGGGGCAAGGAGAAGTCCCCCGAGAGAGGCGCTTAATATGGCACACTAATCACAAGAGAGCACATGCTACTCGCCTATGCCGACGATATCGATATCATAGGTCCGTCACCGGAAGAAGTAACTGCAGCCTTTGAAAGAATCGAAAGAGAGTCAGTGAAAATGGGTCTGGCAGTAAATGGAGATAAGACGAAATGGATGGTTTCAACTCCCAAAAAGCCTTGCACAACCGAGCAGATAAAGAAAATGGAGAAAGTTTGGAACCACAACTTTGAGACAGTCAGTAACTTTATCTACCTCGGCACCGCCGTAACCGAAACGAATGACACCAGTTTTGAGATAAAGCGGAGAATAATACTGGCAAACAGATGCTACTTTGGACTAAGTAAGCAGTTTAGAAACAAGGCCACCTCTCGACAGATGAAGACTACACTTTACAAGACACTGATACAACCCGTGCTGTTATATGGTTCTGAAGCATGGGTACTTGTGAAAGCAGATGAGGCAGTGCTTGGAGTATTTGAGAGAAAGATTCTTCGTAAAATATATGGACCAGTTTGCGTTAACGGAGAATATAGGCGACGCATGAACCACGAACTGTATGAGCTGTATTATGACGTTAGCATAGTAACACGCATCAAAATACAACGGCTGCGTTGACTAGGTCATGTTGTCCGAATAGATGAAGAAGCTCCAGCAAAGAAGTCTTTTGGAGGCAAACACGGTGGTACACGCAAACCGGGAAGACCAAAAGCCCGATGGAAAGATCAAGTTGGGGGAGACACCTCGAAACTTGGTGTCAGCGATTATAGAATGAGCGCAAAAGATCGAGGCGCTTGGAACGCTATTCTACGTTCGGCTAGTGGAACAAATATTCTGTCATAGCCATTAAAAGTAAAGTAAGTAAAGAGAGGCGCTTAATGCCATTCTTCGTCTTATGCCTTTGAACCTGTATGTTGAGTGTGGGACAATAAATAGCGCCATGAGACTGAGGAGTCAGGTATATGGAGCTCCTCTTATGTAGATTATTCTAGGAGAAGTCGGCCGAGAGAAGCGCTGAATGCCATTCTCCCTCTTATGCCTTTGCATCTGTATGTTGGGTGTGGGGCAATAAAGATCGCCATGAAACTGAAGGAGTCACATATATGGGGCTCCTTTTATTTAGGTTCTGGTGAGATGGTGTGGCCGCATGACGTCATGCTATATGGGGCGCGACTGATTATATACCTGAGGGTTCCTTCCTTGTTAATGGGTTAGAAGTCGTTTTCCCGAAAAGGGAACTCTGGCTTAGGAGCAGCCCGTCCTCTCCGGGGCCGTGTGCATACACGGATGGATTTAAATTGGATTGGGGAATCGGGATCTCATAGACTTCTGGATGGGGACAGCTTCTTTAGCGAAGGTCTACGCGATCCTGAAGTCAGTGTAGACGATGCTGATCAGACTGCCACGATATGCATGGACAGTCTGGCGGCGCTGAAGGCTCTGGCTTTGAGCCGTGTGAGTTCAAAATTGGTTAGAAAATGCCAAGAACTTCTTCGAACAATGGGATAGGCTGTCAGGATTTGCTGGGTCCCAGACCATAAAGGTTTGGCGAAGAGTGAAGTGGCAGTCGAGCTGGTCAACAATGGATCGCTGATTACCCCAGATCTTGCTATGTAATCATGGCAGGCGTCCACCCATCAACGATGATTGCCCCAATAAGGCGTGGGCTGGTGCTCTAGGGTATAGGTTGACAAAGGCCCCTAAACGAGTATAAAGGACCCGGAACTGAGAAAACATGACTTAGGACTACTAATAGAAGTCCTGACTGGTCATTGCAACATCAGGTCCTTAACGTCGCTATGAGTGCAATGAGAGGCAGACTACCGCAGGATGTGCTTGAGTATGGTATATGCAAACGGTGGCAGAAGTGTCATTGCCCGGCAATTGCGTGGAGAAGACGTAGGATAATGGGTGAATACCTCTTTTTGAGCCTGGATTCCCTACAAGCTCTTTGCCCTTTTGCCATTCTGAAGTGCAGTAGAGGCCTGAATTGGCTGACCGGATCATACTCTCGACGGTGGGTTTTTATGCCCTCCACCATAGGATGGGGAGGGGGGGGGGGGTTGTCTTGGTCCCTTAAAGATTTATGGTCTTGGTCCCTTAAAAGGCTAGTCTATGAGCCTTTTAAGGCTGATTCTCCTAGCTGATTCTCCTGGCAGGAGATAAGGTAATTTTTCGATATAAGTGCTATATATATAGATCAGTCATCAAAAGTTTGACCCGGCTGAACTCAAGGTTTTTTTTGAATTTTTTTAAAAAAAAAAAACTTCCTTTGATATTTTTATGAAAATGAAATTAAAATGTGTGACATTTACTGTGCTGGGACCTTATGAATATTTAATTGTTTTGTCCATTGATTAGCGTCTTCTCTTTTGTGTTTTTTTTTTCATTGTTTCGCATTTTAACATATATGTCCAGATTTTTTGCATTTGCATCAACACATGGTAGTTTATGTTTGCTCAATTAAATGAATTGCAAATTTTCTTAAAGTTAGGAGTTTCCTTTTGGTGGTTTTTCATTTCAAACTTCGTATTAATGATCAAAGATAATTAACATGACTGTTTTTTGTTTTTTTTTTTTGTTTCTTATTCATTAACACAGTGACAAAGCTTTTCACTTTGGAATTTCCCCCGTAATGGATGTATGTATATGAAGATTACGATGAAATAATAAAATTTATTGGTAACTCTTTGAAAATTGAAATGGCTAAAGCTGAGGTGCAATCGAGATCATGTACAAAATTTCACATGATGGTGGTCCGAGCGCCTCTTGGCGGGTGCCTAAAGTAGGTAGCATCTTTATTTGTGGTCCGATTTTTATTTTGTTGTAATATTGGCAGAAATTGCCACAAGATCCCGCTAACACCTCATCTCCAACCATTAAAAATTACAAAGAAATATTAAGTTATTAGATTTTTTCGGTTCTATCACACTTTGCAACGTCGCTCAGTGGGATGGGGGAAAAAGTCAGTGGAACGGATAGAGATATCTTAGTGAAGAATGAGGCGCCACCCAGGGGGCCATTGGTGAACCTTCAAAGTTTGTCACCTCCTTTGTATATAAACTGGATAACACATCAGATATAACCATGGACATTTTCATGAGAATATCTCTCTCCGTTCCAAAATGACAAACTTATTTCCATTTATTTTTCCCATCCCACTGTGCGTCGCATTATCTATTCTGCATACGTGCGCTTGTAGTTATATGTGTCCCTTTAAAAATCGAAAGCTATACTGATTTCCTTCTGACTTTCTTTCAACAATAGCCTCGTCTACTCTCTCCATCAGAACCTCCAAATTGCAAATTTTACCCATGAACATTACACTAAGAAACAGGGCAAACTTCTCACATATCAATGAGTGCAGTCCGATTCCTCGAGTCCCCTATGGGGAGATTCTGATGGTGAGAGTACAAAAATGCAAATTTGCACATGAACATTCCATGAAGGAACAGGGGCAAACTTCTCACATATCAATGAGTGCAGTCCGATTCAAATTTAAGCTCAATGATAAGGGGCCACCTTTTTATAGCCGAGTCCGAACGGCTTGTCGCAGTGCGACACATCTTTGGTGAGAAGTTTTACATAGCATAATACCTAACAAATGTTGCCAGCATTAGGAGGGGAAAACCACCGCTGAAAATTTTTTCTGATGGTTTCGCCAGAATTCGAACCCAGGCGTTCAGCGTCATAGGCGGACATGCTAACCTCTGCGCTACGGTGGTTCTTAATAAGCCCTACAAAAAAGCCTAAAATTACGGGATATTTTATAGTGTCCAAGAAATTTGATTAACAATTTTTTTGATTTATTCGCATAGGCTGGTCTCTTATATTGGATAACACCTCAGCTATGTCCATGTAAAATTTCATGAAGATATCTCTCTCCGTTCCAAATGGCAGACTTATTTCCACTTATTTTGTTTCCTCATCCCACTGTGCGCCGCATTATCTATTCTGCATAAGTGCGCTTGTAGTCCTATGTGTCCCTTTAAAAACCGAATGCTCAGTATAGCATTCGGTTTTTAAAGTTAAGGTTGTGAGAGACAAACGCAGAACGACGAATGTAAAACAGTAAAACGATCAGTATGAGGACGAAAAATCCTATGGGTACATTCTGATTGTGAGTAGACGACACTATTACAGAAAGAAAGTCTGAAGGAGATCAGTATAACGGTCGGTAGGATGACGAAAATCCTATGGGGAGATTCTGATGGTGAGAGTACAAAAATGCAAATTTGCCCATGAACATTCCATTAAGCATCAGGGGCAAACTTCTCAGTCCGATCAATGAGTGCAGTCCGATTCAAGTTTTAAGCTCAATGATAAGGGACCTCCTTTTTATAGCCGAGTCCGGACGGCGTGCCGCAGAGCGACACTTCTTTTAAGGAGAAGTTTTTATATGGCATAGTACCTCACGAATGTCGCTAGCATTAGGAGGGTATTACCACCGCTGAAAATTTTCTGATGGTCTCGCCGGGCATTCAGCGTCGTAGGCGGACATGCTAACCTCTGTGCTACGGTGGCCTGGTGAGAGTAGACGAGGCTATTACTGAAAGAAAGTCAGAAGGAGACTTTCGGCCAGGCCGAAATTAGCACGATTTTAAAAGTATTTTTTTAATTTGTTTTTTTTTTTATTAAAAAAAAAATAATAAATAAATTAATAATATCCACAAAAAGTCAACACACTCTTATAACATAGACATAGATAAACAAACATACATAATTCTAGAATACAAAAGAATATCCATTCAAATAAGAAAATACTATGGATAACATTATTATGTAACACATAAGGTAACATAGGTTCAGAATTGGCTAAAACAAATGTAACTAAGCTCGATTAGGAATCTTTTACTTAAAGGGTCTAACATTTTTACAATTCATTATTTTATTTGTCGTTGTAGGGGATTTCGAATTCAGAGAGAAATAGAAACAAAACCAATGTTAAGAACAAAAATGACTAAAGCTTAAAATGGGGAAACATTATTTCAAGGTGAGTTCTCCCACCATTTGAAAAATTTCGATTCTCGGGGACCAAAAACAAAAACTGGAATTTCTTAAAAACTATTATCAACTACGAGTGATGTGGTTAATTGTTTACACTAAATGATACTCCTATGACTCTTGCTGATGATGCTCGTCCTGCAGGTTGTTGGGATGCGTTACCTCATCGCCAATATCACTGGGCGTTGACGTCTTTCGATATTCCTCATCCATGGAATCTTTTAGATTTTGTATATCCAGACCTCCATTTGAGGAGGAAGAAGATTCACCACTATCCGCACTATTTTTATTATATTTGGAGAAGTATGTTAGTGACTTCATCAGCTGATAACTCTTTGATATGGGTATATTGGAATCGTAAACACTTTTCGATGATGCACAATCCACATAGAACCACCAGTTGCATTTCAGTATGGTTTGATCGAAAAGTGTGTTTTCCGGGCACAAAAAGGACTTGCGCACCATACCGTCATCGGTGAGGGCGCAAACATGGAAGACCTACAAAGAAAAGAGAGAAAACCGATAAAGAAACTTATTTGTAAACATTTTTTTTTTAAATTAAATGGTCTAAAGCCCGACAATATCCTGTAATGGAATCTCAATAAGAATTTAAGACCGAAAAAAGAAAGCCCAAACAGACGAACCAAACGAAAGGCACGTCGCATGTGGTGTAGGTCACTGCCTATACACAAAAACAGCACTGGCAGCATCAACCGTTGGGCGATCGCCGCGCGAAGAACAAAGAGTTTTGCAAAAGATGTTCGTGTTTGTTGCTATTGGCATCGTTGGATAAGTTGGATTTGAATAAGTGATGTAAGATTTGGTTTGTTTTCTTTTGCGCTTATGAATCAAGTCCTCTTAAAGAGCCCTGTTAAAATTCAGATGTGTGCTTTAGTTGGGATGATTGTAGAGCACCAAGATCCATTTGACATATCCCGCTAATGATTCGAACGAATCACATTACGAATCTCTGAGATCTTTTGTTTTTGAAAATTAGAAGTAATTTTTTGGAGAGGGATAACACTTGGCTTCAAAATTGGATATCGAATTCGTTTTCTACTCTCAAATACCTTCCATTTGAGTCGCATATTGTCATAATGGGTCACTTAACCTATTTGACGTATTTATAGGACGAAAACCGCCACCTAGACTTGAGTCCCATATAGCCATGGTCGGCTAATATGCCCATTTGCGAATCACATTACGAATATCCGAGATCTTGTGTTTTTTGAAAATTAGGGTAATGAGAAGTGATTTCTTTGGAGAGGGATGACACTTGGCTCCAAAATTGGATATCAAATTCGTTTTCTACTCTCAAATACCTTCCATTTGAGTCCCATATTGTCATAATGGGTCAATTAACCTATTTGTCGTATTTATAGGACGAAAAACGCCACCTAGACTTGAGTCCCATATAGCCATGGTCGGCTAATATGCCCATTTGCGGGTATTTTTTGTTATGTACTGCCGAATACTTTTCATGTGAGTCCCATATTGACATGAACGTCGATCTGTTTAGAGGAGATTTGAGGCTGAGCGGCCCACTGGCTATTTTGACCCATATTTTAATACGATATTCGTTTTCTAGTCTCCAATACCTTTTTCACTTGATACTCATATTGTGTCTTTCGGTTCACGTTTGGTTATAGGTGGCATATTTGGCATAAGCGGAGGGTCCGTCCCCATCCGATATAAAAAATTTATAAAGCCTTTGTTTTCTTGCAGAAAAACTGTGTGTGTGAACATTTTAAGGAAGTCAGTTTAGTCGTTTTTAATTCTATGGAACAAACAAACAAACCGATCCCATATAGTCATGATGGGTCATATGTCCATTTGGGTAGTTTTTGAGGGGTGGGGTGACCCCCTATACTTCGATCTGATTTTGTAAGCCTGATTCGTAGTCTACTCTTGAATACCTTTCATTTGAGCCCCATATCGACATGAACGTCCAATATGTCTGTTTGGGGGAGTTTTGGGCGGTCCGAGGGGTACATAGACTAAAATTTTAATACCATATTGTCCCAATCAGTCCACTTTTGATTTTGGACGGTGTTTTTGGCATAAGGGGGAGGGTCCGCCCCTTCCGATATCAAAAAATTCTATAGCCTATGTTTACTTCCAGACCAACCTACACAATCTGTGAAAATTTCAAGGTAATCGGTTCAGCTGGAGACCACCTTGGCGCAGGGGGTTAGCATGTCCGTCTATGGCGCCAAACGCCTGGGTTCAAATCCCGAAATTTCAGCGGTTTTTTCCGCTTACTAATGTTGGCTACATATCTGAGGTATACTGCCATGTTAAAACTTCTCTACCAAGTAGTGTCGCTATGCGGCACGCCGTTCGCACTCGCCATAAAAAAGGAGGCCCCTTATCATTGAGCTTAAACATTTATCGGACTGCACTCATTGATATGAGAAAAGTATCCCCTGTTCCTTAGTGGAATGTTCGTGGGAACATTGATTGAGTGTACGGTCTGTCAGGTGAAGGTCTCTTCTATTATGATAGTTGCAATCGAATGGATGCGAAGCGATTCTGAATATGAGTGCACAGTCCTTCAGCAGGCGGTTTGTACCTTCATGATAGGGATACAGAATATGCAGTCTAATGAGAGATTTTTCGGAACTATGCCTCCAAAGAAGAGGTAATAATAAAGGAATAAAGGTGTTACTAAAGGGTGATTTTTTTGAGGTTAGGATTTTCATGCATTAGTATTTGACAGATCACGTGGGATTTCAGACATGGTGTCAAAGAGAAAGATGCTCAGTATGCTTTGACATTTCATCATGAATAGACTTACTAACGAGCAACGCTTGCAAATCATTGAATTTTATTACCAAAATCAGTGTTCGGTTCGAAATGTGTTCATTCACCGTAACGTTGCGTCCAACAGCATTTTTGAAAAAATACGGTCCAATGATTCCACCAGCGTACAAACCACACCAAACAGTGCATTTTTCGGGATGCATGGGCAGTTCTTGAACGGCTTCTGGTTGCTCTTCACTCCAAATGCGGCAATTTTGCTTATTTACGTAGCCATTCAACCAGAAATGAGCCTCATCGCTGAACAAAATTTGTCAAAATTTGAACACATTTCGAACCGAACACTGATTTTGGTAATAAAATTCAATGATTTGCAAGCGTTGCTCGTTAGTAAGTCTATTCATGATGAAATGTCAAAGCATACTGAGCATCTTTCTCTTTGACACCATGTCTGAAATCCCACGTGATCTGTCAAATACTAATGCATGAAAATCCTAACCTCAAAAAAATCACCCTTTATATGGCAACGCAAAAATATTGATGAGTTTTTCCGGTTTCTATACCCACTACCATAGGATAGGGGGTATATGTATTTAGTCATACCGTTTGCAAGACATCGAAATATCCATTTCCAACCCTACAAAGTATATATATTCTTGATCAGCGTAAAAATCTAAGACGATCTAGACATGTCCCTTCGTCTGTCCGTCTGTCTGTTGAAATCACGCTACAGTCTTTAAAAATGGAGATATTGAGCTGAAATTTTGCACATATTCTTTTTTTATCTATAAGCAGGTTAAGTTCGAAGATGGGCTATATCGGACTACATCTTGATATAGCGCCCATATAGACCGATCCGCCGATTTAGGGTCTTAGGCCCATAAAAGCTACATTTATTATCCGATTTTGCTAAAATTTGGGACAGTGAGTTGTGTTAGGCCCTTCGACATACTTCGTCAATTTGGCTTGGATCGGTCCAGACTTGGATATAGCTGCCATATAGACCGATCCTCCGATTTAGGGTCTTAGGCCCATAAAAGCCATATTTATTACCCAATTTTGATGAAATTTGGGACAGTGAGTTGTGTTAGGCCATTCGACTTCCTTCGTTAATTTAGCCCA
Source organism: Stomoxys calcitrans (assembly GCF_963082655.1). NCBI lineage: Eukaryota > Metazoa > Arthropoda > Insecta > Diptera > Muscidae > Stomoxys > Stomoxys calcitrans. The sequence continues at coordinate 186,885,825 of NC_081553.1, forward strand.
GATTAGTTCAGATTTGGATATAGCTGCCATATAGACCAATCCGCCGATTTAGGGTTTTAGGCCTATAAAAGCCACATTTATTATCCGATTTTGCTAAAATTTGGGACAGTGAGTTGCGTTAGGCCCTTCGTCAATTTGACTCGGATTGGTTCAGATTTGGATATAGCTGCCATATAGACCGATCCTCCTAAGGCCCATAAAAGCCACATTTATTATCCGATTTCGCTGAAATTTGGGACAGTGAGTTGTGTTAGGCCATTCAACTTCCTTTGTTAATTTAGCCCAGATTGGTTCAGATTTGGATATAGCTGCCATATAGACCGATCCTCAGATTTAGGGTCTTAGGCCCATAAAAGCCACATTTATTATCTGATTTTGCTGAAATTTGGGACAGTGAATTGTGTTAGGCCCATTGACATCCTTCGTCAATTTGGCCAAGATCGGTTCAAATTTGGATATAGCTGCCATATAGACCGATTTCTTGATTTAAGTGTTTGGGCCCATAAAAGGGGCATTTATTGTCCGATGTCGCCGAAATTCGGGACAGTGTGTTAAGTTAAGCCCCTTCTGCAATATCGCACAGATCGGTCCAGATTTGGATATATAGACCTATATCTAGGTTTTAGGTTTTGGGGCCATAAAAGACTCATTTATTGTCCGATGTCGCTGAAATTTAAGACAGTGAGTTTCGTTAGGCTCTTCGACGTCCTTCTTCAATTTTGCCCAGATCGGTCCAGAAATGAATATAGCTGCCATATAGACCGATCTCTCGATTTAAGGTTTTGGGCCCATAAAAGGGGCATTTATTATCCGATTTCACCTAAATTTGAGATAGTGCTTTGTGTTAGGCTCTCCGACATGTTTCTGCAACTTGGCCCAAATCGGTCCAGATTTCGATATAGCTGCCATGTAGACCGATATCTCGATTTGAAGTCTTGGCCCCATAAAAGGCGCATTTATAATCCGAGTTCACTGAAATTTGACACAGTGGCTTATGTTAGGCTTTTCGACATCCATGTCGTATATGGTTCAGATCGGTTTATTTTTAGAAATAGCTACTGTACTTATTAGTATTTGGTCCAAATCGGAACATATTTTGATAAAACTGTTATGGGACATATGATATGAAATTTTCACCGAATTTTGATGAAAGGTGGTTAACATATATACCCGTGGTGGTGGGTATCCAAAGTTCGGCCCGGGCGAACGTAACGCCTTTTTACTCGTTTATTTCGAGATTGGACAACCCTTGTATTGCAATCCGTCAACTGACAGCTCTATAGTAAAGCTTGACATTTTTGAGGTTATACGTTCTCAGAACCTTTTGACATACGAGCTACTTGTGTCGTTTACTGTAACTTAAAAGATTAATCTCGCCCAAAAAATAGAATTAAATCGTGCTTTTGTTTTCAACTTTCGACGGGGATCTACAGTGCTCTTTTACTCTCGGCAGCAGAACTAGCAGTAACCCTCCTGAAATCCTGTCACCATTATCCCCCCCCCAGTACTTTTGCAAGTTCGGGGAAGAGGCTATGGTCCTTTTTAATCTTACCATGCAACCCAAATCGGTGTCCGCATAAAGTCCTGGGAAATGTTTTTGCTTTGCACATGAAAATGTGGTAGGAGGCAAATCCACCTTGGACTTGAAGTTATCATCAAAGTTCTTGTCATAGCCCACTGGATAGTATTCCTTAGGAGCATTCATAACCTGTAAAAAAGGAAATAAATTAAATCGCAAAACAAAACTTCTACTCCTCATACTACCTTTGACATTTTGTTAGTTTGTTGTTGTGATACAGTGTTCTCCTCCACATAGCTCACAAATGGCCTTGGAGTGGTTGTCGTTGTTGTGGTAGTACTAGTCGTTGTTGTCGTGGTAGAACTGCTTGAAGTTCTTATAAATTCTTCTCTTAATTTAGAGGCCAACATGGCCCTATGTTCTGCCCTTAACTGTTGTTCTCGCACATAGATGGCATGCTTGATGGTATCCACACTGACATTAGCCGCCTTGGCCAATTCCTCCACCGTGATATCCTTCATATCAAATTTAGGCTCCTCAAATTGCAAATAGTTGGGATGATTGTTGGATGCTGCCGTACGTTCACCTGGTGTTTTGAAAACGGTAGCAATTCTATTCACCGAATTGGGCATGGCCTGAAAAGCGGGAACTGATATGGGTTTTGACACCACCATGGGACTGTGAGAGTGGAAGGTACGATTGGCATTCAGTTGCTGAGTGTATAGGTCCACTAATTTATTATTGACACTCATGCGAGAGTTGGGAGTATCCACCGCCACTGCCGATCGTCGTTCGGCCATTTGTTGCAGTTGCAGATTTGAGGGTTTCTGTTGTGGTATGGGTTTAAATGCTGGCACTCCCAGAGGTAATGGTTTGGCTTCGGTCATCAGTGGTTGCTGATGTTGTCTGGCTGCCTGTTTGGCGGCCAATTCTCGAAGGGCCGCCTGATGAGCCATCATGTCGGCTTGACGTTTTTGTTGAGCCAACATCTCATTGAAGGCATTCTGTTTGGCCGCATTTTCTGCTGCTGCATTTTGTCGTGCCAGCATTTCTGCTTGGGCTGCTGCTTTGGCTTGTTTTTGCAGAGATTCTCTTAGTTCCGGACTAAGGACCATGGGAGAGCGTGATAGAATGCGTTTGTCCTTGAGAGATTGTGTTGAAGGCTGGAAGGGACGACGAAATAGAGCGTTAGTAGACAGATAGGGGAGAAATGGAAATAGAAATATGTATTTTGAATTGAGTAGGTCCCTTAACGCGATGTGAACCCATCTGGGGTGCAACTGGTAGAAAAACTGTTCTTGTGATCTCTAAACTAAAAAATTCATTGGAACAAAATTGCAAGGGTAGCCAAAATGCAAGGTGAAATATTTTCTAATGTTCTCGAGAGGATTTGTTTTTCAGTATGGCTTCAGTACACACTAGCCTTAAGAATGGGAACCCTTTAAACCATATTAGAATGGTCCAGCCAACCGGCAACCAGGTAGTTACGAGGCAAGCGCTGATTGCAGCTAGTGCATACTAAACTGCATCGTATAAACTTGAGACAGCTATGGATTAGCTGCTCAGATGAATGGGAAGAGATTACACGAATCTAACAAGCTAACGAAGCTAACAAATTTTGTGGAATAAAATCAATTAATTTTAAACCCAACTCTGCCTCAACTGAAGATGAGATTAGACGCTGTATTGTATTCAGTGGGCATTTAAACCTTACTCTAATTGCTCGTTTCAGCAATGAGGATTTAACGGTAGAGGCCTTTGTTAGACCAAATCTGGCCAGGACCAGTCCTCCATCTAGCTACCGTATGATGGGGATATGGTCCGGGTCTTGGTCAGTTTGTGACAATCCAAAGCACTACCGCATACCACGATCTTTGGATAGCATGAATACAAGTAACATAGGATTTTCTGCCGTCTCAACGCCCACGGCCAGTGCTTCTGTTCGGACCACAATAGGTTTAGTTTCCAGGTTGATCACGAGATAGATAGAAGGAGACGTACAGTCCTAGCAAGACCAACTGGGAAAAGTTTAGGGAACATTTGCAGAAGCTGGGGTCCTATACAGGACGCAGTGAAACTGGAATTCCCTGTTAATTTCCTTACCGAGTGCCTGAACGAATGCTTTCTAAAGTTATGCCCATGTAAACCAACCAGGAAGAAAAACAGGAGGATTTTCAATGCTAAATACTAAATTTCCCAAGAACATTTCATTAAGGAACAGGGGATACTTCTCTCATATCAATGAGTGGAGTCCGATTAAAGTTTAAGCTCAGTGATAAGGGGCCTCCTTTTTCATGCCGAGTCCGAACGGCATGCCGCATAGCGACACCATTTGGTAGAAGAGATTTAACGTGACAGGCTACCTCACAAATGTTGCCAGCATTAGTTAGGGGTAAAACCACAGTCGAAATTTTTTCTGATATTCATGCCGGGATTTAAACTCAGACGTCATAGGCAGACGTGCTGCGCCACTATGGTCTAAAAAAAAACATGTTAAAGGGCTGGGATGAATATCGCCAATCCAGGTTGAAATGAAGACAAGGTGAGCAAAGAGGAGTTTCTGGCCGAAATTCTGTGGATAATTAGAAGGCATGAAGTTTGCGCAACATGCTCTGTAAGGATCCCACCACGCCAAGCATCTTCATAAGGGAGAATGGGGTTAACACTGAGAGTAACCGGGGGACGGCGGAACTACTGTTGACGCATTTTTAAGCACCCTGAATGAGGTTGGCTATCAAGATATCGTAAAACCCTCAATAACTGCCTCTACAGAAGACCTTATAGACGAGTTGGTAGCTTTATAGGATTACCAAAAGCTTTGGTTTGTCGCTACTGTGATATCACAGAGGATTAAAGTTCTCCAGGTGAGTCTTTTAAAGACTGGCATTTTAACCTAACCTAGCCCCACTTTGCCATGGCTAAGTAGGATTTTCAAGGCAAGCCTGGCATGGTCTAACAAACCGAGAGCAAGGAGAGAGGGTAGCGTTATCTTAACTCCAAAGCTGAAAAAACAACCAAACACGAGCCAAATGATTCATGAACCTGGAGGTGAGGGAGAGACTAACACAGAAGACCTTCAAAACATAACTGGAAAGACTGATAGACCTTAACGTGAGAGACTGACACAAAAGAATTTCAGAGGAGCATTACAGTCATATCCCAAGGGCACGTTGATAAAGACGACCTTCCACGAAGTTTAACGAGAGGTCTCTCCAACTGAAGGAGTACGACATAGCGGCCTTATAGAATATGGAGAGGATATTCAAGAACATGAAGTTGGGATCAATATTCGCTGACTTGCCCACACGGGATTTCATCTGAATATATCGCGGTGGACGAATAACTTTACTATGCCGCAAGATAGCCAATGGAGACTTGGGTGATAGTGGGTTCAGAAGGGCTGATCTCGCAATTTCTTTGGAACGTCTTGATAAACGAAGTCCTATTGGATATCAACAGGGATAACGTGAGATAAATGGCATACGCGGACCATGTCGTGCTAATGATCCGATGCAAGTTTCTGTCGATAATCGGCGAAGTCATGGAAAGATCATTGAAGAGACTGCCGAGATGACCTATTGCAAATTTGTCCATGAACATTTTATTAAGAAACAGAGAGCATATCTCTCTCACAACAATGAGTGCTGGATTAAATGAGTTAAGGGCGAAATCAAGGACAACGGAGCTGGTGTTCTTCACTCTCAGATTTTAGTTTCCCGTCTTTGGACGGGACCATCTTGCAGAGTCGATTAGGTACTGTACTGGAAGAGAAAAACCGAGGAAATCAAGGAAAACGGAGCTGGTGCTCATCACTCTGAGATATAAGAAACTGGATTTTAGTTGCCCGTCGTTGGACCATCTTGCAGAGTCGAATAGTCGCTTAGTTTTACTGTGTCTTGTGGAACTAAAAAACACAAATTTTTGGTGCCGGGCCTCATATATATTCCAGGGAATTGTAAAGCATATATGTTTGGTACCGCAGAGGTTAGCATGTCCGTCTATGACGCTGAACGCCTGGGTTCGAATCCTGGCGAGACCATCAGAAAAATTTTCAGCGGTGGTTTTCCCCTCCTAATGCTGGCAACATTTGCGAGGTACTATGCCATGTAGAACTTCTCTCCAAAAAGGTGTCGCACTGCGGCACGCCGTTCGGACTCGGCTATAAAAAGGCGGCCCCTTATCATTGAGCTTAAAACTTGAATCGGACTGCACTCATTGATATGTGAGAAGTTTACCCCTGTTCCTTAATGGAATGTTCATGAGCAAAATTTGCAATTTGCAATGCTGGCGACATTTGTGAATTACTATTTCATGTAAAAACTTCTTCCCAAGAGGTGTCAAACTGCGATGCCGTTCGGACTCGGCTATAAAAAGCAGATCCCTCTTATTGAAATGTTAGGTTAGGTTTAAGTGGCAGTCTGCCATCAGACTCACTTAGACGCCTTCGTCCATTGTGATGCCACAGGAACAGAAGAATAAGAAGCCTTCTAATTCCTACCGTTGAACCCTCGAGATCGCTTTAAAAAGCCACATAACTTGCGAATGTTCACATCCGCTAAATCAGACAGGTTCTCAAAGAAATGAGAACCTAAAGTGGAACTCCTTCTGACTGTCTCCTCTTCTATAGTCTCCTCTTCTTCGATGTCCCTACAGTTTCTGCAAAGTCGTTGCTGGCAACCTTCAGTCTGTCAGCATGTTTTCCGATTAGACAATGACCTGTCATGATGGACACAATGACTAAATCATCTGTTCTAGCCAATGACAGCAAAGCAGTAGACCTCTTCAAGTCTTGATGAGGCCACATAGTTTTGGAATGCTCATAGCCCCCTCTTTGTGACCATCTATCATTCGTTGTCCTTCGGGCCAGGTCCTGAAAACTTAGCTTACCTGTCGGTAGAGGTATACCCACAGATTCCAGTATCCCTGAAATGTATAGGGAAGTTCATAGTCTCGCAAACTCGTCCGCTTTACAATTCCCTGAGATATCTCTGTGGCCCGGCACCCAGAACAGGTGAATTTTGAACTGTTCAGCCACCTCGTTGAGAGATCCGCTACAGTCGAGAGCGGCTTTTGTGTTCAGAAAAACGTTTTCAGGGATTTAATGGCTGCCTGGCTGTCTGAGAAGATATTTATGCCAATCGTCGTAATGACATTATATCTTAGCCATTCCACCACTTCCTTTATTGCAAGCATTTTCACTTGATGCACACTGCAGTGGTCGGGTAACCTTTTCGATATGACCACTTCTAGATCTTTAGAGTATACCCCACAGCCCACCTGCTCGTTTAGTTTGGAACAATCCGTATAGAAGTCTGTGGTAACTTCTGTTACCAGGGATATCGTAGTTCCAATCGGTGCTATCAGGAATAGTGGTACAGTACTTTTTATCAAAAAGCGGCACAGGTAGGGTGTAAACCACACTGACTGGAACATCGTATATTGTATCAAGGATAACACAGTGTCCGCAGCCGCCACATGACTAATGAGAAAGCTCCCTTAACCTCACGGCAAAGTTCGCTGCAATTTGTCTAGCCACAATGTTCAGAGGCATAAGATGTAGCATTAAATTCGGTGCACCAGATGGTGTCGTCCTCAGTGCGGCTGTGATGCACAAACAAGTCATCCTTTTGATCCGTTTGAGTATTGAGCAGTAGGTGGACTTTTGAAGCGCCGTCCACCAGACCACAACACCATATAGCATTATAGGTCTTACAACTGCAGTATACACCCAATGCATGACATGCGGTCTTAACCCCAACTTTTGCCAATGACTCTCTTGCAAGTGTATAGGGCAAGGGTTGCCTTTCTTGCCCTTTCCAAAATGTTGGATTTGAAGTTTAATTTCCTGTCCAGCAATACACCGAGGTATTTTGCGCTTTCTGCAAATGGAACATAATTTTCTCTTCAGGAGACAGGTGCCATTGTAGGCAACTTATATCTCCTGCTGAAAAGAACTACTTCTGTCTTGCACAGGTTTATACCTAGACAACTTTTGGTAACCCACTTTGCTGTTGCACGTAGAGCTTCCAGAAGTATTGGGTTGCCCAAAAAGTAATTGCGGATTTTTTAAAAGAAGGTAAATGCATTTTTAATAAAACTTAGAATGAACTTTAATCAAATATACTTTTTTTCACTTTTTTTCTAAAGCAAGCTAAAAGGAACAGTTGATAACTGACAGAAGAAAGAATGCAATTACAGAGTCACAAGCTGTGAAAAAATTTGTCAACGCCGACTATATGAAAAATCCGCAATTACTTTTTGGGCAACCCAATATATCTCTTAGAGTGCTGGGAAACTTTTCCCTAACCACAATTGCCATGTCATCAGCATACGCGACCAATTTTATACCTTTTTCTTCCAGAGGCAATAATACATTGTTAATGGCTATATATCAAAGTAGAGAAAATAGTGCACTTCTTGATATGTTAGAAGTTTGTATCTGTTCCTTAATGGAATGTTCATGGGAAAATTTGATTCAAAGTGATTCATTACATTGAGAAACCATTTAACAATTTTTTTGGTTTATAATATTATAATAAGGGTGATTTTTTTGAGGTTAGGATTTTCATGCATTAGTATTTGACAGATCACGTGGGATTTCAGACATGGTGTCAAAGAGAAAGATGCTCAGTATGCTTTGACATTTCATCATGAATAGACTTACTAACGAGCAACGCTTGCAAATCATTGAATTTTATTACCAAAATCAGTGTTCGGTTCGAAATGTGTTCATTCACCGTAACGTTGCGTCCAACAGCATCTTTGAAAAAATACGGTCCAATGATTCCACCAGCGTACAAACCACACCAAACAGTGCATTTTTCGGGATGCATGGGCAGTTCTTGAACGGCTTCTGGTTGCTCTTCACTCCAAATGCGGCAATTTTGCTTATTTACGTAGCCATTCAACCAGAAATGAGCCTCATCGCTGAACAAAATTTGTCAAAATTTGAACACATTTCGAACCGAACACTGATTTTGGTAATAAAATTCAATGATTTGCAAGCGTTGCTCGTTAGTAAGTCTATTCATGATGAAATGTCAAAGCATACTGAGCATCTTTCTCTTTGACACCATGTCTGAAATCCCACGTGATCTGTCAAATACTAATGCATGAAAATCCTAACCTCAAAAAAATCACCCTTTACTAAACTGCTTTACCACTTCCCCACCAACATTGATTTTCTGCTCATCATGAAAAATTTTTTTTGTCAGTTATTACTCACCTGTTGATTAGCTGGCAGCACTCCTATCGAAGGTGGTGGTCCATTTTTGTAACCAATTGAACGTCTGCGGCCTCCTTCAACATTGCCCAAGGATTCAGGGAAACCCAATTCATCACCTACACTAAAACCTAAAGAAAGGAAAAAAGAAGACAAAAACAGAAGATGATAATTACAATAAATAAAAAACCGCACCGCATTAAATAGACCGTAACAAACAAAAAAATTATAAATTTGTTATTTTTTGTTTTTTTTTCTTTTTTGATTCATCAATTCTCACATAATTTTGCAGAATTTATTTCATGTCAGGTTTCCGGTTAATGGACACGCCAAAAAATTGGACATAGTCCGACATCATTATCAAATCTTAACACAAAGATGTTCAGATGGTTTGGGCAAAACAAAAAGTATAACGAATTGCCGTTAATGGCCAATACCCGTTGATCCAATCAAAAGCCATTGTTAATGAAAAGCATTATTATTCATGTCTTCACCCATATTTACATAGTTTTATGATTATGAGCCACACCGTACTGATGGACCGATGAGAAGCTGCAAAATTTTTAGGATGTCAGTCAGCATGTTATGGTCAAAAGTTTGGATATCAACACTGCATTGTCTGGTCAATACGACATAACAAATGAATGTCGTATTTGGCCGCAAAGGGAAGTTCAAAATCATTAATGGTTATGTATTAGAAGTATTTCACGTAATATAGTGGTATGATAAGTCAGGTGCAGGAAGGAAGAAGATCAAATTGTCCTAAAATCAGTCTACACAGAAATGATAACCACATGAAGTCATTTTTGTACCATACTAGCTGGACTATTCTAGACACTGATACTAACCTTGCTGTTATATGGCTCCAAAGCATGGGTACTTGCGAAAGCAGTTGAGACAGTACTTGGAGTGTTTGAGAGAGAAAATCCTTCTTAGAATATATGAAGTAGTTTGCATTAATGGAGAATATAGGCGTCGTATGAATCCCAAGCTATGTGACCTGTATGACGATGATTGCAAATTGCTAATTTTGCCCATGAACATTCCACTAAGGAACAGGGGCAAACTTCTCACATATCAATCAGTGCAGTCCGATTCAAATTTAAGCTCAATAATAAGGGGTCTCCTTTTTATAACCGAGTCCGAACGGCGTGCCGCTGTGCGACACGTCTTTAGAGAGAACTTTTACATGGCATAGTACCTCACAAATGTTACCAGCATTAAGAGGGGAGAACCATCGCTGAACAATTTGTTCTGATGGTTTCGCCAGGATTCGAACCCAGGCCTTCAGCGTCATGGGCGGACATGCTAACCTATGCGATACGTCGGTCTCCGATAGTAGAATAGTTACACTCATCAAAATACAACGTTTGCATTGTCAGAATGGTAGACGCATTGTATTCACCCTTGGGCCTTGGGCCTCGCAGGTTTGGGCCGTGATGACAGGTATCTGCGTAAAACTCGACATTCGTGTCAGAATGGTAGTAGTAACTCCAGCAAATAAGTCTTTTGAAGGCGACCACAAAAGGAAAGGCAAAAGGGAAAAACCAAAACTCTGATGGTGACTACCAAGTGGAGAGCAACATCTCGAAACTGGAGAAGAAGCGCAGAAGATCGAGGCGCTTTGGCATATTTTCAACGTATAGATGCCCAAGGAATAAATTTTCTCTATTGGCCAATTAAAGTAAGTAAAGGACCGTCCCCGCTCCGCTGTGAATTCTTTCACTCTCTAATATCTTTTAGTTCAGCCCTATAATGCCATGGTCTATAAATAAGTTATGTTATGGGGAGTTTTAGAGATGGGCGTGGGCCTCTCAGAAATTTCGCCTCGAATGTGTTTATCAAATTCGTGCCCTACTCTCAAATATCATTAATTTGAGCTCCATATTACCATGGTCGGTAAATAAACCCGGTTTGGTGGTGAAACGACTCCCAATACTTGGACTTAATGTTGATGGCATAATCGTAATCTTCTCCCGAATACCTATCAAATTCGTGCTCTACTCCCAAGTATCATTCATTTGAGCTCCATTTTGGCATGGTCGGTAAATATGCCCGGTTTGTTCGTGGAACCATCCCCAATACTTGTACTTAATTTTGATGTCATATTCGTAATCTTCTCCCAAATACCTATCCTTTGAAAAATATATAGACATGAACGTCACTATGTCTGTTTGGAAGATTTTTGGGGTTGGAGCGGCACTTTGGGTACTTTGAACCCATTTTTAATACCATATTCGTATTCAACTCTTCAAAACCTTTCATTTGACATCCATATCGTTCCCATCTGTCAACTTTTGATTTTGGCTGGTTGTTGTTGTTATAGCCACATTTTTATGTAGAGGTGGAGATCGTCATCAAGCTACATATGTGAGCAAGCTTGTTTCGGTCCAAAGGACCGATCGCCACAAGAACTGGGTGGCCATTGGTTATTTAAAAACGTCAATAACCCGCATTGACATGTCATCACTGGCACTCAGTATTTGTGCAAGAGCAAGTGCCGCCCGGCCTCTCACTGAGACTCTCCGTTTGATACTGCTGATGTTCGCGACTGCAGTTGCAGCTACTCCGTAGAGAGCATTTCACTATCCGCAACCTGTGGACAAGCTCGCAGCTAAGTTATCGCGCCAGCAATGAACACCACACAGATCGGTCCTCAATATTCCAGACTGTGTGGTGCTTACAGCTATCCCGTGCAAGGATTTTTGCCGGTTTTATTGGGGTGTGGGGGAGGGTCCGCTTTTCTTTAGATATCAAAAAATGAAGTACCCTATTTTCACTATGAAACCATTTTGCACCATCTGTGAAAGTTTGAAGAAAAATGATTCAGCCATTTTTTGAGTCTATACGGAACATTCAAACAAACAAACACAAATTGTTTTTTTTTTATTACAGGATTAACTGGCCCGGTGTGCTTCGCTACACCAATAAGAGATTGCTGCCCCGTCAAAGGCAGGTCTGTACGGTCGTCCTCCTGTACGGTCGACACCACTCTACGACAGAAGGAGTACACTTTGGCGCCCTTCTTGGATATTGAGGGGGCCTTCAATTATGTGGAGATAGGATCGATAGTCACTGCACTGGACCGCACGGGGATTCACTCCATAATCTCCCAGTGGACCAATAATATGCTTTATGGCAGGATTGTTAACGTGAACTTGGGAGAGTGCGGTCAGAAGGCGGGTGACCAGAGGAACGCTCCAAGGAGGGGTGTTCTAGCCGTTTCAATGGAACCACGTGATTATTGAAATCCTGATGGATCTCGGTGGGGACGGTACGAGGATTATCGTTTATGCGGACTACATCGAGCTGCTTGTCCGGGGCAGGTTACCGTTGACGATCAGCAAGATCATGGAAGGGTCACTGAGGAGGTTGTCTCGATGGGCTACCAGAAACGGATTGAGAACCAACCCAGGGAAGACGGAGGTGGTAATCCTCACGCGTACCTATGCATAGTACTCGTTACGAAACTGTCCTGGAAGAGAAACACCGAGGAAAGAAGCCGTAAGACACTGTGTGTTTTTTATTCCTGCAGGAGGACGTTCGGTAGGAAGTGATGGGTATACGGCCATCATGAGACTAGATGGTGCACACAGATGGTGCAAAATGGTTTCGTGGTGAAAATAGGGTACTTCATTTTTTGATATCTTAAGAGGGGCGGACCCTCCCCCCATACCCCAATAAAACCGGCAAAAATCCTTGTACGGGATAGCCCAAGATGGTATACGGCCATCATGAGACCAGTACTGACCTATGGAGCACTGGTATGGTGGAATGCCGTAGAAAAGAGGAAGAAGTGCGAAGAAGTTCCAAGACTGGCCTGCGTCGGGATTACAGGGGCACTAAGATTCGCACCGCAAGCAGACCTGGAGGCGATGCTGGATATGGAGCCCATTGAGGCCTATATTCGGAACTGCATCGCAAAGGTCGCGCTTAGGCTGAGGAGATCGGCGTGCTGAAGAAGGATGGTTGCGGCCACAGTTCGATTCTGGGTGTTAGGGATTCGCAGGGTAGGCTGAAGAGGATCTCCGGCTACCTGGCACCAGTGCCGACTGAATTGAGGGCATTCGTGATTCGTTTTCTTGGGAGGGATGAATGGAGGGCGAATGCTGTACTTGAGGAGGATGAGACCTCGATCTACACCGATGGCTCCAAGATGGAGTCAGGGACTGGATTGGATGTCTACTCTGACGCACTTAATATCGGTATGTCTCTGAGACTGCGGGGCGAGTGTGCGGTCTTTTAGGCAGAGGTCTGTGATATTGCAATGGCCGCAAGGGAAATTCTGCAGAAGTTGTATTGATGAGGAGAAAACTATCGATCACTTGCTCAATTCAAGTCCGGGTGTGCAGGAACGCAGGCTCTCCTTTCTGGAGATGCGGTTGTTTTGCGATCTGGGTGATGTTGCGAACGTACCTCTGGGATGTCTCATGAGATTTGTGAACACATGCAAAGTTGAGCACCGTCTCTTACTCCTTCCCGCCACTTTATACCCTTCACGTGTATCTAGCGCGACGTCAAAGGCTTGACGTTGCAGTGGCCAGTCAGGATTACTACTAGCGAAGTCATACTTCCTAAGCCATAAAAAAAGTGAAGTCCTGTTCTGCAAAACGAGCGGCCACTAGACCTTGTCTACCCTGCAAGCGGCTACGTCTGCTCACGCCATATTCGCATAGATACATTCTTATCCTATCCTTTCACAACCACAGTAATGAAATCTTGTCACCCTAATCTTCATATTGACCTCCTATATTGCATAACACTGTGACCACTGCTATGGATATCCAACATGCAAAATTCAAATTAAGAAGCAAGAAAAAAACAATCCAAACCATTATGGACAAGTCATTGACATTGGCATTGTTGCAAATGCATGAGAATAGAAACCGTTTTAGACATTTTCACATCATCCCACTTAGATGATCGGCATTGGATTTTTTAAATTATAAAAATGGTATACAAAATAAAGTTTAATAAATATAAATAAAATTTTATACACCCATATTTGAGGTTAATTGCATAACGGCGGCCATAAAAAATACAATGAAAAGAATAATAAAATAAAATTTACACAAATTTATGATGCTTTGACATCATGAACTTTAAAGGTGCTAAATTTTAATTGTCCACAAAACCAAAAGGAAACCCGACAATTGTTAATTTATCTCTTTTTTACAACTAAAGTGTTAATTTAAACTAAAAACTGTATATAGAGGGAGAGGTATAATAATATTTTTAATTTTTAATAGGGGTATTACCTAAACCAAAGTGCGCCTTTAGGCCTCCCAAATTTCTTACACGAAATAGTCCAGATTTTTTGAAGTTACAATTGAGAATAAAACCAAAATCGGATTCTAAAACACATGTCCCGCAAGCCAATCCTAAAAAAAGATCCAAGAAAAAGGGAAAAAAAAGAAAACAAACACAGAAAAATTATAGGATTTTCAAAATATTTCACATAGGTACAGATTTATACACACATGGCATGAGTGAAGGTGAAGATGAAGATGAAGGTGACTATTGTGGTTATGATTTGTACAAAAAAAAAGTGAGTTTGACATACAGATGTTAAATGGATTTTGTTCAATGTGTCTTTTGGTGTAATGTATTGTGAATGGAGAATTGAAGGAGGTGAGGGGGAATTGCTTTTCTGTGTTTGGTTTGTTAGCTTAAAAATAATTGGGAGAAATTTTAAGTTATTTTTATATACAAAACCTTTTTACTATTGATTTAATACAAACATATACTTCAGGAAGCTCTACGTGCAACAGCAAAGTGGGCTACCTAAAGTGGTCTAAGTTTAAAATGCGTGCAAGACAGAAGTGTTGGGTTGCCCAAAAAGTAATTGCGGATTTTTCATATAGTCGGCGTTGACAAATTTTTTCACAGCTTGTGACTCTGTAATTGCATTCTTTCTTCTGTCAGTTATCAGCTGTGACTTTTAGCTTGCTTTAGAAAAAAGTGTAAAAAAGTATATTTGATTAAAGTTCATTCTAAGTTTTATTAAAAAATCCGCAATTACTTTTTGGGCAACCCAATAGTTCTTTCCAGCAGGATATACAAAGTGCCTACAGTGAAACCTGTCCCCTTGGGAGAATGCTCCATTTACAGAATGCTCAAAATACCTGGGTGTTTTGCTGGACAGGAAACTGAACTTCAAATCCAACATTTTGGAAAGGGCAAGAAAGGCCACTCTTGATGCAACGTTACGGTGAATGAACACATTTCGAACCGAACACTGATTTTGGTAATAAAATTCAATGATTTGCAAGCGTTGCTCGTTAGTAAGTCTATTCATGATGAAATGTCAAAGCATACTGAGCATCTTTCTCTTTGACACCATGTCTGAAATCCCACGTGATCTGTCAAATACTAATGCATGAAAATCCTAACCTCAAAAAAATCACGCTTTATATGTGGCAAAGTTAGTTAATAA